>NC_134643.1:91738700-92064415 GCF_030463565.1 Pelecanus crispus
ACATGACATAGTTGCATATCAGTCACTAAAAACACACAAGAGTGAAAAAATGCCAGTGCAATAACAAGGACCTTAGGGATGGGAAAGAGGAAGGTGGAGCTGGACCGCTGTGAGGCCAAGAAGTGAGAAAATCCGCCACAGTCATGTGAAAGGAGTACATAGATGACACCAGGCTATGCTAATGGGGGCTGCAATCCCCTTCATCTGCACCCTGGAAGCCTTTCCCAGTTGTTCAAAATGAGCTGCTGACCAGAGAGATAACTGGAGAGTGCAACTCTTAATGTTATTGGAAGTTAGTTTCAGATTCATTTGGACAACTTTGTAGATGTCTCTGTAGATCTAATTAAAAGTTTGTTTTTTAACAGCCAGCTTATAACCTGCAGCCAGAGGGGTCTCATATGGAAAGGAACAGAGTAGCTGCATCTCTCGTAGCCCTTGAAGGAGCTCAGCAATGCTCAGGTCCTCTTGGGACTGGGATCACAGCACCCTGGGGCCTTGCTGAGAACCACTGGTGTTGACATCTGAAAAATCATGTATTTATTGCCTTCTTTTGTTCCCTGTGCAATAGCAAATGAGGCATTGTCCCACCTGAGCTCTTCCTTAGGGTGGCAGTGGCTGAGACACTCCACCTAGGGACATCATTTGTTTTTGCTTAATTTGATGTGATGCAACTGCAGCTCCTGGGCGGAAGGGCAGAAAAGCTCATTCTCTTATGAAGTTTTCCACAGGAGACATCATCCCAAGCTGATGCTGCACACACTCCATCCCAAATGTACCCAGACTACCACTCATTTCCTCCTCCTCCTCCCAGCTCATATTTGGCCATCTAGGTTAATGTTTTGCACCTATGTTACTTCAGAACCCAAGGCTCATTTTCAGGGTAGCGAGGCAAGTAAGTAGTAGACCAATATGTTTTTCCAAAGAAGCCTATTGCAGAAAGTAAACTCTGGCAACTAGCATCCCAGACTGAATGAACAAACTCCAGATGAACTGGAGCTCATTTAGACAGAGGAACCGTGGTAGACAGTCAATATATGTGTCGTCAGAGAAAACAGGTGGGCTGCAGAACCATTCTAGCACTGAACTCTTGAAGTTGTTTCAGGCTATGTTTCAAGCAAGTTAGGTGGAGAAGGTGAAAGAAAAGAGCAATCTGACACTTATGGTGGACAGAACCTATGTTTTAGAAACCATATATAGCTGCTTGATGGACTGGATAGCAAGGGAGCAGATGCTCAATCAAAGAGCCATCCAGCTCTTGCCTTCAGCATTCTTTAGCATCATTTCTACTTGTTGCCTCACACAATGATGTACGCATTATCTACTTCTGTTATTCTGTTTCCTGTGCTTGCAACATCATATATACTTATCTAGCATAAAAGGAAAAGCTAAAATGTCTCAGTGAGAATTCATCAAACTATCCTTAATACAAAGTAAAGCAGTGCAGCCTCACTGCAGAACAAAAGCTGAGTTACAGTAAAATGATGCTAGTGCAGGTGTCCATGAACACAGATTTACAGGAAATAGTTTCAAGATAAGTAGATGCAAGAGAGACAGACTTCTAGTAGCTTTTCTGCATGAGGACCTGTTAGAGATAGGGGAGAGAAATATCAGCCTGCAGGCATCCTTGTGTACAGATGTGTCATATATTTAATTTCTTCATTGTGCTCAGTGGGTGACCAAGGCCCTTATCTGAAAGGAGACATCGCATGGCACAACAAAATCATGAGCTGTATGGAGGAAAATGGGGAAGAAGGGGACAGTGGCCCTATTATTCTTCTGATGAGCAAGCAAACTAGGCCAGTCAGCTTCACCACCCATTTCCATCCAGTTTTGTTATTGGGACTCCCCTAGCACAAATAATTGGCAAGTGAGGTGACATTGAAACTTCACTGTAAACACAGGACAAAAAATTAGGCCCTTATCACCTTCTGGGAGTCTTAGTGAAGATGAGGCAATAACAGAGGACTTGTGCTTGGCTGGGCTTTCTGGAACCTTGTGTGGCACCTTGCATTACAGTGCTGAGAAACACCCTTTTCAGCTGTCAGAGTCCTGAGCCCTGTCCTGGGCAGGGGACCTGTGGGCACACTTACATTTAGCAAGAGGCCATGCTCATGTTTACATGCTTGCTGACAAATGCAGCAGAGCTAGGCCTTGGATGGATGACCTAAAGCCTGATCTCACTGTTTTCCAAGACTTATTTTCATGGATCTATTTGGTGCAAAGACTTGTGTTTAGAAATAAACTGCTTGTTAGAGTACATGTGAGCTAAGAAGCCTATCTATGCCTATTCCTTTATATTTAAACAGTGAGAAGAGCTTTCTCCATATTCAGTTTTAGCAACTTTCTTTTATCAGCAAAACCTAATTTTTCCTAATTAGGGAACATAGGCTGAAGATCTTGCAACAGCCTGAGCAGTAAACCAAGCTAAGTAATCAGATGTTCTTTCAGGCTGATGAATAGGAAATGTAACAAAACTGCATCAAGTGGATGTGATACCAAAAGGCTCTCCAGCCCTACAGAAGCTCTTCACTGAATCCCAGAAACATAAGAAACTAGGCAGGAAGATCCAGCCTTCTGCTCAGAGCTGGAGTATCACTAACACCATGTCACATCATCATGGCCTTCTCTAACTGAGTCTTGAAAAACTCCAAGGTTGGAGACCCCTTCACCACTCAGGATACAAGTTCCAGTGCTGTGCTGCCTCTTGGTGAAAAAGTTTTTCCTAATTTCCAACCAGAACCTCCCAAGCTGTGATTTACAGCCATTGACCATTACTGTTGATTTAATGGAGCTGTCATATAACCTCTACTATTTGGGACTGGAAGGTGGGGAGAAGAGAGGGACAGGACAGGAAAGAGGAAAAACAAGATCAGTACATCAAGGCCATGTTGGAAAACAGCCTGTTAGAAGAGCATGAAGAAGGACTAGCCTTCTTTACTCTTTTTTGTATGAAGTCACAAGGTGAAAGAGTTGAAGGAGCGGAGAGGCAGTGAAGTCTAGATCTTCTTTGCAGAAAGCACCATGTAAATGCAATGCCTTCCTTTGAACTGCTGTACTCATTAGCCAGCAGTCTTTCTGTGCTGAGCAACTGCATTGGAACTGGCATTGAAATGAAAAGCATGAAATCAACTGTCTTCTGTGGTATGGGGCAAGAGGTTGGCAGGCAGAGTCTGTCGGGTATTGTGTTGCTAATAGCTTGAGCTGAGCTGACTGCAGGTAGCTGTGTAGTGAAACCAAGTTCAGCCTCCAGTATATCCCCACTTCCATTTTGGTTCCCATACAGATGGATGGAGAATCTACTGCAACTGAGTCTGTGCATGACAAATATCTTGTACTCCTGGGAGACACTGATAGCAAAGCGTTGTTTATAATTTTTCTTTCATGTTTGCTTTCCCCCCCATAAGCTCATCAGTCATCATATCTCTCTCATTCACTACTTTCAGTTCACAGTGGTTAGGTCTTCAGAATAACAGAGCAGTCAATTCAAAGGGGCTGCAGATATGAAAGTTTGTCAAAGAGATAAATGAAAGGAAAGTTGGGAATCCATTTTTTTTCCTGTCATCAGAAGTGCACTAATGTAGACTGTTTTCTCTCTGCTGAGGAACTGGACAAATGAAGATCATCCTGCAACAGCTCTTAGTCTCAAGAGGTGAGTAGTCAACTGGGAAAGATGATCCTAATTTACACTGCAACAGATACAGCCATACTCACCAGCCTCACAAACTCGAATACAACCTTAGTTACAATAAGGATGGGCCACCCATGGCTTTGAAAGATATGAAATTACAGAAATCTGTTAAATACCAGCTGGAAATAGGAGAGATGAAACTCTGCAAAGTTTGTGTATTATTAAAAACTGATTTTATTTGTTCAGGGCTTTGATGGATAGTGAAACCTTTTGTTGCCTGAAATTTAGAACAGTGTTAATGTCACGTAAGTTAGGTCACAGAGATAGGAGTCTTGATAAGTGGCTCTCAATACTTCTGCTAGACACTAAAATCAGAAGATCAACTTAATTGGAATTAAGTAATGCATATAATTGTATCTAACAGTTAAATAAATTACTTTTTTTCAAGGTGCTCCAAACCAAGGCTTTAGCTTTTACCCAGGATGGAACAACAATATCCATATTTTCTCAAATCACTGCTTGCCCTGACTGATTTTGGAAGTTTGATGACTATTACCAGAAGCACTATTGCTTTCCCAGTCAACAGCCTTCCTATGAATTTTCCATTTCAGGAGGCATTCTTATTAGACTTAACACTACCCGGTTTGTGTCAGAAGTTGAGGACTGTGGAGCAATGGAAATGCTGCATGGTGCGTAGAACACAAGGTGCAAATCATGGCTCTACTTGTCAATTAGCTATGCATGCCATAGAAAGTAAAAAGGGCACAAAGCCACCCTGAAAACAAACCGTGAAGTCGCTGGGAATAGAGCTTTGTAAATGACTCACAACATCAGGCCCTAGTCAAAACAAGAATGATAAAACTGGGAGCAGACCAAGCCTGAGCACTGCTGTTTGTCTTATGGGGCATTTCTTTAAATAAGGAAAGCTGGGGAAAAATGTGGATTTTGAAGACTGTGTTGCAGAGGAAAGTGAATACTCAGAAGAGTGTCCTGACATCCAGGCAGATAAATGGACCAATTATCTTTCTTCCACTACAGTGAGGAAGAAAAACCCTAAGCCTGAAATTTCAGATAGTAAGCCAGAAGTAGAAATCTTTCCCATAGACAGTTGAGTCTGTGATGTTTGATATGTTGGCAGCATTAGGCAGGGATTTGCATCTCTACCCAGAAACAATCATCTCCTCTGTTAGGATGAAATATTTTGAGATTCACCTCAGTCCAGGAATGGCCTCAAAAGAGTACGTTACTTAAAACTGTAAACACAAGTTTTTTCTCTCCAGTAAAACATAAAGCCAAACTGAGAATGACAACAATAGAACTGCTAAGTAACTCAGCCACCACTGTAGAAAATAAGTAGGATGTTCTTGATGACACAGCTTTGCAGTGTTGTAATTAGCATTGCATTTAGATGGAGGACTTGGCTGTCTATACTCATTTTATGTGAGTCCTAGTGTTATATGCAGGTGTTGTTGAAGGCAGCACCTTGTCTGTGGCAGCCTGTGCAGTTGACCATGCCAGTGTCCTTTGCATGGGCACATGTGTGCATATCTCTGGGTTACACGCTCAACCTCACTACTGGCTGGCTGAACCTGCAGTCTGGGAAGCAGCGGCCATGTCCACATGTCTCTTCGACAGAGAGACCCCATCTGGGCTCCAGCGGCCCAGCAGGAGGCTGAAGCCCATCATACAACCCTTAACTATACTTACACACTAAACTTGAAAAGTAAGTTGACCAAAAAGAAGCTCTGGAACTGGTGTTTTTCCAGAGAAAAACTAGCTTGTGCAACTTCATTGTTCATTGCTTTTACTCTATGTCCTTGTTCTGTGATACGTTTTCACCCTCTGGTTCATTACTGCTGATCAACTGCTTACAGGAATTATCATGGGCTTTCCTGGAAGAGCATCTTGCATGTTGAAATCATAAAGATCAGCAGATGCTATCTGAATTCCCTTTTTTTTGCAGCTGTTGTATGTTCTTCTGCTGTGCCAAAAGCAATAAAACAACATCCTGAAAAATTAGTTTCACAAAAGAAATTTAAAGAATGCAACAAAAAGCCCAAACCACCAGACCAAGGAGAGACAAATTGCAGGGACAAATTAATTGCTGAGTGCTAGGACAAAGCAAAGCAGCTCATTAGACCCACTTGAGTCAATGTCAGCACACATAAATCCAGATCAGGACAGTGGCAGACTGACATGGCTGAATAGGAGGGATGGACAAGGGACATGGATCATCTTTATAGCAAGATTGCTGAGGAATAATATGGGACAGGAAATACTAGGATTTGCCAGTCTTGGGTCTTAAGTAATGAGAGCTCAAATGATCCTGATAGCCAGGAGGATCATGGGATCATAGGATAATTCAGGTTGGGAGTGACTTCTGGATGCCATCAGGTACAATCTGCTGCTCAAAACAGGGACAACTACGAGGTTAGATATGGTTGCTCAGGGCTTTATCCAGTCAGGTCTTGAACACTCCCTAAGTATGGAGACTACCCACCTTCTCTGGGTAACGTGCTCTAAACTTCTACTGACCTCATGAAGAAAAAGTTTCTCATTGTATCAGTTGCAAACTCTCTTATTTCGGTTTATGCCTGTTGCTTTTTCATCCTCCCACCATGTGCCGCTCCGAAAAGCCGGGCTCTATCTTCTCAATAACCTTCTTGTAGGTGTTGGAAAGCTGTTATTAGGCCCCACCAAATCCTCTTCTCCAGGCTGAACAAGCCCAGCTCCCCAGCTTCTCCTCACAGAGCAAGTGTTGCGGTCCCCTGACCTTCTCCATGGCCCTCTATTGGGCTCACCCCAGTATACCAACAGCTTTTTGTACTAGGTGACCCAAAACTGGATGCAATGTTCTAGATACTGTCTAAGAAACACTGAGTAGAGGGGGATAATAATTTCCCTCAGTCTACTGGCTAGGCTCCTGGTAATACAGCCCAGGATGCTGTTGGCCGCCTTTGCTGCTAGGGCCAACTTGGTTCATATTCAGCTTGCTGCCTACAAAGACCACCAGGTCTTTTTCAACAGAGTGGCTCCCCAGACAGTCAGTCCCCAGTATGTGTCATTGCAAGGAGGTCTTCCTTCCCAGATGCAGGACTTTGTATTTCTTCATGTCAAATTTCATCAGGATCCTGTCAACCCATTCCACCAGCCTGTCTAGATCCCTTTGGATGGCAGCCCTGTTGTAGAGTTGTCATAGGCGAACTTGTCTAACAAGCACTCCATTGCCTTCTCCAGGCTATGCCTTTTGGTCATAAATGCGTGGGGGCTGCAAGTTTCCATCTGAGGGGCATGAGGAGAAGTGCCCTAGTGAATAAGCAACCAAAAATGTAATATCCATAGAGCTGGAAAGGGCAGGCCAAAAAGGGTAATGATCTTGTATGCCAAGAGAGGTGGGAGAATCTGCAAGAAACAGTGTCAGCACTCTATTGTTCTGGCCCATGGATGACCTATACTTTTTATGCTAAAGAATCATTAATTAAAATGTCTGGACTATTTTAGGAGCAGGTGAGATCCTGCTGGTCTACGGAGTAACAAACATGAAGATCCAGGTGGCAATACACTAGCCTGGTGGAAGAGCACCACTTCTCTCTTCAAACCTGTCATTCATCCATAGTTATTACAAACATGTAGGGAGTTCAGTAATAAGCCACCAGGGGAAACATATCTCAGCCATGAAATTGAAAAAGAGATTTTTTTCCATATGTCTTCTGTCAACACCTTCTTCTTCTAGGATAAATGTTCCCTCTCTTATGTAGCATATGTGCAAAACTTCCAAATATTGCAAATACTAAAGCTAATGAAAAATACTAAGACTAGCATTTGAAAAATCCAATTGTTGAAAAGTGACAGCACTGTACAGATGTCTCACCTCACTTAGGTCTACATCCAAATGGGATTAAGAGGCCTAACACAAGACTTAGGTGCAGTCTGTTGTCTCAGTCCAACCAACAGTTCACACACCAGTCACCCTGTTCACGTGCCCACTCAAAGGCCAGTCTCTGTGTACATTGTTGTGTTCATCTGACAAGGGGCCATCATGAGCTGCTGTGTCTATAAAGCACTGTGCTAAAGAAAGATAGGAGCTTGGGTCCCAGAGTTGTGTGTGTTAGTATGGTACAGTTGCTGTGCTAGGAGGGGCTGATTTACAGCAGGGCTAATTAACTCAGGTGCAGCTTTATGCTGGCACTTTAGATCAATTTAGGCTCCAGAGCAGGTTTTTTATGCCATGTTGCACTGCCATGTAGAAGCAAACTCATTGGCACCAATGATGCCAGATTCCCAAAGTGGGTACACTCACTAGTCTGCAGGACTCCCTTTGGTGAGTTATAAAAGTGTCTCCACTGGTATCTTAGCAGGGAAACTCTTGAACGTGTCTGGCCTGTAAAGCACCCTGCAGATAACCTGTCCTCAGAAAGGTGGTAAAAAGAATTAATATTTCACAAGTAGAACCAACCATGGAACAAGATCAGGCTGGTTTAGCTCACCACCAAATGCAAAAAATTAGGCTCAAGGTCAGATCTTGTCTGCGAGGAAACCAGGTGACAAGTAGGCATACCTGCTTACCTTATTTTGTAATATATGTAACTTTGTAATATATGTGCAGGATGCTAATAATCGGCTACTAAAAGATAGAATCATAGAATCATAGAATTTTTTAGGTTGGAAAAGACCTTTAAGATCATCCAGTCCAACCGTTAACCTAACATTACCATATATATATGTATATAGAGAGAATAGACATGTATATAGCTATCTGCATACCCCTTAGAGAGGGACACAGATAGAAGGGTACAGAAGGCTATGAGAACATCCGGCCCCTGTTTGTGTCTAGCAACCTGGCCAAACGATATCCTAGTAATTGAATCCTTCTACACAGGGAGAAATACACACACCCATGCACTGATTTCTCCTGGAAAACCCATCTCTGCCCCAGCTTTTTTTTCAGGACACCTCTGATTTCATTCTCCAAGGTGTTACCACCACTGGCAACAGCACAGAAGCCATTTTCTTGATTTGCAGGTAGGTGTTCCTGTCAAGGTCAAGTGGTACCAAAAATGGGGAAAAAATGTGAAGAACATCTATATTGAGATTAAATTAAATACTCATGACATTATCTGCCTTCGGAAGCAAATTATGTACTTTTGTTGAAAACATGGAAGGTTGTGGCCAGAGCTTGAAAAACATTCAGTCCTGCTGGCATGCCCATGGTTCTCCAGCTAAGATGCAGCCAGTAGGTAGCCAAAATATGTCTCTCATTATGCACCATAACCTGAAATGTCTTTGCTATTTATAATGTAATATAGTTGAGCAAGAAGGGAGCCTGTAGTTAGGACAAAAGAGCTAATCTGAAGCAATTGGGGGTGGTTGTTCACCAACAGCTACTGCCACTTGGCTCCACAGGTCCCCACAGCCATGCTGAAGAAAGTCTTTGCTCCCACAAAGGGAAGCTGTGTCCCTCTTTAAGAAAAAGGATAAAAACACAGCATACCTCCTTTTTTTAAGCAACTAGAATAGTAAATGAGAAATGTAGACTAATGTTTAATAATCAGATAAAGGTTCAAAATAAATCCTCCTCTCTTTTTTTATTTTCTTTTTAACTTTTTCCCCTCAATTGAGGGTTTTGCACAGCATCATTATAGTGACATCAAAACAAACCTCAGATGAGCTTGCTTTACTCTCAGTAGCAGTCTGACCATATAGCAGCAGGAACCCTATTCAAATTAGATCATATGGAATTTTGTGGCCACTACCTGCTAGCTAAAGAAATACCATTGTGTAAACCTTCATACATATTCCATGTGTTATAAATCCTCAGTGTGACCTCATTTCTTAGTATAAAAAAAAAATTGATTATTCTTATAAATTCTGTGCTTTATAGTTTATGTGTGGTAAGACTACGTGCTTATAGTTTTTATATAGTACTCAAAGTTACTGAGAGAAACAGATGAGAGAACAATCATGCTTTGTTATTAAAAATTATTTTATTAATTAAAAAATAAATTAAAAAATATTTTCAAAAGTTGTTTTATAGAAGTAAGCCTGCTTTTGGAAGTGGTCAGCTTACAAACTTGGGTGGGAACCACAGCTTTAGAAAGCAAAGACTTTGAGGGAAGTGTAAGAGTGAAGCAACCAGAACAGGTTGCTGCTAACCCAATTAAAACATAAGAATATTGCAAATTGGTTCCGTTAGGAGGTTGAATTGCAGGAGGGGTCTAGTATTTCATTGATGTTATCTCATGTGCTTCTCTCAACACTGAGGTTGCTCAGCCATCCTTGCTTTCATAATTATTTCAACCACTTGCCCTCTCACATTTGCAGAGTTGAGTCATACATCTAAATTCTTCAGAGTGCTCCAAGGAAACAAAAAACCATAACTCCCAAGTTTTATGTAGTGTCTGAGCAGAGGATTCTCTTGTTTTGGCTCTTTTCCACTCAACTTACTCCTTTTCTATACTCAATTTGAAGAGTAGCTGTTGCACTCACTATTGCTGTAAAGGTTTTACCCTACCCCAAGCTTAAGGGTATTTAGTATATGCAACCACAGAGAAATTAAAGAATTTTAGTTGTCTCTGAATTGCCTCTTTCTCACTCCATCCTGCTGGTGAACAAAAAGTTGAACATGAGCTAATAATGTGATTGTGTGTCAGAGAAGGCCAGCTGCATATTGCATAGCATGAGGACAGGAGTAGCCAGCAGAGTAAGGGAAGAGTTTATTCCCATCTTCTCTGCACTGATGAGGCCACACCTGGAATACTGCATCCATTTCAGATGCCCCATTACAAAAGAAATATGAGCAAAGTAGCAAGAGCCCCACACAGGCCACTGCACAGCACTGGAACATGCCATGTACCAGGAGAAGCTGAGGGACCTGGTTCTGTTCAGCCTGGAGAAGACAAGGTTGATTGTTCTCAGAGGTGCACAGCAAAAGGACAACTGGCAATGGTCTTAACTGGCAACAGGGAAACATTGACAGAAAATAAGGAAAAAAATTCTCACTGCAAGGGTTATTCAGCCCTGGCAGAGAGGCCAGAGAAGCTGGGGAATCTCCACCCTCGGAGTTGTTCAGAAATCACCTGGAGAAGGCCTGAGAAAACTGATCACATTTGGAGGTAGCTCTGCTGTGATCAAGGGCTTGGACTAGAGAGGTCCCTTCCAGCCTAAATCTTTCTGTCAGTAATTCTAATAAAGATTAAAAAGCCTTAGTCACTCTGTGGCAAATTTGATCCTTTGTTCGATTTTAATAAAGAAGTTTCATCATCATTTCAAGTCATATGTACAGTAACTTGGGGATTACTGTTTTGACCTTTATAAAGTCCATTTCCCCAATGTCAGTCTTTCCTCCCAATTCCTCCACAGTCTCTAACTTGCTATCTTATAAAATGGAATTCACAGGGCTCCATCTAAGGGTCAAAGTCCATCTCCACCTTTACTTTCTCCTCTTATTACTGAAAAACATTCAAGAATCCCTTGCTAGATTTTTTTACTTTTGCATTTGTTTATATTCTGTCACTTTGATCAAAAAAAAAAAGCTCTACAATAGCAGATCCAAAGTTTCTGACACATCCCCATCCATATCTGTCCTTAAAACTTTCCTTTGCTGTGACACCAAGAGGAATTTACAATATTTACTGCTACAGTGCTGACACCAGCCTACAGCCCTGTTATGTGCCTCACTTAAATTCCCATATTTGGCTCTTGACCTCAAAAGTTTTGTAGGATTACACTCCTCTCTGGTGCATGGGTAGCTGTGTCCATGACATGCCAAAGAGAAGTTTATAGAGTTATAGAAACATTTAGTCTGGAAGGGACCTCTAAAGTTTTCTACTTTTAGCCCCTGCTCATGGCAGGATGGAGATTTTGTGAAATCCATGTAAGATCTCTAAAAACTCCACAGCTTCTTCCAGCAATAATTCTAGTATTTCTCTCTAGCAGGGCAACACAGAACAGACTCCTTCCTTCCTCTTTTTGTATTTGAAGACTGTTCTCAACTCTTACTAACTCATTCAGGCTAAGCAGTCTTAGCTTTGCCAACCATTCCTTAAAAATATGTTCATGTTTTTAAAAATCCCTCAATATTTTTGCTGCAGTCTTCTTCAGGCATATGCATCCTCTTTAGAAAGCAAAAATAATGCACAAACAAGAATTTCCAAAGGAAGAGGAGGTGCACTAGACTGGCATTTGGTATCTCAAAAGGGAGAGAAAATAAGAGGAAAATGGCCATGGGATTTTTGCATGTGTTGGAAAGGCATTTGTGTTGAAAAGGAAGCCCAGTGATGTCTGGGAGCAAATTTCTTATAAAATAAAATGCTAGATAGCAGACTAGGACAAATAATTATGTCTAAATGGGTTTGGAAGAAGTCATGATACATCTTAATTCACAAGCTTTGATATACAGAAGTTAGTACCCAAAATGGAAATGAAAAGATGTTGGGTAGGAGTTTTCAGAAAGCTAGAGAATAGTGAGACTGTACAAGTGCTGGTTATAAAGCTAGGGGAGAGAAAGCTGTGTTAAAGAGAAAGGTTTGTTACTGTAGAACTATGAAAATGTTTCCTGCAAGGGCTGAGGTAACGGGAAGTGTTGGGAAAGCGGCCACGACTGTGTTGGTGGGTGAGAAAAAGAGAACAATGGCTGCAGGGAGCTGATAGAGGCAGCAAGCCTCAGTGCAGATAACACAGCTTCAGCTGGACATCACAGCCACAAACAGACTGGTCCTCAGCTGTGTGAAGTGTTACTGCAAGAGAGGAAGGGCAACCAGGTGGCCTAGTAGCTGCCTCTCCAGGGGGAGAGACTGCAAGACAGTCACAGGTATTTGGGAATTAAGTATTGCATGTTACCTTATTTATCTACTGGTTTGGACTTCTCTTTTCTTCCTTTGATAATAATACAGTTCACTAAGCCAAGTGTTTCATGCCTGCGAGCACAGGAAAAGCTTTGTTGACTTTTCCCAAGTTTCCGGATAAAGTCTTGTGCTTATAGTAACGCCTTCAAAATCTTACCTGAACCTGCTGGTCTTGGCAGAAGGGTTACATTTAGAAGTGGCAAGGGAAGGAAACAAAACATGTAAAAGAGACAATGTAGATTACAGGAGACAACTAAAGCTGTGCTTGGGCCTTCTGGAAGAAGCCTAATGGTGACAACACAGAGCTCTGCACAGTCTTATTTACCTCATGCAGAAGGCTGAAAACACTGCATACTGCATACACACTGATACCATCGCTACAGCCCACATTTGAACATACCAATATTTGCTTTCCTCCTCCCAATACACTATCTCCTTTCTTTGGGCACAGCTGGCTTTATCTGGAGAGCGCTCAGTGTTCCCAAGTTATTTTGGCCCAGAGTAGGGAGAATGCTCTATGTTCTTTGAATAGAATTTTGAAGTCCCATTAAAAGAGGATCTTTGGTGAATAGGGCAAGGAAACCTGAAACTGGCTGCAAAGCAGTAAGTGTCCCAAAACACATGAAGCCTGAGCTATCACCATTGCATCTGCCCACATAAGCCTAGCAGAGGAACACAAGTGGCTGATATGTCAGCACAGCCTGCAGTATTCATTTCGAAATGGGAACAAAGCCCAGCAGATGATAGCACAGCATGTTCTGGGCTTCATTTGTAGCTATACATACAAGAAAAGCGTGGCAAACAGGAGCTCAGCACAGAGCTAGATAAACATTGCAATGCAGAGCTGCATGACAGCTGTCATAATACATGGTTCAGAGAGTGCAGCTGCCGTTAGACAATGATAATGCAGAACTGCAACTGTGTGCCTCCAGGTTAACCTGTACATGGCAAAACAGTTCTTGAAATAGCTAGTGATCCCACATCTGCAAGAAGGCCTTGCATAGTTCATATTCCAAATGCAATTATTTTGAAGTTGACTCTGTCACGTAGCTTTTAATGTGCTGCGTTGGAGCTAAAGAGTAAACATACAGAGTCACAATCCTGCAGGAACAGTGAACAGTATGTCATTCTCCAGGCTGCTTGAGGGCTTGCAAAACACTGAACTACAGATGCTTCAGCAACCCTCTCCTGTAGCCTGCCACTTCTTGCAGCTTGCATCTTCATCCCCTGTTTGCCTCTTTGCCCTGTGAAAGATCTAGTTTGTGTCCTGTGATGCCTATGGAATTGGTAAAGGACAAAGCAGGGCCTGCTGGGCTTCCTCACGTGTTTGTAGCAGCAGTAACTCCTGGCACTGCTTGGTGTGTTGGAGGGCCCTGAGCTACCTGATCTAGCATTTAAGTCTGGCCTGCGGTAGAACATACCATGTGGTGACTCTCAAGATTGTTACAACAGTAGAAGGCCATTACAATGTAAAATTACAATGAAGGTAACTTTAGAAGAAAGGGATTTTCCCACTCTGATTGAAACATTGTGATTTCAAATTGATACCTCATCTCATATCAAGATAAAAAAGGTTTAAAAAAATCAGACAGGTTTTCCTATTGTGATCAACCAATCAATCAATTCAAATGTATCAAAACTTTCTGTTTGATTACATAATTGAGGACAGTAGAAGACTATATCGTTAGTATGATCAGTGCCTTGAGATACAATCAATCTTGTGATAATTAGGTAAAGTCTCCAGGTGAGAGTTTGGCCAGGATCACAGCAATACTCGGCATGCTCACCAAGACTTTAAGTCTGGTTGAGTCAAGCCTGAACCCCATGTTACAGACAAGTGATAACGGAAGGAGATAAAGCCTTTCTAGGAGGGATCTGTGAAAAATGTTTACAAGTGACTGCGTGAACCGTTCTCTGAATACATCGACATATCTCATCATGAAAGGGCAATACTTATCTATATGAAACCACAAACAGTACATAAAATAGACCCACTGAGGCTTTCAGTAGTTTCTTTAATGGCAACAATACAAAATGGAATACAAAACATGGCAAAGGCCATGGTAAAGCAAGAGCGTTGTAAAACAAATTACAGAGTAAGTGGTGCTGGTTATATACTCACATTTTGTTTATGCATCTAACAACAGAAGCAGCATGCAATGCTTTTACTTTACATAGTACAGGACATTGAAAAGCCAACTGCAGGTGCAATAGCTTACACACCCCTGGCATATCTCTTATCTTTGAGTCTCTTTCATTTGACCAAATACGATAGTTCTTGCATTCATGGGGATTATGGGGAGGTAGAAGAGTGCAAGGCAGGATTGAGAAGTACAGATCTGCAGAGCAGCGTGAAAGAGAGCTCTCCCATTCACTGTTTCTGTGGCACAGGGGAAAAAGCAATACAATCATAAACGGAGATCTAGGTCTCAGATTTCTTGCTAGGGCTGCATCTCCCCTCAGCGTTGCAGGATTTGCAGTCTAACAGCCACAGCCATTGCCAGGGAGAAGGGGACGCAGAAATGAAAGCTTGTCATTGAAATTGATTGAATTGTAATTTGGAAGGTGTTCATGTTCTCGCGCAATGTAGCGAAAACCACTTTCATCGCTGTGTTCACACAACAGCCAGGCACCTCTCTGGACTTTGTGAGAAGATATGATGTCATTGTCATATCCCCTAGCCAGATTGGTTGCTTCTTTTATCACCCTGCTCTTCCCTTGATACTCGGCATGTTCATAGAGAGTGATCTGGGGATTGTGCAGATTTTCAGTGATCACCTGCAGAGAAGTGATCTTATCATTCATCTGTTGACCAACAAAGCTATGTTCTCCCTCCTCAAATACCAGTAACTGGCCTGTATAGTTAAAGTGCTCATACGCCACCCAAGGCTGGCCAATTACTTTCACTGAGGAGATACAATCATTCCAATCGACATCTTTTAGATTGGAGATGTCACTGGTGAATTCTCTGGAGTAACCCTGGAAGTTGGCATGCTCATAAATGATGATTTTTCCCATCTCAGCAGGACTTCTGTAGTTTGGCTTTCTTGCTGTAGGAGCTGGATGACAGCCTGCAGAAAAGGAAAACAGATATTAAGCAATACTTGTAAGAAGCCTTTTTGCACCAGACACAAAATGCTGGAGAGGGGGGAAAAAAAGGAAAAAGGAAAAGGAAAACATTTTTAGCAGAGGATAAATACAGCAGCAGCTGGAAAAGAGTGAGGGCATGACATAGAAATTTGAATTTGGAAGAAAAAAGTAAATTGAGATATGCACACCAAAACTGTCCAGTTTTATTTAGATGCGTATGTAGGTTTATGTATATGTGTGAGGGACATCTGCGAATTTAGTTTAACATCTTATTGGTATAGCCTAAATAATAATGAAATAAAATATATAACTGGTGATAAGTCTTTCAGTTGACAATTGACACTGCATTTGAGAATTATTTTAGAAATTGGCGTTCATTGTTTGGACTAGATTTCATGATCCAGAAGTAAAGTAGTAGTGAGACATTCAATTAATTTCTAAATGAAAGTGCATTTTGTGCTGCAAATAGGAAAAAAGTATATTCTGTTATGGCCAGAACTGAACTTTTAAACTCATTTTAATGCCTTATTTCTCTTTTTATACGAAATTCTATTGAAATCAAGAGATTCCTGTTCTTGACATAAGCTGAGAAGCAATCAAGTTCAAAGCATCAGCTCTTTGAGTCAGACTAAATTTCAGGTTGTAAATGTCTTTTTGTAGCACTGTTACAAATAGTCATATCTAATTCCACACAAAGCTCCCTTTCTAAATCACATACTAGTCATCAAAGCAAAGTTTTAGATTTCAGGGCAAATATATCTGAGGGAAAGAAGCAGTTACTCTAGTTGATTCTGGGAAGGGATAGGAGAAGATCAGGCTTGCCCAAGTAAGATTAAAAGTCAGGCTAAAATTGCAAGACCTGAGCAACATAATCAACATTTTTAAAAAATCTCACTTAAATCTCACCTTGTTTAAAAAAATTTCACTGTGTTTAAAAATGTTTAAGCATTTTTTCACAGTTATAATTGCATTTATGGAGTCTGTGGCTACCCCAACTTTAATTTATTGATTGATTGAGCACTAGCACCTTCTGCCTGTAGAAAAGGTAATAGTAATAACAAGCCAGTTAATTTTGCTGACACAACATAAAGATCCAATGCTCAAGATTAACTTTGAAAATATTCTCACTTTCACCCCTTGGAATTTTGCAGCAATGGCTCTCCACCCCCTCCCTTTGTAAGGCATGTTTATCCTGCAGCTGTCTTCTCATCACCTGAAAGATGTGTTAACTTTCTGAAAATACAGACATCAGATCCTCGCATACATGTTCCAGCTCTCATCCCAACACTCTTTCTCTTCAACTGCATTTCACAGTAGCTGCCCATGAAGCCATTGAAAGCTTTTATGTAAAAAGTGTGCATCTCACCTTGATATCAGCTTCTCGGATGGGGAGAGCTGATGGCACTTCCTCCAGTCTGGTGCTGCTCTTTGCAAGAGGCGGCTCACTTGCAGGCATTTATAGCTTGCATGGAAGTCATGTGAAACACCCCATTCAACAGAACTGAGGAGTGGCCAATATTACCCTCAGAGATCAAAAATCATTAACTATTTTAGGTTGGTTTTGCTCTTCCTACAGCCAGCCATCTTGTTGCTCTGGTTCAAAAGTCCATTGAAGAGCAAGTAGCTTGATAAACCTTAGAGCTTTGATTCTTATTTGTCTTTATTCTCCAGAAGCCAGCTGAATCACAGTAATAAAAACACATCAAAGTATTTTGTGATGCATGGGCTGTAGAGGTTTTTTTGCATGCTGCAGTTTACATTTGTGCTTACCTGGGAAGCAAGTCTAATACACAACATTAGTTTTCCAAAGGGTTTCCATGTGAGATAGCCAGGTGACAGAGGTGGCATTTAAGTAGCTTTTTTTTAATTTCACTTTCCCCCTTCTCACCTATGTAGCCATTTGAGCAGCCACAGGCATGCAGAGCTGGTAAAGCAGGGCAAGGAGGCTCTGGTAGAGCTGCAGTGGCAGTATTTTTGCTTATTTTCATATTGCAGGTTTACTCTGTAATATATTTTCAGACACGTTAACTGGCTAGCATGCTGGCAAGCTGTACTACAGTGGGAGGAAACTATGGGATCTTTGTTAGTTCAAGAGCAAATACCCACAGCAGTAAAAAGAAGAGACGTCCTTAAAGGCTTATTTTGCCTCAGTCATCTTCGAATTTTGAAATCAAGCCACAGTCTGATGAATGATAACTGTGTAAAAAAAAAGAGCAAGCTGCACTGCCCATGAAAGCAAATGAGCAACTGTTTAGCTTCACAGAAAGATATAGGTGGGAAGGGACCTCTGGAGGTCCTGAGTCCAACCCCCTTCCTCATAGCTGGGCTGAATCTAAACCTACCTGCGGCTGCTCAGCACTTGCCCAGGTGACTCCTAGACATCTCCAAGGCTGGAAATTGCCCAGCCTCTCTGGGTGTTGAACCATCCTCAGAGGAAAGCATTCCCTCCCTTACCACCAGGCGTGAGAAAGCTCACAACAAGGACTGAGAGGAGATTTAGTGGTTATTGGAGCAGGCAAATCAAATACCCACAAGCTCAGTAGCAGTATCTCAAATATACCTTGGATATGGGCAGACTGGCCAGGCACTGTGTGCAATTCTGTGAGAGGAACCAAGGAGGCAGGGGCTACAAGCCAGTTTTTCATACACCAGCACTCCCGAGAAAGAGTTATGCTGAGTTGTACATAGTTGTGCTTACAGCTACGGAGCAGTTGCTGCTCTAGGCTGTCATTAAACATGATGACCTCAAGGGGTAACATTTGACCAGCAGGGCTTCTTTCAAGGTCACTGTTTGTCCTCGTTTCAGCTGGGATGGAGTTAATTGTCTTCCTAGTAGCTGGTGTAGTGCTGTGTTTTGGATTTAGTTTGAGAATAACATTGATAACACACCGATGTTTTAGTTGTTGCTAAGTAGTGCTTACACTAGTCAAAGACTTTTCAGCTTCCCATGCCCTGCCAGGTGCACAAGAAACTGGGAGGGGGCTCAGCCAAGACAGTTGATGCAAACTGACCAAAGGGGTATTCTGTACTATATGACATCATGCTCAGTATATAAACTGGGGGGGGAGTTGGCCAGGAGGCTGCGATCGCTGCTCGGGAACTGGCTGGGTATCCGTCAGCAGGTGGTGAGCAATTGCATTGTGCCTTACTTATTTTGTATAGTAGTAGTAGTAGTAGTAGTAGGATGATGATGCATTCCCTGTGGTGCTGTTTTTCACCTCCGGGAGCTGGATTAAAGTTATTGCTTTGCTGTACTGTATAACACTGGTTTATGGTATGATAAAATTATCGGTCATGAGATTGTACTCAGCACTGCCATCATTCCATTTTTCGGGAACTGTTAATAATTACACTTTTTACCTCTTCTCCTCGGAGAACCAATCTACTGAGGAGACTGAGGGGGACACTTTCCCCTGCTCCTTCACCATCCTCTTCTCCTTTAGGCTAGTTACAACAGCTCTTGAGAATTTTGAATATCCTTGGGATACTCAAACCAGCATCGTCCTACTGCTGTGTCTCCTGAATACGGTTCAGGTCTTGTTGAGGGTTAAACAAGTATTTAAGAATATCACCCAGAGATCAACCCCCACGACGGGTACTGTGGCCACTCTGACCCCCTTGACAGGCACTGTGACCAGCAGGGCTTCTTTCAAGGTCACTGTGATAATGTGCCCTGCTATAGGATGCTTTAGGGACCCCTGCTCTGTCAGGCAGGATGTTACTGGAGAAGATGTGGAGCTGGTAAGGGAGAGACTTCACCGCTGCCAAAACAGGCAGCCTGTACACTAGCTCCAGCCAAATCCTTGTGCTGCATCTCTTTCACTGGTGCTTGCCTGAGCTCATGGTGTGCCAGATCACAGAACTAAGCTAGCACAAAAATATGTGGGATTTTTTCCACATTGTTCATTCTTTTGCTGCTCTGCAGAGGCTGGAAGCCTTGAAATTTGCATTCTGGGGTTTGGAGGAGAGAAGCAGGACCTCACTTTCTAGCAGCAGCTAGATGTGACATAAGCTTTGCTCTACTGCCAAATTGCACCTTTATGGCATGGTTTCATGTGTTGCAGTGAGCTCACCCTACAGTTCAGCGCTGCTGGAAAAGGGAAGGCCCCATTCCACTCCTGAACCACGGTGTCCACCATCTGGTAAGAGAAGGGAGAATGAGCACACCAATGGGAAGAATTCCAGCCTAGAATAGGGTGGATTTATGCTGCCATTGAACAACATTCATTCTTCTTAGCTTGCTAGTATATTTTACTCATGAAATGATTTAGTTGTGTTTCTGAAACAATTTTTTTTATATATATATATGTGACATAATTCATCACAAACTAAAAATTCCCACCTTTCTCAGCACCTGCAGACTCAGAAGAGCCCTCTGGACAAATGCATGAGCCATGAAGGCAACACAAAGAGTGAGTCTGAGTGTGTCTCAACTGCATTAGAGAGCGATGCAGGCAACAAGTGAACTCCTAAGTCCCCCACATCCTCTTGGCAGAGCACCAAAGCTGGCAGTGGGGTTTTCACGACACCAAGGAAAAATCAAAAGGTGATATACAATGGGACATGTTGACACAAAAGCTTGGCAAAAGATGTCTGTATAAACAGTCCCAAGCTCACAGAAAGAAATGAGCTCCTGGTTCTAATGACCATGTTTCCTAGTGTTACTGGGATTGAAAACTAAATGGATTCCAGTATCGCTCATCTCATTTATATGGTGCTTTATGCACAAGGAAGTAAATCACTGACTAAATCCCACAGGATGGGGCTAGGAGTTTGAGATTGGAAATATTTATGGGTTGGGGGAGGGGTGGTTTGGTTTGGGGTGGTTTTTTTTTTTTCTTACAGTAAATTGTTTCCCAAACTTTCCCTGACCCCCCTCCCACAGAAATAGCAGTATCTCAAAATCTGAAAAAAGAAAGAGTGTGACAAAAGTGTAAAGAAGAAGAAAACTAAAAAGAGGAAAAGGATAAACCCCTCTTCCTCTATTGCCCTCAGCAGACAAAAAGCAAAAGAACAAGCAAGACAAATGATGAACATGCAGATTCTTTGAAAATGTGCAGAACTACATTATGCAAAAAACACTTGAACAAATGAAGACTTATTCTGATTTGGAGAAAAATTACTAAAAGATTTTTATCTTTTTCATAAAACTGGTTTTCTAGGTTTGGGGTTTTTTTTGACAAGGCTTAATAGTGAGCTTATTTTTTTGTTCTCCCATAGAATAATTTCCAAATACATCAAGACTCTTATGTATTTATTTACTTTTATTTCATCTGTGATTGGCTTCATCATCATTGCACTGCCGGACTCTAGATTTTCCACTAGATTGCAGGGTGATAAAACAATTTCACTTAAAGCTGTGGATGTCACATATGCACCCACTTCACAGTGCTGGAAAAGGTAAAATGGTAGAAAAAAATCAAATTAACAACAAACTCCTTCCCCCTCCAGATCTTCTTGTGTTCCCACCCTTCACCACCACCGTGGATACCTTAGTTTGTATCTCAATAATTACTCATCTCCTTTTATTTCTTATTTTAAAGTAAGGGGGTTAAAAAAATTAAATAAAATCACACATGAACTGCATCTCCCCAGTTTCTGACTGCTATTTTGTCTGGTAGTTGTGGCCCCAAAGCAGCAGGACACCGGTTTCTTTGTTTTGGAGCATTTTTTGTGGTTGGAGGAGGGGTGGGGGTGGTTTTTACTCTCTTAGCAGTTGTTAGGGCTGGTAAAGTAATTCTTCATCACCAAGATGGAGCCTCTTTCACACTTTTCACTCTAAGACTTCTGTTTCTTAAACAAAACAGCCCCAAAAAATGCAACATAGGAACACACAACTGGAACACAGAACCCCAAGCTGTGAACAACCCACCCACCAATAAATGCATTCACTGCCAAGCCCCTGAGGGAAAAAACATGCCTCCTTTTTTGCCTAGCATGAATATCTCACAGAAACTCCTCTCTCTTTCTTTGCCACTGTTTGCTGCACTCCCCATTTGCCAGTGCTCAGTAAAGTGGACTGAACACCACCACTTTTTCAGCAAAGACGAAAAGAGGGATGATAGCACCCTACTGGATGAGTGCTGTGTGTCCACTCACAGCACTGGGAGTCAGCTCCACAAAAGATGTGCTGGAAAGAGAGGCACAGCAAATACAGACTGACAGAAACCTTGTAATTCCCACTTGACACAGAAGCCAGAAAGGAAAGGGAAGAGCTTTTCTAACTATTATTTCCTTCCCAAAGTCTCCCCTTCCCAGATGAAGGAGGAGGCAACAGACCGTCAGACTGTCTGTGAATAATTGTTTTAGTTCAAAATGTCAGAAACCCAACTGGGTTGCTTTCTGTCCCCGTGTTTAATAAATGGGCAAATGGGTTTCCATAGCATGGTTGCTAAGCTGGACTCTGCAAACACAAAGGCCCAGACTAATTAGATGCTTAGTACCAAGGAAGGAAAAAACCAACCAACCAAACAAAAAAAGGCAGCACCACAGACCCTCAAAATGTCCAAGCTTCACAGCACCACATTTGGCTGGGAAAGCCTCTCCAGCTCACAAAGTTGCACGTTCAGAAAATGCATCCAGCATTTTGTTCCTCATTTTTTATTAGCAGGTTGTGCTCCTAAACCCTTTAGTGGCCTAGGCCAATCAAGTGTGACAGACACTGACCTGCCCTCGACTCAACACTAGGTGTCACTTCTGCTTAACAAATGCAACAGAGAAATTGAAAAGTTTCAAAAAAACCTACCCATCTGGCATCAAGATTTTCAGGGGATCTCTGCACCTACAACTCTTCCTAAAGTCATGGACAGTTACAGAGTTTTAAGGTTTCACGTGTCTCAAATCAGGCATCCAAAAGCATCAGAAAATACCAGACAATGCTTTGCCATATTAACCATAGTGGCAACTGGCAATAGGCTTCTTATCTTTTGTGGGAGCAAGGAAACACATGCTTACATGAGCAAGGGACTACCACATGAAGAAGCTGCCAGAGTTTGCTCTGACAAAGGGGTCTGTCTTGCTGGCCTGTCTCTGTTGCTCCTTTGCTGCTGCAGTTGGGAGAGCTGCTGTGCTGCTTTCAGTCCTTCCTCAGTAGCAGACTTGCCTGCCAAAAGATTTCTGAGCATCAGGGACTGACTCAGAGGAGGAGAAAGAGGCATGGTGTTTGTGGTTAGGGCCCCAAAGCAGGCTTAGGGCATGAAGGAAATAGTGGCAATAATAGAGTCACAGTAGAAAAGATACAGAAGCATGGGGTACAGAGGTAGGGAAAGGGCTCCCCCTAGAACCGTATTATTTGCTATGGCTAACAGTACCAGAAGTAGGAAACCACAAAGGAAGAAGTAGCACGCTTAAAACAAAAGAAAATAGTTTGGATATCGAAACACAATTCTTCTGTGCATCTACAAGACATTGTAGAGACCAAAAGCACCACCCAGTTTAAAAATCAGCAAGACACAGGCAGAGAATAAATTCATCAAATGCTGTTAAGCAAACATACTGATGAAGCTTCTGGGTCAAGCAATCTTTAAAGCAGCAGATTCCTGGAGAACATTAGAGTACCCACTATATGCTTGCCCTTACATTCTTTCCATGAACACCCACTTCAGGTCACCACCCCTAGAGCATTCCCCTAGAGAAGGATTGCTCTGAGCCCCTTCCAGACTGGAAAGACTTCAGCACACACAGGCGAAAGAGGTAGGAGCCTGGGACCCAAAACAAGAGATCAGGGCCTTGTAACTCAGGAAAACCCAGGATCGTAGCAAGGCTCAGCAGCTCAAGATGAGGAAACTGTAGTGGTAAAGCAGAGTATACAATGGCAGCACACCCACCTTCTTGACAAGTATGGAAGCTAATGACGAGCGCTGTGGCTTGAAGTGTAAGGATCCCAAAGCACAAATTTTCATTTGCTGGTACCTCCCAGCTAGGTGTTGAGCAAGGCCAACACTAAGAGACAAGAGATTCTAAGACTTCTTGGGGCCTTAAGCAGCAAATAAATAAAACAAATAAAAAAGGAAGAAATACAGTGGAAACATAGCAAGAAGCGTGGGTGGAAGAACGTGTACTGAACCATCCCCTTTGACCACACGCCCAGTGCCCTATGAAAGATCTAGTTTGTGTCCTGTGATTTGGTAAAGAACAAAGGGCCCTGCTGGGATCCCTCACATGCTTTTAGTGGTGATAAGCCCTGCCACTCTTTTATACACTGGGGGAAAGTACAAGAGAAGAAAGTACAGAAAGTACAAAAACTGGAGAGTACGATCATTTACAAGGCCCTCAGCTACCTGATCTAGCATTCAAGTGAGGCCTGCTGTGAGTAGGGGATTGGATTAGGAACCTCCAAACATCCCTCACTGCCTTACCTTTCTGTAAATGTAAAATACTCAGTACCTGCTACCCACCCCTGCTGTACAACAGGGCTTGGTAACAGATGTGGATGTGGCTGGAAATACAAACTAGGATCAAGATACTTACAAAGCCCCAGTGCAAGCCTGGTTCAGAGGTGGCCAGAGACAGGGTTGCAGAGGACAGGCAAAAGGTGTGAACTGGAACCAGAATGCAGGTACGATCAGCCAGCTGCTGTTCCCTGCACCAACACTCCGTTTCCAAAGACAGTTCTTAACAGGACAAGGTTAGACATGGTCTGGACAGAGGCAGCTCACTCAGCCCTGGGAGACTAAATAGGGACTAGTGTCTAGGTGAAGATCTGGCTTCAGCAAAGGCAGCACAGATGCTGTGAGATGATTTAAGGTCAGAGGGAGGGAAGAAAGTAAGAATGATTTACAGGGAAAGAGAACAAATGGTGGCAGCCCACTCCAGTGGCAGGGACAGGAGGGGATATGTGATAGGGAAGGACACCAAGCACAAAGTCAAGAGATTAAACCAAACGGCAAGGGAAATTGAGACAAGTAGGAAGCCAAGGAGAGGAGAAGCATTAGTGGCACTTAGGATGAGAAAAAGGGAAGGCCAAGCAGCAATAATGGGAGTGTGAACAGAGAGGAATGTGGTGCAGCAAAGAGGCAAAGGAAATCAGTGGTGAGAAGGACAGCAGAGAACTGGGGAAGGGAGAACACCTGGACAGTAGGTGAGGAACAGCATAGGCACTAATGTTTTCTTTCACTGAGCACAGAAGAATCTGTCAGAAGGACTGAGATCAGTAAAAACCAAAAGGTACATCTCTGACCAGGAGCAGTGTGTGTGAGCAGGATGCAGAAGCAGCATTCCCCTTCCTTTTAGACAGCACAAGCAGCAAATTGTTTTGCATGCCTTAAAGCAATTTCAGAACAGTGCATGTAGGTTTCGGCACCACAGGGCTGGATGGGATACACAGGGGAAGCTAGAGGCCAGAAAACATACAGCAAGAACTATTCTTTGCACACACTTTCTGCTCCAGATTGTTACAGTAGTGAGAGAAAAAAAAAAAGCCTGTGAGGTAGAGGTATGAAGAAACAGGTGCCTGGTGGAAGAGGAAGGGTAAATGCTCCCTGCCTAAGCCCCTGGTCTTGACTACTGCAGCAGTCAGGTTCCTCAAAGAGGTGATAAAAATGTAACACAATTTCCCTCACTTGCAGATGGCAAGAAAATGAAAAAAAGCGCTTCGCTGACCCCTAAACCTAAGCAAGGAAAAAGAGTGAGCTTTTGGCACGGGGAAGGTCTTCTGCTGGCTCACAGAACTGAAGCCTGAGGCTACACCAAAATGAGGTCCTTTAAACTTCATTTGCATATGAGCTATCAATAAAACAAAACCTAGGTCAAAAGGGGAGACAGAAACTGAGAGAGACTCTACCTATCTTTTGAAAACCAGTGGGTTTATAACCCCCAAGATCTATACTACCCACTGCATGCAGTTCCAACAGAGGCACAGAGAAAAATGTCATTTTGGCAGTTTTAATTTCCCCCCCTTTATTATACAAAATACTTTACAATTAAAAAACATTTTCCCCAATAGAATCATATACAGATATTTATAATTAACAAGATTCAGTTACACACAAGATGGGGAACTTCTGCACAAAGGAAGATGATGACAGATGATCAAGTGAAAATTAAGACTTGACCCTTTCCCCATCATATTCTGGGAGGGAGGTTATGTTTTAGACTTTTATTCCTATCACATTCCCTCAGGTCTAAACTCTGGGATCTCCTCTTACCCTGATAGGCTACAGGCCTCCACCTGTGTCCCTAGCATAAGTACAATACTCTGCTCTTAAAAGGTTCATGAAGAGACACAGAGAAACTAGCATCTAGCTGTACCATGAAGTTACCAGTACCCAGAAAAGGGGACTGCTGCCCCCAGCTTTCCCTAGAAACCCACATATACAGACATGCAAGCACATACATGGGGGAAGTATGCTCAACACCCAGAATTTTTCAGCTTTTCACCAAATGGCAATCCCACACCACCAAAGCAACCTGCACTTGAGACACATCCAGCAGGTAGTCTCTGCAGGATAGCTAGCGTAAGGTGTCATAGTCAAGCTGGGCATTACTGCAAATGCAGTCTGGCAAGAGGGCTGGATGTTGCTGTCTTCCCAACTTTGATCATCTGCCTACCAGCAGAGTGTCAGTAAGTCATGGAGGTGATAACATGAACCGCTCAGACATGCTCAGGCCACAACAGACAGGTAGGGGAAGTTACACGCTTCAGCGGGAGGTCCTTGAAAAAACAGTTGCCAATGATCTGCCCTACCAGAGCAAAGATATGTGTGAACCCTAGTGAACGTTTTCTCTCTAAGGAAGGTCACTGCTGGGCTGGGCCAACCCTGCACTCACAGGGGAGCCCATCCCAGAGTCACTGCTGGAGGCCAAATGCCTGAAGCAGGGTGGGAAGATCACGGGCATCAGCTGCCCCATACAGGTCACTCTGCCCCAGCATGGAGAGGGCCATGCGGAGGGTGCTCCAGATGTTGTCAGACATAGCGCCTTGCTGCCCCCGCGGACCTCGGCTCTTCTGCTGCATGTGCAAAGCCTCTAAGAAGTGCTCCACAGCCTCACTGTCAACATGAGAACATACACATGCTTACTGGAGATGGTACATCTCATACTCCCTCCCCCACTTGCTTCTGAAGTATTTCCCCTCCAAAACACCTTCCTCCTCTTCACCAGATCCTGCCCCATTCCAGAACCATCAGAGATCCCCCTTTTCCCTCTTAACAGAAACTGAAGTCCAGATGGCCCCAACTCCAACTGCATCTACATGATACTTTGTTCTCAGGGCAGAGTCCATACACTCGCTCTGCTCTCCTATGCCAAGGGAAGGCTGCAGGCAGTGTGGCACTGCCCTAGGAACCTATCGCCGTCTCTCTCTCACAAACACATGCACACGCATGGGTCACAGCAGATCTGCCCATCCTATGCTCACCGGTGGGCGCCTAAGTTGATGCAACTGATGCCCAAGTTGTAGCGAGAGCGGATGTATCCCGGCTGGAGCTCCAGTGCCCGACGATACGCAGCCACAGCTTCCTCACTCCGATTCCCATTGGCCAGGGTGGCACCAAGCTTGTTCCATAGAAGATGGTCCTGAAGGAGGAGGTAGAGAGAAGGGGCTGAGATAAACTGGACCTTTTTAAGCTCCAAGCCAACCCCCCCTTCCCCATGTGTCTGTCTTACTCCTCCACCCCAAACCCTCACCCATAAACCTCCAGGTACCTCCAGCATCCAGTCTGCCCTTTCTTACATTGGGGCGCACACTGAGTGCAGCACTGAAGCAATCCACAGCCTTCTCATACTCGCCACTAAGGTTGAAAAGGACACCCAGGCCACACTGAACATCAGGATCCACAGTTGAGGGGTTGCTGCGCACAGCTGCTAAGAACAACTCTTTCACCTCCACGAACAGCGAGCTGGAAAAGCACAGAACAAGATATTGGTGTACTGTGGAGAGAGCTGGCCTTGGGCTGCTCCCTCTGCTCCTGCCTGGACCAGTCCCAACCCTCCAAGAGGCCTTTCAGCTGCAGGCTGAAATTTGTAACCCTAACTCACTCAGACAGCAGGGAACCGAGGACACGCTTGGAAGGCCCCAGGTTTGTCCCTGAGCCACTCTCCTCCGGTTCCTTCTCCAACAGGTGGGCATAGTCCGGTTTATGGCGTAGCCAGTCCCGCAGGGTCTCACATGCCTGCTTCTGCAAGGACTCATTGGTAAAGCTGACCGCTAAAGCCATAAGTGCTGTGAGGTTCCCAGGCTGCAGTTCCAAGCACCTGCAGGTCAAAGAAAGAAAAGTGAATACAGTATTAAACCAGTCTGGGAGACACCCAGATACAGGAGGTAACACAATCAAGACAGAGCACACCATGCTAGCCATATGGCCCTTGTGGCACTATGCACTAGACAAGGAGCCATGCTCAGCAGCTCTTCTGCAACACTCACTGTCTGAGGGCACTGATAGCCAAAAGCTCCTGTTCATTCTCTGCTTGGGTGGTTCCCAGATATTGCCAGGCCTGGAGAAGATAAAGATGCACAAAGTCAGACTTCTTCACATCCAAAGAAAAAGATCAGCTGATAAACCACAGACACAGAGATTAAATCCACCATATTATTTTACACATTTTTAGAGTGAGACCAAATATATGCAAGTATACACATTAGCCACAGAAATAATTTTCTCTAGAAGGACATACAGACTTTATGGCACACAGGTCCGCAGGACCAATAAAACTGGCATTGTTAAAGTGAAAAGAAGTGAATGTCTACCCGGAGATCTATCATAAAGCAAGGAAGTTGGAAGTTTTACACTTTTAGGTCACAAAATCTCCACTTTTAACTTCTAACTGTGGTCAAACTGCAGAGGAAGGAGGGAAAAGCATATCTCTTATTTCCTAAGAACAAAATGGCATAGCAGCAGTGCTAATAATAAGGAGAACCCCAAGATAGGCAGCTGTATATACTTGTGCAGTGGTCCACTAGCAAGTGATAATCTTGGGGAATTGACTGTCAGACCTGAAAGTAGAAACACTGTTATTTTACTGAATCTTCAATCATCGTGACACAAGTACATGAAAACCATTTCTATTTCCAGGCTGCTGACATAGGGAATACTTAATTAAGGCACTAATTCCAAAGTACCTGTTCACTTTAAGTTGATAACCACACCCCTTGCTCAAAAACAGGCTAGATAGTTGGTGGGATTGTCAGCATGAAGTACTCGCTTTTTGAATGTAAGTCACAAAATGCAGTATCCACTGTCTCAAGGAAGGAAATAATTTCATTAGCAAAGACCCAGACACACTGCACAAGCCACCACAAGCAAGAGGCAATCTATTGTCTCAAATCTCTAATGCATCACCATATAGCTAGCTGCAACTCAAGAAGAGCTGACCAGTGATAACTGCATAGTGTTCTGCAGGCAGAAGAGCTGAGATTCAAGATAAAGTTGTGATTTGGACCAAAGCAACCATGACATTTCCTTGAGAACAATTGTTCAAGTCTATTTGATCACTGTACCATTTGTGAAGTCTTGAATTCTGTACTTTCTGCAGAGTCACAGGAGAAGAATTCAGCATGTTTTCAATACAGCTAGCCAGAACTGGCCCAAGATTTCTTCCCCTACGGTTTCAACTATTTCTCCATTATGCTCAGCCTGCAGCCCACACAGCCTATGAGAAGAGTGCTGATTCTAAAGGAATATTAGCAACACCTTTTGACTACTTTAAAGCTAAAGTAGATCTCCAAAACCACTGCTTTTCACCTACTCCCAGTACCCTAGAAAGTTAGATGCCTGTATTCCCAGAAACCGAGAACTGGCTGGCAGGCACTCCAGAAACAGAAAACATGGGTGTATTTGCATTCTTCCTCTTCCTCCTGAGAATATCCACATCCTCTGCCTCTGGAAAAAGGCACACAGACTATTCCATTTCTCAATCCATCCTGCAGAAGCTGAAGTGCTTTATGGAAATAAGTATTCACTGAATTAAGAGCTGAAAACTTGTCTTCAGTATAAAAATAATTCTCTGGCCCACAGCTTCAAGTGAAGATTGCGAAGACACCCAAGCCATCTCTCTCAACCCTTTTGGGGTTCTTCTGGCATCCAGATGGAAGACCTAACCAGGATCCCTAGTCTAACAAGCTGCTCAGAATTAGTCTTTAATACAGATATTGAAAGCAGTTATCTGCCATAAGCACCTCCAAACTTGCAATGCCAACAAAGACTTCCACAGAAGCAACTTAAGAGAGGAGAACTCCTTGGCTTGGCTTCATGCAGTCTCATATGCTCCGAAGATTTTACACAGCTCTGGGCCTGAGTCTTTGCGCTTTTTGTAACTGACCTTAGTCATAAACCTCCTTGCCCACAGCCCTCCTGGGGATTCACATACATCAGCTACGTACCCAGAGCCACAAAGAAAAAAAAAAAAAAAAAAAAAAGAAAAAAGGAGATGTTTTCATACACCCTGCACAGCTCCTAACAGTGAAGTGAGTTTTCTCCACACACCCTGACACCTCAACAAGGGAAGGATCCAAGTAGCAGGACACCTGGCCAAGGCCTGTTATCTCTGCTCTCACTCACCTCCATATGATCTGGCTTCTGTTGCACTGCAGCCTCAAAGAGCAAGACAGCATTGGGGAGGTCACCTTCCTCCAAGCGCTTCCGCCCCTCTTCAAATGCATCTGGGTGATCTCTCATGGGATTATCTTCCTCAAACTGGTAACCCTAGCAGGGAAGACAGACAGGGGTTAATACTAGGAGAGGCTTAGGGAGAAAAGCACTCTCTACAGTACAGCACAGTCTAGTCTTGCTGCATCAGAAACACTCAAACTGCAGACCAGCCAGCACTTTGTCCTCTCTGCTAGTTTGTAGCAGATCAGAGAACAATGGCTCTTCTTCCTGCCTGCTCTGTGCTGAAAGATTCCCCCAAACCAGACCTGGAATAAGTTGCAACAGAGACCAAACATCTGGTGTGGGTCCTATCAGCCTGGAGGGGGAGTGGGCAACAACACTTGCACTCATTGCAAAGAATCCCAGCATTAACTGGTATTTGGTGTTGGACAAGAACTAGACAGAATTTGCAGACAAGCACAAGTGAAAACAATATTTGTTTAACCCCTAGCTGATCTGGGATGAGGGTGCAAGTGACAGCAAAAGATCAGTGCGAGAAGGAATCCTAGCAGCATTTGGGGTCTGTGGAGCTCACCTGCAAGGTAGACATACTGCCAGTCTCCTCAAGGCAGTCCATCACAGTGCTAGGGCTGAGAGACCCTGTTCTCTATTACCTTGTCATATGATGAGGAACTGAGGTCTTCATAATCAGAGAGCCAAGGGTGAGCCTCTGCATCTCTCTTGGCCATCTCCTCCCATTCTGCCTGGAGTTTGTCCCAGAAGTCCACATCTGACTGAAGGGAGAACAGAATGTGACTAGAGTACCTCAGCCATAAACTGAGCTCTATATACACCCCAGAGAACACCCTCTTAAACGTTTCTAGCCCTCCTCACAGCATGCAAGGGAGAGAGGTAACCCTACCATGGGCTCCCACTTGGTACCCCAGCCCTCCTCCTCGGTCAGCTTTACCTCCACAGCAGTCTTTGCCTGCTCAAATTCCGTATCAAGAGTTGACATGTTCCCAGATCGTGCAAATTGATCCACCCAGGCATCGGATGGCCCCTGGGAGTTTAGAAACAGAAACACACCTTTCTTTTTAAAATTTGGCAACCTCAGGGCACATCCCAAAACAGCAGGAGGGTCTGTGATGACTCCTCCTCCCCATCAGCAAGAACTGATGGCCTGTAAAGTAAAAAAGAGTTCATTTGGATATCCCCTTCCTCACAGGTGCTACGAGAGATGAGAAAACTCACAAATACCTTCCCAGCTTCTGGCTAGACTCTGCTAAGAAGAGCCCAACAGCCCCTCCCTCGCCTCCCCCAGCCTAGTCATCAATAGAGTATTGCTGAGAGTTGGACTTGCCATTCTCCCTCGCTCCCAGACCGTGCACTGTGGCAAAAAGTTTTCCTCCTTCAGAGCACATAGGGCTGGGGCTCCTACCTGCTGCTGTATAAACTCAGCTGCCCATTGCTCTGCCTGATCTTGGTCTCTGTGGGTCACCTGATTAGCTTCGATCGATACCCTCCCATCTCCGATCTGGCGGACAAACTTTAGGAACTGTGGCAGAGAAATGAAAGAAGGGTGGAGCTCGGCAGACGTTTTGCCAACAAGCCCTCTGCCCATGCCCCCCTCCTTCACTAAGAGGACCTCTGTCTGCAAAGGGCCCAAAAAGGTGGGGAGGACAGGACTTCAGAGTCATGTGGTAGCGATGGGTAATATCCAGAGTGGATTGCAGGGTTCAACTTCTAGGAATCAAGGAAGAAATGGGAACACGGGACAGCAGGAGGCTGTCTTCCTTTACTGTCTTCCCCCTTCTCAATTCCCCACAGCCCTTATTCACAGCAGGTATCTGTCAGCCCCAGTCAGGGAATTTCTTACCTCAGAATTCTTGAGTTTTGGATCATCCACTTTAGAGAGGAAATCACTAACGGTTTTCTTAAGATTATCCTCAGGTTGATATTCCTCATACCTGTGTTCAGAGGCAAGCAAAAGGGAAAGAGATAGTCTGATATCAGGCAACAGTGGACTCTCTCACTAACGGTCTACACAATGGGCCAGACAACAGTATTGAGGGATACAAGCCCTCCTCAAAGACTCTGGGGTTCTCCTAAGTGACTCGGTACCTTTATCCATCTGTAAAAACTCAAAACTACTACTAGGTTGATGGACACAAACAGTAGCAGAATTAAACAATTACAGTGACAGCACAGTTCTGCAGAACAGTCTGGATTCCTTGGCAAGCTCACGTGCTACCAGACATTGCAAATTTTAGCAAAATAAGGTCATATATCTAGGAACAAAGAAAGTAGGTCACGCTCATGGAAGAGGAACAGTGTCTTGGAAAAGCATCAACTCCGCAGAGAATTGAAGGCTTATAGCAAGCACACAACTCAGTATGTTGTCTGGCTTACAGCAGGAGAGGACCAGTTCCAGGTGTTGCCACTACATTCAGTCTTGGTGAAGTCTCTGGAACTGGCAGCAATAACTCAGGAATGTCCGTATTTGCAGAAAGGTATCAGAAAATGCAAGAGCCAGGAGCAAGAAGAATCCAAATATGCAAAATCTCTTTTAGGCAAAGATCTAAGAAGCCCAAATTGCTTGCTTGCATTTTGCTTCTTTAATTGAAAAACTTGACTGTAGCCAACAGGTACCTATATAGAGAAGATCCGTAGTAGTAGACTGTTCTTTAATCTACCACACAAGAACACAAGAAAATAATGTCTGGAAGGCTGAATCTAGAAATATGCAGAGGAAAGGCTGGATGTGGTTTGTCAGATAGGGAGAATAAAGTGATGAAAGTTTACAACCAGTAGAGTCTAGTACTTGAGATCTTTAAATCTAAAAAAAAAAAAAAGCATCTGTTGTGGAAAAAAGTTCCACTTGATTAGGAGTTCCTGAAATCACTTTAAGGAGCTTTGCATTAAGCATGAGATTAAGTTAGCCTACATGATCACAACATCTTCCTGGAACTAGAAAATAGAAAAGCTAGGATCTCTTAAAAACTTCAGCTCCAAGCATTGTTTCCTCCTTTCTCTGAAACTAAAGGCCCGAGAACATCGATCTAGGTTAAATGACTCAAAAGCATTCAGGCCATAGCAGATTTCTATCACCTATCCAGACTTCACCCACCCAAGTGCCTAGCAACAATAGCTAGTCTTGAGAAGACAGACTCACCATTTATCTGCCAAAGCCTGGTCTTCAGATTCCCCAAGCCACAGTTTCTCCTCTGACTGCTCTAGGTATTCTTCTGCCCACTTGGCAGGAGACACAGACAGCGGATCTGCATAGGACATCAGGAAAAATGGGGACAAGAGTAAGACAGGAAGACCATCACTCAGATTAACTTCAGATTTTGCTCTCTCCACTTAACACGCAGTTAGCTAACAGACAGAGAAGACCTCTTCAAAGAAAGATTGTTTACGCTTGTTTCTAACTTTGTTTTTTCCAATCTGAAAATGAAGCCTTAGGTTCAGACAGTGTACTAATACAGATGCCACTGTGGTGCCAATAACCTTACGATTTTCTACTTTAATTTCACAACTTATTCGTCTGCTCCATATGGTATACTATGCAGGTCAAGAAAACTAGTGATGCATTACAAGTCTCTGTCAAGAGCACAGCCTACAAAACACTAGGTTTTCATCAGAACTGTCTCAAAGACCTTTGTAAATGCTGATTTATATTCACAGAAGTATAAAGAGTGAAGGTCAAAGAATGGGACTACCTGGCTTTCTAAGGTGGCCACTCCTGAAGAGAACAGCATCTATTTAAATCTTACGCATAACTTCCAGATTAGGTCATGGATGGTAACAGGACCCTATTCCTGCCCCAGGTCGATACACCAGGCAGGATAACTTTTCAGATAAAGTACTGGCTTGCTTGAAACAGAAAGCTTAACCTTTGGGCCAGAAACATTCACTTTGCACATTTCCAAGGTGCAACATCCCTCCACCTCCATGAAACTGACAAAAAGTGTTTAGTGTGCTTTGGCCAAATAATATTTACCTTTGTACCAAAGGCAAATTTAGCCTTAAGAGAGGGAATTAGAGAGTATGTAAGCAAGACTCAGTACCAGACCATCTCCAGAATTTGCATCAGTTGAATCATAATAATTTTTATAATAATTTTGAATAGCCTGCTTCTGCTAAGTTCTCCAAGCTAAGCTAATAACAAAAGACCCTTACACCTGAATAAAAACAATTTGGCTAAGCCATTGCAAAGCAGCTTTCCCACGCCCATCCCCCTGCCATTAAAGCCGATACAGTAAACACTGACTGCTGGGCCCAAAGCATTACTCCAATTTCACATTCAGTAACTCTCCACTATACACAGACATGCGACTGGGCAACATCTTGACAGTAATTCCAAAAGGGACCCCTTCACCTGTAACTTCAGCAATGAACTCCTGTGACCAGTCAGCCTCATTGTAATCTGAAGAAACATCACCAGCACTATCTGCTGCAGCCAAGAATTCCTGGGTCCAGTTTTCAGACAGTGCCAGGGCTGCTACACCTGGAGCTACAAGAAAAAAAAAACCAGAAGTAAGGACTGGAGGACTCAAAGGCATCATTTAAGTGTTCCAGGCTAGCCCTCATCATCTCTGATCTTTCCCATTCTCTTCATTAGAATAAAATCACAGAAAGATTTCACTTGAAAGGAATCTCTGGAGGTTGCTAGTGTTCTCACAGCAGATTAACACTAAAGCTAGAGATTAGGTTGCTCAGGGCATTCCTCAGGCAACTTCTGAACTTGTCCAAGGCTGGCAATTCCCCAACCTTCCCAGGCACCTGTTCCAGTATTGAACTATCCTCCAAGGGAAGAAATGTTTCCTTCCACCTAGTCAGCTCCCCTTGTCCTTTTGCTGTGTATCGCTGTGAAGATCCTGGCCATGGCTGCTGAAGAGAGCAACTAGATAGTCCACCCTCCAGCCCCCCTGCCCCTTAGACTCCTCTTCCCCAGGCTGAACAAACCCAGTTCCCTCAGCCTTTCCTCTTACACCATGTATTCCAGTCCCTGAACACCTTACTGATCTCTGCTGGACTTCTTCCACTATGTCAGTATACTGGGAAGCCCAAATCTGGAAACAGTACTCCAGATACAATCTCACAAGTGCTGAATACATGGGAACCACCCTGCATAACACCAAGATCTTCTCCAGCTCTCCACCTACTCTAGCTCCCCTCACCTCGCTGCGGGGCCTGTCGGAAGCTTGACTGTTCAATCTCTTGCATCTCAGCCAACAGGTCATCCATCTTAAAGGTCTGGGGTGCACGGGACAGTAAAGGGGCATTCTGCTCATGCAGAAACTCTCCAACCAGCTGCCAAAGACAGAGATGGATTACAAACATAGCATAGAAGATGAACAGGCAGAGCCATGGAGCATGAGAGAAAGAAATGGGCTTGTCAGGAAGAAAGATTAATATCAAGTTAAGGGGAAAAATAGCAAACAGTGTTGATGAGAAAAGCGGTAAGGAGATGCATCAATCTGTTCTCACCTCATCTTCGGTAGCCACTCCCAGTGGTTTGGATACCTACAGGGAATAGTGGGCAATTAACCCAACAGCTTTGACCCCATACCCCTCTCCACACACACCCTGTGACCCCATTAGTTTACGTCCTCCTCTTCCTTGAGCTTAGGCTGCCAGCATTTTCTTGCATTAGCTGCCTGCTTATGTGGAAGCTAAAGGAGCAGGAATACCTTGAGCAATACTGCTTAACCCTCCTCCCACCGCTTTCTGTGTTAGGGCCCACGACAGTAAGGCATACAGCTCACCACAGCAACCAGCATCCTCCGAGTGCCCATAAACGCAGCTTCCACAAACAGGCCCTCACCCCACAACCCTGCAGGACAAATCGGACGACCCCGCGGCCTCTTTCCCCAGAAAAAAAAAGCAACGCTGCGCATATCTGCACCAACAGTCCCCCCGTACTGCCCACCCCAGACACCCCTTCAGCCAGCACACCCCTATCCCGTGCTGACTGACCCAGTCGCGGGCAGGCCCCACATCCAGCCCCAGCTCAGCAAGCGGAGCGACCGGCAACACTCACGGCTGCAGCTCCGGGAGCCCCGGGGGGCCAGGCCAGCGGGCCCTGAAGTCCTTCCTGCCGCAAGGCTTTGTCCTGGGTGAAGTGGCCGGCCAGCTTCATGAGGGGGTTGGAGCCCCCGCACTCCGGTTCCACCAGCTCCCTCATGGCCATGGCGCCAGGCAGGCAGGGAGGGTCGGCGCCAAACCCCACCGGGCCTGCACCTGGCCCCGGGGCGGCACAGTCACCGGGTGAACGCCAGGCGGAGCGACCGGCTGCCGGGGGCGCCGGGCCCCGACCCAGCCGCTACCCGCCAGCCCCCCCTCCCCTGCGGGCCCAGGCTCAGAGGCATGCCGCCACGGCGCCAGCTCCCCCGCCGGCTCCCAGCGCGGCCGAGCGCAGCCCAGGCGGGCACAGCTGCCATGGCCGCCCCGGGGAGCGGGACCCCCCGCCCCGGCTCCCTCCGCCCTGCCCCAGCCCCCGCCCGCCGCTGGGCCGGCCCGGGAGAGGACCCCCGCTCGCCAGGACAGCAAGGCCGCGGCCTCCCTAACGGGCCCCGCGCCCCCGCCCGCCCCTCCGGCCAGCCGCCCGGGCGGCGGGACCCCCACCCCGGCCCGGCGCGGCGCGGCGCAGCGCTCCCCGCCCGGCGCGGGCGGAGGGGACGGGAGGGGGTGGCGGGGCTCCCCCCGCCCGGCACCGTACCTGGGGCTGCCGGGGCTCGCAGGGCTCGGGGGGGGGGGGGCGGGGCCAGCTCTTAAAGGGCTAGGCACCCCGCGAGCGCCGCACCAGAGCGCCTTAAAGGGCCAGAGTCCGGCGGGCTGCCAGCGCCCGGAGGACGGCTCCTGCTCGGCCCCGGCCCCGGCGCGGTCGCTCGGGTTCCTCCCGCGGGCCGCCGCCCGGCCTCCCTGCGGCAGGCGACATGCCGGGCGGCTTCAGCTCTTCGGGTGCAGCCCGGGGGGGCGGCGCTGGCACTGCTCCTGTCACCACCGGGCGCCGTCCCCCCGGTCGCTGCGCGGCCGCCGGCCCCGCCCCGCCCTTCTCCCGCTGCTCCGGGGGGGGGGACGGGCCAGCACGGGCTGTGCCAGGCCCCGCTGCCCGCCTCTGGAGCGAAGCGGTGTGCGTATGGATCCCGCACGAATATGCGTGATGCTATAATATATCGCTAAAACTCTGTCACAGAGCCTTGCATAGATTTAGAGCAGCGGTTCTGCCGCGGTGTTGGTGCCCTGTTCGCCGCTCGTCTCGGTTGAACCGCAGAGGCGGATAAGCGCTTTTTGCACTGACAGGAACGGCAGCCCACCCTGCAGCAGCTACGGGGCTCCGGGCCCAGCGGAGAGTCCTGATAAAGGCACGTGGAGAGCAGGAGGTTCCCGGAGTATTTGTGAACAGCACACATCCATCTGGCTGACGGGCTGCTATTTTATTATTTGCCTTGGGATCGCTAAAATGTTGCAGCTGGCAGTAACAGGTTAAAAGTGCCTGCATTTAGCTGAAAAGTATGTGATGGCTTCAGATACGCCATAGGAATGTCAGCTCCTTTACAGTTTTCATGCTTCTACATGTGTGATTCCAAAGGAAGAGCAAATCGCCTGGAAAATCAGAGCTCATTTCTGTATAGCCTCTAAAAGAATGGGAAAAGCATGAAGAGTGGTTTGCATGATGTGTACTGCCTCCTGTGACTTTAGGGTGGTAGAAATAAATTGGTTTCAGAATCAAATCCCAATCTTCTCCTTTTCAAAAGGAATATGCTTCTCTGCAGGGTCCTCTCCAGACTTCCCAGATGCAGTTCATCTCTCCAAAAACTGATATCTGGTGCTGATTTAGATACTATTCTTCGGCCATACGTCTTCTTGACTGCTCTCCTTGCAGCTTTGAAATGCCTGTGACATCTACAGCCAGTTCTGTGCTAGCAAGTAGTACGGCTCAACAGGAACAAATCTTTGAAGTGATAGAGTTGGGGCTGGAAATCCAACATCCACACCAAACATGTTTGGGGAGCTTTACTGTGGATTGTGTCTTCCCTGGTCCCACGGACTGCACACCAAGTAGCAGTCGAAATGCATGAGGTGTGCTCCTATGTATGGCACACCTAATAGCTTATGGCCACCTGAAAGGAATCTAGTTTGCCCACCAAGACTGTTCTGCAGTACAAACCAAAGCCCAGCAAGCAGGGATTACTGGAAGATTCACTTTGAAAACACACTTCAGACATCCATTCAGGCACTGATGTGGAAGCACCCTACATCTGGCAGGCAGCTGCATTAAGATGGCAACGCTTGAAAAGACATTTACATAACCACTCTTGCGCATGGAGACTGAGGTGGCACGTGCTATGTAACACTGGTGCAATACATTCCACTCTTGCCGATGTCTGCCTTATGATATTGCTCCCTACTTGCCTGTAAGCTGTAGTCATCCTAGGACTATGAGTGCACTAAACCTTCCAGAATGAAGTCCCTGGAATAACACACAAGACTCACCCACTATTATCAAATGCCAATCCTGTATACACTCAGTGTGATCAAGGGTTAGCAAGAGCACTTGAAGAGAGAGACAGAGGGAGGAGGTTTCAGGGCAGAATCCAGAATTACTTTCAAGAAGAACAGACGGACAGTGCTGCTCCTACCCGCCTGGTAGATGATGGAAAGGCTGTGGATGTCATCTACCTGGACTTTAGCAAAGCTTTTGACACCGTCTCGCATAATATCCTCCTCGGGAAGCTGGCAGCTCACGGCTTGGACAGGCATACTCTTTGCTGGGTAAAGAACTGGTTGGGTGGCCGAGCCCAGAGAGTTGTGGTAAATGGTGTTAAGTCCAGTTGGCAGCCGGTCACGAGCGGTGTTCCCCAGGGCTCTGTTTTAGGGCCAGCCTTGTTCAATATCTTTATCAATGATCTGGATGAGGGGATCGAGTGTGCCCTCAGTAGGTTTGCAGACGACACCAAACTGGGTGGGAGTGTTGATCTGCTCGAGGGTAGGATGGCCCTGCAGAGGGACCTGGACAGGCTGGATCGATGGGCCGAGGCCAACTGTATGAGGTTCAACAAGGCCAAGTGCCGGGTCCTGCACTTGGGTCACAACAACTCCATGCAACACTACAGGCTTGGGGAGGAGTGGCTGGAAAGCTGCCTGGCCGAAAAGGATCTGGGGGTGTTGGTAGATAGCCGGCTGAACATGAGCCAGCAGTGTGCCCAGGTGGCCAAGAAGGACAACAGCATCCTGGCTTGTATCAGGAATGCTGTGGCCAGCAGGAGCAGGGAGGTGATTGTCCCCCTGTACTCGGCGCTGGTGAGGCTACACCTGGAATACTGTGTCCAGTTTTGGGCCCCTCAATACAAGAAAGACATTGAGGTGCTGGAGCGTGTTCAGAGACGGGCAACAAGGCTGGTGAAGGGTCTGGAGAACAAGTCTTATGAGGAGCGGCTCAGAGAACTGGGGTTGTTTAGTCTGGAGAAGAGGAGGCTGAGGGGAGACCTTATCGCTCTCTACAACTACCTGAAAGGAGGTAGTAGTGAGGTGGGTGTTGGTCTCTTCTCCCAAGTAGCTAGCGATAGGACGAGAGGAAATGGGCTCAAGCTGCGCCAGGGGAGGTTTAGACTGGAAATTAGGAAAAATTTCTTTACGGAAAGGGTGGTCAAGCATTGGAACAGGCTGCCCAGAGAGGTGGTGGAGTCACCATCCCTGGAAGTGTTCAAAATAGGGGTAGATGTGGCACTTCAGGATATGGTTTAGTCTAGTCTGCCCTTGATTGGTTTAGGTGGGCTTGGTAGTGTAGGTTAATGGTTGGACTGGATGATCTTAAAGGTCTTTTCCAACCTAGACGATTCTATGATTCTATGATTCTATAAAACAATAGACTGCACAAAGACATGGAGAAGGGGAGCGTAGGTATTGAGATAAGGCATGGATAGAAATCCAAAAGCCATCAGAGACCAAGAAGTGAAGAAGTCAAGATGAAGCAGTTTTGATTTATAAACATTTGTATCTGGGTCTTGGGGTATGCCCATGACACCAAGCCTGTGATACCAGTCCAGCCTGGCGTACTGGTTCAGGACAGAGACTCTGAAAGACTGCTCTGTAAAAAAGTCCCCACAGCCTCCCTTCTTCAGTCTGAGCAGCAAGAACAGGCCCCATAGGGAGCACACCCAGGGTCATCGCTGCTGCAGGGACAAGACACACTAAAGAAAAATGTATCTTCTCTTCTTTTCTGTTCCCCTCTTCTCCTGGGAAGACAGTTTCTTTTCCCTGGCTCTTGGCTGCCTTCAGGCTCCCCAAGACTCTTGCAAAACAGTGCTCATTATTGAACCATTTCCAACATTAAGTAATCCTTTGATCTACTGAAAATGGCATGGTATCATTTGCACTGGTCTGAAGACAGTCTGTAGGAGGCGTTCAGAAAGCATCTTCCATGGCTCAGTCACAGCTTGCTATTACCTAACAGTGAGTCATGGGTGCCCCTCCACCTGAAGGTACAGAAAGAGACCTTGCAGAGTGAGACTTTCTCAGTCTTAGACCCAGATCAAAGGAGACAGAAGGAAAAGTTGGATGGCCCCATTTATCCCTTACAGTCCCAAAAGACTGTGATGCAAGTAAAGGAATCGGAAGTGGCAGTGGTGGCAGAGCACCCAGGACAACCACAGCTATAGCTGTTGGTGGATAAGTATCCTGCTGAAGCCACAAATATTTCTGTCTGCAGGTAGAAAGCAAAGGGTCTGATTTCGAGTCAGCAGGAAAAGGAGCAAAGTCATGGACCCTTGCATGCGAAGTGTAAGTATTTTGGCATTAAGAACTGAAATATCAGGGAGCCTCAATAACTCTTGGAGAGGTGAGAAAAGCAAATTGTACAGTTCCTGAAAAGGCTGTTCCGGGCTCTGCATCCTTCAGCCAGTCAGAGTCTGATGGTGGACAGTACTCTGCTGAAGGTCCTGGGCCTGATGGGGACCAGTGGCAAAACGGAGGTCTCCACCTAGCTATTCCACATCCTAACTTTGTGAAATTTATTATTTCCTTCCAAGTGCAGAACTTTGCACATGCTTTTATTAAATGGTGTTCCACTCTTTCAGGCCATTTGTCCCATTGATCAAGATCATTTGAATACTAATTTTGTCTTCCAAATACATTGCAACCCCTCTCAGGTTAGTGTTGTCTGCAGATTTAATAGGCACACTTTCTAGTCCACTGTATAAATCACTGAAGAAACTATTAATACTACACTGAGAACAGATCTCTGCAGGACTCCTTCTTGATACTTTTCTCCAGATAGACAGCGTGCCATTGAAAACCAATCTTAGAGTTTTCTAATCAGCATCAGAGTCTCCTAGCAGTCATTTCAGTAGATCCAGTTTCCCATGTTTCCTAGCTTGTTTGTAAGACTGTCAGATGAAACAAAATAAAAATCCTTACTGAAATCAAAATATATAACATGTATTGTTACTTCCTTATCCACAAGGCCTGTTAGTCTACTGTGAAAGATTGGTTTGACTTGATTTCTTTTTTTGGCAAATGGAAAATGTGAGTTGTCTACTTAATATTTACTTGTTCCAGTATGACAGGGGGAAGCAGTAAAGTAACACTGGCTGGCCAGTAATTCCTCAGATCCTTTTTTTTTTTTTTAAAATAGCCAATATATTTGGCCTTTTCCAGTCTTCTGAACCTCTCCATTCTCTAGAGATCTCGAAGATAACTGACAGTGGGCCTGACGTTGCTTCAGCCGGTTCTCCAACGATCACAAGATGAATTTCAAGCTTAACTGGTCTGAAAGCATTGACTTTGCCTAAGCGCTTAGAAATCTAGAATTGACTTTTTACCCACTTGTCGTTGGTGCTATTTAAGGCATTCACCTAGCCACCATCACAGTGAAGACAAGTGAAAAATACTTGCAACTTTGTCGTATCTTTGGTCGATTTTCCATTTCACTGAGCAGAAGGCCAATCCTTTTACTGGTCTTCCCTTCACCGCCCGTGTAGTGACAGGCACTATTGATGGGCTGATAGTTCTTTTCTTCTCCACCACAAATGAGGTAATTATTCATTTCCTCTTTGAGGTATCTTTGTACTTGAAGTCAGTTGCCATGTCTCCCTCAATTCCTTCTTCTCTAGACTACACACTGCATTTTTTTCAATCCTCCTGCTTGGATGGCCCAGGTGAGCTGTTCCCTTCTGTGGGTTCACTCCTGTTGTGGTTTAACCCCAGTCGGCAACTAAGCACCACACAGCCGCTCGCTCACCCTCCCCTGGCCCCCCATGGAGTAGGGGAGAGAATCAGGAGAGAATCAGGAAAAAGAAGTAAAACCCGTGGGTTGCAATAAAGGCAGTTTAATAGGACAGCAGAGGAAGAGAAAGTAATAGTAATAATGATAAAAGAATATACAAAACAAGTGATGCACAATACAATTGCTCACCACCCACTGGCATATGCCTGACCAGTCCCCAAGCAGCGATCGCTGCCCCCCGGCCAACCCCCTCCCAGTTTCTATCCTGAGCATGACATCATATGGTATGGAACACCCCTTTGGCCAGTTTGGGTCAGCTGTTCTGGCCGTGCTCCCTCGCAGCTTCTTGTGCACCTGGCAGAGCATGGGAAGCTAAAAAGTCCTTGACTAGTATAAACACTACTTAGCAAACGCTAAAACGTCAGTGTGTTAACAGCATTATTCTCATACTAAATGCAAAACACAGCACTATGCCAGCTACTAGGAAGAAAACTAACTCTATCCCAGCTAAATCCAGGACAACTCCCCACATTTGCTTGTTTTGTAGCAGTGTGGTACCCAAACTGGACACTCAGTCCTGTGTCACTTGGTGCTGAGCACTGAAGTCACATGAGTACAGAGTTGATCTGACAGCTTATTTCATCTGACCTACAGGCTATTCTTCTAGCCATACAAACCGATACGATGCATGCGTTTTTGGCAACAGCATGGTGTTGATGTACGTTCTGCTTTTTTCCAAGGAAGATGATATTCTGTGAACTCTGACGTCATCTGAAACTTTGCTTTTGCAAAAGCAACAGAGGATATTTTGGCCCTAAATATTCCCCATCTTTGACATAGTGATTCTTCGAACTTCAAAATCATGGGTCTAATTTGTTCTAAGGTTTTTTTGTCTGAAACACATTGGCCTGTTTTCATACAAAGCCAAACATCTGAGGAAGCGTCTGTGGCCCCACTGAGCGAGGATGAGAGTCAGGAACGACTAGGCTCTGCTCCTGGACCCATCACTTCCCTGTAGTCTGGCCTCAAAGCAATTATTTTGCCCTCTCTGCCTCGGTTCCCCCACTTGCGAAACAAAGACAAGGCTTCTTTGATTGCTTTTTGCGTTTTTTAGTGCAAGAGCCTTGCGTGGCTGGGCAAAAGGAGCTGTGTGAATTAGCTCCCTAAAATCTGCACGGAGGGAAAGGAGAGCACAAAAGCAGGGAGCCCACCCCGGCAGGAGCGAGGCCTAGGTTCAGCCCAGAGAAGGCAGGGGCGGGGGGCACCGTCCCCGAGGCGGCCCAGGCTGGGGCGCCGGGCCCGGGCCCCGGCCCCCACGGGCAGGGGCTCAGCAGCGGCAGCTCCGCGGGGTCTCCTCCCCACGCAGCCCTCCGCCCCGGCCCGCCCCTACCGCTGCCGCCGCCGGCGGGCCCGGCCCCGCGGCCGCCCGGGCGCCTCCTCCTCCGGCCGGCCGGGAGCCAATGCGCGGGGCGGCGGGCGGTGGCCGGCGGGGCGGCGGCGGCGGCGGCGGGGGGCGCGGGCGGCGCCGCAGAGCGCCGGGCCATGCCGCAGCACAGCACCCTGCTGCACCTGCTCGCCGGAGGGTGAGTGGCGCCGGGCGGGGCGGCCGGGGCCTGCCGGCCTCTGTCCCGGGACACGCGGCCGGGGGGGCCCGCGGCCCGTCCTGCTCCCCCGGCTCGGCCCGGGCCGCGGGGAGCTCTGGGCCCGTCCTCTGCTCTCGCCTGCTGCCAGGCCGGGGCCTCTCCTTCTCGGCCGCCGCGCCGGCTCGTCCTCGCCGCGGCCTCCCGGCGGCCTGCCCGCCCCTGAGGGGGGAGGCCCACGGGCGGGCCTCGGGTCGCGGCCGTACCTTGCGCGGGGACTGTGGGGCCGCACGTCCAGCGGCAGCTGAGAGGAGCCGGGGGAGAGGAGACCCTGCCTTGCCCCACGCCAGGGGCTGCCTGTGCCCCATAACCCTCACCCGCGCTTTCATTGCCGTGCCAGGTTCAAATGTGGGTGCATTGGTGTGGCGCAGCCGCTCAGTGCCGGGGTGGACGTATGGCTCTGCAGTTTGGGAAGAAGGGGAGCCTCCCCGTGAGTCATGGGGGCTTTCGCCTGGCGTTTCATCCAGCCTGAGCTTACTGGAGATCGTGGGGGCAAAGGAAGCGGGGTGCGGATCGGGGGAATGAGAGGCACCGCAAGGCCCCTTCGGCGGAGCAAATGGTGGAGCATCCTTGTCTTTAGGAGGGCAGCCAACCCTCCATCATCGCGTGGCTGAGATTCCTGCATGTCTTCTCTGGCTTTAAATAGTGTGGCTGATGCTGGCCAGTCAGGTGTTTGGAGCGTGGATCCCAGCAGTGCCTCTGAATTCGCAGTGTGCCCTCGAGCCAGTCGCTTCTCGCATGGCATTTCACCCTTCCTCTCCTTAAGAAATATTTATCATTTAAGTCTCAAAACAATGAGCTTCAAGTTTATGATGTCCTAAAGCAGAAGGTATTGTGGTCCTCCGGACTTTGCTGAGTAACTGCACAACTCCCTTGCCTAGATGGCTACCTAATCCCTTTCCAAATTCCACCAGCCTGTTGGAGTCTGTGTGACAGTGAGGTCCACAATATAGCATGTGCAATAAAGCACATCATTTAATTGCTCTTAATTAGTAAATTTCCAGTTTTCTGCAGCTAATGCAGTTGTTGTGCTATGTCGATCTTTGCTTATATGTACTTGCCCTCTCTGTTCCCAGTGTTATTTTGTACATGTTATTCTCTTTTATTAATTTGTCCTTTGAACTATATAGTCACTGCATCTTAGCCTTTCTTAATGTATTTTTTCATATTTCTTAGCTTTCTTAAGCTTTCCCTCTTCCTTGTTTTCCACTTCGGTTCCTGAAAAACTGTGAGAGTTTGGCTAGTGACAGGAGCATTGCTAGTGGGGGCTTTGTCAGTCTGTATCCTGTCTTCACCCACTGAGCAATAATCCTTGAATTACAATTAATTAAAACACAAGAGATTAATAAGATGAATAAGAGATGAATAAGAAGTTCAGGTTACTGCTACAGCATATAGTTAATGTCGTTTTACCTAATGAAACAGATCTCACTGATGAAGGAACAGTTGTTCACTTTATCTTCTAGTACGAGAACTGGGGACCATCGAATGAAACTTGAGAAGTTTGTTCAAAACTAATGCAAGAATATAGGTCTCAACACAGTGTGTAGTTAAACTGTGGGACTCCTGGCCACAGGCTATTAGAGGGTAGAAGCTTTTTATGTGTCCAGAAAGCATTTTCAAAAGACTAGTGAAAAAGAATGTGTTGAAGGCTGTTAAATGCAATGCAACATTTCTGGCTGAGGAAATCGCTGAGCCAAAAATTGCAGGAAGCTGCGAGAGTGTTTGGGAGATGAGTATTTCTCCTACTCTTCCATAGGTGATCTTTATTTGTCTGTCCCCTAGGCAGAATCGTGGTTTAACTGCAGATTTGTCTGACCTAGCATTGCTGTTCTTAAATGAAGATCTTCAAGCCATCTCAATTTTTGGCTAGCCTGAGTAAGGGCTAAAATGTGAACTACCAGTAAATGTTGTCACCTCTGTGCATGTTCCCATGCCCTTTTCAGGTCATTGAAAAAAATGTTAATAGTGATTTTTTATTTCTCTCAACTAATCCTCTTTTTCTGCCACCTCAAACTTTCCAGATTTCCTTTTAAAATGTGAAAGCAAGATCTAGAGGCAACTACTTTTTTCTAAGGTAAAATTACCTGCCTTCTTTAATTAGCAATTTTGCCACTGCTTTGCTCTGGGAGTACATGTTGTACTGGTTGTCAACTGCTGCTCTTCATCATATTTTGCAAGAATTGCTTTTGTTCCTGCTTCTAGAGTAATGACTTAAGGGTTTTGGTTTTGTTAAACCAGTCTGTTTAAGCCCAGCGTAAGGACCCTTGGTGACTACTCAGTTCCATGTGGTTTTTTGTTATTTGCCAGTTGTTGCAGCTTTGCTCAGTACTGTGACAATCTTTGTCACCCATGGATTTTATCAAGAGTAAAATGTTACCTCCTATTTGTTGGTGGAAAAACTGAAAATTGTTAGGTCTAGTCTAGAAGTGATTTTCCTAGACTCTTGCTGGACCACTGCTGTTGGATTCTTTACTGACAGCTGGTTTCAGGGCAGGGAAAGAGTGGGGCAGATTTTTTTTTCTTCTTTTTGAGATTTTGTTGCCTGATTTTGTTGCCTGATACATTTAGCATCTATGCTGTAGATGGAGTGCTAAGGCTCTAAGTGTGTTTTTGTGAGTTATCAAGCTCAGTTTTTGCAAAACTGCAGTATGTCTTTGTAGTTGTTTTCGTCAATCCAGCTTTTGTTTGATAAGTTCCATTAAAAAAACCCCAAACAATATAGCCTCCCCCACCAACACTGATTAGTACAAAGTGTCTTTTAAGTCTACAGTGATCTGATACTGTAATTCTCTTCTGGCCTGAATCTCAGGTCATATAACCGTATAACCTTAGCAGCATAAATTATTACAAATACAATTCTTTTTTTAGTCCTGGTAGACATTAGAAGTCTTCTAGGCGAGTGTATTTCCCCAGTCCCCTAACATTTCTTAAGCATTTAAATCTGTAGGTATGAAGTCTCCTCAATCAGCTATTTTTAATATCCATGGTCATGGATTTTTTTTGTACCTGCTGATTTTAAAATGTTTGTTCTGACTAGATTTTGTTCAATTTTGCCTTCATTAGTATTGGACTGAAAAATAGTTCATCTCTTTGTGATGAGAGTACATAATTTTCCATTTCTCCTGAAAGAGAATGATTTTGGAGACCTATGGCTTTCATACATTGTGAGCAGCTGTATCATCATGCAGTGCTTGATAAGACATCATAGTTGAGACTTCATCTAGTTTTGAACAACTGGTACACCTTATTTCCTTAGGTTTGTTTAGTGAGTGTTCTTTTCTTCCTGAAAAATCCTCTCCTTAGTCTAGCCATTGAGCCATAGTGGCTCAGAGGTCTCCCTTTACCTCAGACTCTCTTACTGCTGAGTAAATGACCACCATGCTAAGGAGTAACAATTTCTTTAACTCTTATTATTGCTTTTAAAATTCTTCTCTATTATCTGTACGTATCAGTAGCTTGAGGAACTTGAACTCAGGAAACTTATATATATGCTAGAGGCGTGGGTTCAAGTTCATATCCTGACCATGCTCAGGTAGGGACTTCTTGAAGAAATGAGATACTGTGAAAATGTTACATAAAGTTGCACCTCCATATGCACTGTTAGAGAGAAGACTCTTAAGGATACCAAGCAATTGCTTCTGTAAGTGTTGTTCTGTTGTAGTGTTTGCTCAGCTTTTAGGTAAGAAGTTGAAACTGCTCTATTCAGACTTCTTAGACATCTTGATCTGTCACAGCTGTACTCAATCTTCTCCTGAAATGGAAACTACACTTCTGGTCAAGAAAACAACAGGCCTGTAAGCCTGGAGCCTGTATCAGGCAAATTAGTAGAAACTATGGTAAAGAACAGGACTGTTGGACCCCTGAATGAATATGGTCTACATGGGAAAAATCAACATGGCTTTTGTAAAAGGAAGCCCCGCCTCGTGCGACTCCTGGATTGCTACGTAGGCTGTCTTGGTGTCCGTGCTTGATCAGCTTGTTCATCCAGAGAACCTGAGCCAGGACGTTTACTGCTTTTGCTTTGTGTTGTCTTCTGAGCCTCAGCTAAGTTCTTTGGTCATGTTCCACCTGATCCCAGACTCCCACCACTCACCGTATCTCCTGAGGAAAATTGCTGCTGATTGGCTGCTTTGCAAGTCATCACCACTGTGTAGATTTGCAAAGCGCTAGACAAAGCAGCATGAGTGTAATGGAGTAGCATAACTAGCTGCTAGTTGCTGGCATCATTAGCTGCATAACTTTCTGGCTGCCAGATCTTCAACTCTTGGACTTCATTGCAATAGGCATCCAGGCCTCTCTTTTTTTTCTTTTTCCCCTGACCTGCAGGCAGTAATAAATGAAGCCCTAGGAGCAAAGGCTATGAGAGCAATGTGTGTGTGCACTGAGCTGTATAGGCTTTTTCAAAATAATTCTTCAGAACTCTAGCCATTTGCTGTCCTGTACATCATATGTAAATCCGTTGATATACTTGATTCTCCCCTGATATCTTGTAGTTCTTTGGTTGTTTTTTCTTTCTTTGGAGCAGAGTGACCTTTTTTTAAGCCTCCATCTCTTGTGAAACAAAGTGAGTTTGGCTGTAGCAGATACAAACATCTGTCTGTTCATCAAAGCCTCTTGCATGGCTGTTCTATGCAAATTCATCTCAAAACAGTCTGTCAGGTACTGAGCATTGTCTAGAAGAACAGAGTTGTCAGTCAAAGGATCTGAAGGGGTGGAAGCTGAGAACCGAACGTATCGGTTCTCTGCTTCTGACTTGTCCCTGGGTGGCAGAAAGGGAAAAAGGGAATACATGTCCTTTCAGCGTTACCGCAGTGTAGCTAGACTGATTGATGGTGATGGTTCATGAGTTCCAAAAATAGCTTCTGTCTGCTGAAGGTCAGGGTCCTCTTTCATTAAGCAAGTCAGGCTGGGGGTGAGCCTGGCTGTTGGCAGAAAATACAGATCTTGCTTACAGGGCCTTGCAAATGCGGGTCCGAATGGATTATGGGTTGAAGATACAGGCAGGCTGAGGGGCGTGAGAGTTTTGTGCTGCCCGTCTCTGAGCCAATGCTGCTGTGGGAGGTGTGAGGCACAGTGCCTGGTGATCTCAGTAGAAGGCATTGCAGCGAGGTTGGGCAGCAGAAATGTTTGCTCTGGGAAATTCTGAATGCAAAGATCAGCAGCTTTGAGCTGAGGGAATGCTGAGTCCCTGTGGACTTGGGTCTGTTTGTCTCAAATACTGAGTGAGGTTTCAGAGTGAGGCTGCCAGGAGATGTCCCAAGCTAAGCCATTATTACGTTAATCAATGTCAGAGGAGGAGGTCATGTGTGACGCAGGCTGTGGGACCTAACCTCCTCTCCTAGAGGGGAGAGGTTGTGGATGAGCAGGGTCAGAATTATTGTCCTGTTCCCGCACAGGGGTCATTCTTACATGTGCTCTTATGCCCTTGTTATGCCCTAGATGTGGTGGCACAGCTGGAGCCATCCTGACCTGTCCCCTGGAAGTGGTGAAGACACGTCTACAGTCATCCCAACTGACACTGCGGCCTCTGTGCCTCTCAGAGATACAGCTGCCAGGGATGAGTGTGAGGCTGCTGAACCCCACCCCACCATCTCCTGGAGTGCTCAAGTTGCTGAGGTGAGTAGGGTAAGGCAGCATGCATGTTAGCACCAAGGAGGTGAAGGTTTGGCCATCAGGTGGAGAGAGGCGGCGGGGGCAGGGAGATGGAAGTAGAATTTGAGCTGAGGCTCTGGAAACCGCAAATGGGGTAGGAAGTTTCATCAGAGCACAGGTACATCTACTTCTCACAGCTGATCTGTGCTTTGAACTGTGAGTCTGCAAGGCAGCTTTTGGGACTGTGAGAAATTTTTCAGCTAGCAGTTTGATCAGACCCAGAGTGATGGTGTCAGCAAGAATAGGAAGAAATGACTGATGGAGAGAGGAGAAGTGGTTGGAGAGAAAATGAGAGTAGGGCAAAAAAAGGATAACATGGGAGTTGAGGAGAGGATGCTACAAGAAGTACTGAAGAACGAAGGAGGAGGAGGAGGAACAGGAGAACCCCCAGCTTAGTTATTCTGCTGATTTCTTTGTTCATTTCCTTCTGTAGGGCCATCCTTGAGAAGGAAGGCATGCGATCCCTGTTCCGAGGTCTGGGTCCAAACCTTGTTGGGGTTGCTCCTTCCCGGTGAGTACTGCTCCCTGAGGACAGCTCATGCTGTACACTTTTTAAAGGACCTCCGTGACAGCTATTGCTCCACTTTCTGAAAGCAGTCTGGGCCTTGTGCTTATCGTGCCACAGGACCCCTTCACACAGACATTTTCTGGACCTTCTGATCATAGTTTTAAGACAAGGTGATTGCTGAGGGCTTAGTATAAATGGTATCTGATGTCACATTAGACAAACCTGTGCTGGGAGTAAGAAAAGTTGGAGTGAGACCCCATATGAGTGCTGTCTCTGCTCCTCATAGGGGAGCTGTAACCTCTTCTGTATTTCTTTCCAACCAGGGCTATATATTTTGCTGCCTATTCTGGTGTTAAGGAGAGGCTCAATGCTGTCCTTGTACCGGAGTCCAAGAAAGTACACATGCTATCAGCAGCCTGTGCAGGTGAGCCTCTTCTGTCTCAAATCAGAGCCAAGGGGTCCTTCTGTCTGCAAGTGTAAACAGGTTTCATTCCTTCCCCATTGCTGCTCCCATCAGTCCTGCTCTCCCATCTGAAGTTTTCTCCCTCCACACCTGGAGCAGTGAGTTCCTTGGGTAACCAAAATGTTTTCTCGCTCTTCATTCTTCTTAGGTTCATCTCTTCAAGTCAAGGATCTAGTCTTTACCCCTTGAGCTGCTATCAGGAAAAGAGCTCCATTCAGCTCTGAGAGGGAGAAGGCAGTGTGTAATTTAGACCACCTACAGAATCATTTCTCTTTATATATTCCAGTTCTCTAACGAAATCTTCCACTCTTATGGAAGTTTAGCCCATTGTTTCCTGCCTCTTTGTAACACCAGGGCCTGTAGTAGGGTTATGTTGGAGGCAGAGGAGCTAATTACCACCAGACAAAGGCTGGAATGGGGGAGGAGGAGAATCAGATAGTCTGTCCTAAATGTCTCTTCTCCCACGGCAGCTCAAGGTCATTCTCAAATTGAAAATGCCTGCAGCTTGCCAAGCAGAATTCAGAGAGCTGATAGATTAGCACCTCCTCACAAACTGTTAGCGTGATCCTGGTGCTCATGGCTGTCTTCCTCTTCTGTTCTCCAGGCATTACCTCTGCCACACTCACCAACCCTATCTGGTTAGTGAAAACCAGGATGCAGCTGGAAGCCAGGTAAGGCAGGCTAGCAATGCAGAGCCACTCTGTCAAATCAGGACTGGTTGGTTTGGGGGTGGGGTTGGGTAGGGATCCGTGACTTGCCATCAGAACATAGGTCTTCAAGGCATGCTGGGGAAGAGTCATACAGTTGTGTTCACAACAGCATTTTAGGTTAGTGGAGCAGTATGCCGTTGTAACCCTCCCTCCTCTTTACAGGGTGAAGGGGGAGGTGGCCAGCAATGCTCTCCAGTGTGCCATGCATGTGTACCGCACTGAAGGCCTTCGTGGATTTTACCGTGGTATCACTGCCTCCTATGCTGGAGTGTCAGAGACCATCATACACTTTGTCATCTATGAAGCACTGAAACAGCAGCTGAGAAACAGCCATCATTCCCTTTCCCCACCGCTCACACTTTCACCAAACAGCCATGATTTCTTTGGACTAATGGGAGCTGCTGCTGTCTCCAAAACATGTGCCTCGTGCATTGCATATCCACATGGTGAGTGGGTCCACTCTCCTTGCTTCTGTCCCCCTCAATGGCAGATGCCATGCCTGTAGGATCAATCTGCTAATATCACTTCCCTTTTTGTCTGTCCAGAGGTCATTCGGACACGATTGCGAGAAGAAGGGACACGATACCGTTCCTTTATACAGACTCTGCAGCTGGTGGTCCATGAAGAGGGACCCTTGGCTTTATACCGAGGGCTTCTGGCTCACTTGATCCGCCAGATCCCAAACACAGCTATCGTGATGGCTACCTATGAACTCATTGTACATTTGGCCTCTTCCACCTTGTAAGCACACTGTAGCACCTGGCTGAGGCTGCTGTAGAGATACAGGGACCTCATGGTCCTGAGACTTGGTCTTTTTCCATGCTCCGGGAGGTGGTGCTTTCCATGGCATATCAGAACTGGGTCAGGCATAGCATTCTCAGGACGTAAGACTATTTTGTGCAAAGTTTTTGGCTCTGATATGCACAGTGTAGCCTTTCTTCTTTCTGGAGACTTGAATTATTCCAGTGCTTGAAGATGTCAGGGCACTGGTTTGACAGTGCCTGCTGTAAGCTCCCTCTATAAAACAAGGGCATGGAACTTAACTGGGAAGGAGACAAAGGAGAAAGCATAAGAGTATCTTAGCCAGTCTCAGCATGTTCACTTCTTTTGGAGCCAGTAACATCTGTGGGCACAGTTGGATGTGAAGATGGGCTAGAGCTGAGACATCTGAGAGAGCTGCAGCAAGCAAAGATCTTGTGCTGAGACCTTTCATGCCCTCAGGGGCTCTTCCACTCTCACCTACTGTGCCACATTCCTGCCCCTAAGGAGGATTTCTCAACCTTGGCTGGCAGCAAATGTCCTATTGCAGAATCTCCTCTTGGGTCCTTAACATGTTGCAGCCATTGCCCCAAGTCGTGTCAGGCAGCTGACAGCCTCTTTCTGGCTAGCAGGATCTGAATAATCAGACCAAGTAGATCAAGGGAAGAAGTACAACCTGCTATGAAGCACTACCCTAACAACTCATGCTACTGGGCTAATAGCTATGCTTTGCCAGTATCTATTGTGTTTCCATCCCCTCCATTCCCAACAGAAAGAGGAGGACACCTCCTTCCCTCAGAAGTGCTGGGGCTGTTCTGCTACAAGCTGAAACCCCTGGTGTGAAAAATACTCTTTATGCTGGTAAAGAAAGTGGATTAGGTGAAACGATGGATGAAGCTGAGGATTTGGCCTGTTTCTGTTGATGGTACACCAAGTGTATGGGAAGAGCCTTATTTTTTTCTGTAATCAAGAATTCAGTTCGCTTCGTTACACTTGCCTGTGACAGGCTGGGATGCCTTCTGTTCATCTCTGGGTTCCTAGGCCTGTGTCCTGGGGAAGGCTACATTTGTGTTTACAAAGAGAATTTGGATTCTCAGAAAGGTGGGTGTACAGTCAGGGGTGATGTGTTTTCTTGTTCCAACACATTCACTAAAAAATGTAACCCTTCCCCAAGATAAGGCAGTAATTTCAGTAAATACATGCTCTGGACAATCTCCAGTCTCACATTAGAGGCTACAGTGACTGTTTCTTTCCCTGCTTGTAGAGAAAAACTGCAGGAGCCCTGAACATTTTATTTGAAATCCATTTATTTTAAAATCCACTTTGTTTCCTCATCCTTCTTACCTTCATTCATTTAGTTTAGGAGTATCGACAATTTTACAAAGCGACACAAGCTGCAGTGGTTTGGTTTTGTTTTTTTTTTTTTGCATGAAACGAGAATAAACCTCAAATGACAACATTGAAAAAATATACAATATATATATATAATATCTGGGTAGGGGTTGTGAGAGACCCCACTCTGAGCCCTATGGCTGGCTCCTCATTCCAAATTTCTGTTCTTTCCAAGCCCCTCCTTCCTCATAGTTTGGACTGTGCCACTGTCATGTTTCTAGAGAGCCAGATGGGGGGGTCAGTAATGTGGGGAATGTCCACAATGCGAATGGCAGAAGATGAAGGAACATGGGAGGCAGAAATGACAAATGAGGGAGGAGAGCATGTGTACACGGTGGGGGAAGGAAGAAGTCAAAAATAAGACACCTCCTCCTTCCAGCCACATGTTTTAGGAGATCCATTGGACTGGTGTTTTAAAGCTCCTAGTAGCGGTGAGAGCCATCACTTTTGCCAATGATGTGTCGGTCATCCACGTCATTGCTGTCCGGGGAGTCAGGTGTCTCCGAATCGGTGCTGTCATCTTCATCCTCCATGCCCTCACTAGCTCTGCCCTTGCCGCTTTCTGCTGCCCTCTCCTGGCAGCTCTGGTAGGACTGGGGAGGTGAGACATGGTGTAAGGGGAAGGATCTGGCAACCCAGCTGCCCTCCCAGCCTCAGCCACTGTGGCTGCCCCTCACCTCCATGGGGTTGACTATGATGGTGAGGGCTGAGTCATCCCAGAACATGTCACTCTCTTTGCCTCCGGTGCTTGCGTGCCCTCCTTCAGCAGCCCCAGGGACCTCTTGCCCCACTCCCCGCCGGTGCAGGGAGTGGATGCGCAGGATGCCAAGGATCACCATGAGTGCCAGGAAGCCCACACACACCACAATGATGACAGTGGCAGCACTGGGGACCACTTTGGAGAAAGAAAACGAGAAGGCATGGTTAGTCTGTCACAGAAACAGGCATTTCTAACCTGACCTGCAGGAACTGGGGTTCCTGGGCAGAGCTTGGGTTTTTGGTCCAGGCAGGCACATGTCTTGACTTTCCTGCTCCCCTGGGCACAGGCAGTTCCTGCCTTCAGCTGCTGTATCTTTGCTTGAGGCCTGCACAGTTTTCCCAGATGCCTAGGTCCAGGCGTCCTCTGACATCGGCACTGCCTGTAGACTACACATCTTCATCTACAAAAGTCACTGGAATATGTTGCAGAGCAGCCATTTGTATTCTCCCCTTGGGAGGGAGAAATGTGTGCTGGGGAGACTCTAAGGGCACAAGGATGATTTTCAGATGGTGTGGTTTCTGTGCAAGCAGTAGAGAAGGAAGGAAGCCAAAAGAAGCCTGCTTTGCACATGGGGCAGAGGTGAGGGCTGTGATGGCCTTCTAACTAGTGCCATGGTCAAAGCCCAGCTTCTCCACAGGAGAAAACTTGAAATTCATCTAAAACCCTTAGCCCAACGCCCACCCCTTTGTTCTAGACCTGTAGGCCAAGCCTTGACTCCCCAGATAACCCCCTTCCCTGCAAATCTTTCCAGGCCCTCCATCTATTTGTTCTGGGTGGTTCCGTGCAGCAGGGACAACTTCTTCTCTGCTGCGATCAGGCAGAGCTGGGGAAGGGAGTGGCAAAGGCTGGGTTTTGGTGCTCTCCCAGCATGTACGCAGGCTGTCCCCACAGTGGCTCAGTGTCGGCTGCAGGACTGGACCAGCTTGGGATCAGCTGCTGCAGGAAGCTGCAGCAAAAGCTAGCACCAAAGGTGCTTTCCATGTTCCCTACAACAGGGGGGCCAAGACCAATGCAGGGTCCTCTGTAACACTCCTAGAGCTTTCACAGCCTAGGAGGAGCCAATTAGACTGCAGTCATGCTTGTGGGACAGGGCTGCCAGGGCAAACCAGCAAATCTAATCTCTAGCTTTCAGGCTTCTCTCTCCCCTCTGTTCTGGGGGCAAGAATCCTCCTCTTCTCTGTGTGGTGCTGTCTCCTGTATTTTTCTGCCTTGCTGATCACCACCTAGTTCCATCTCTTTTTTTAGAGCAGTAGCACTCTTGATTCTCTTGTTTCTCTTCTGCTGTTGAAGTTTCCTTCTGAAATTACATTACCCAAGCCCACATAGCACCTTTGCAAAGTGCACAAATGAAATAATTGTACCAGCTTACAGTTGTTCTTTTTAGACCTTGTCAGGCGCAGAATTCAGACTGCTTCTACATCAAGAAAACAACACACAGAAAGAGGAGGATTGTTCTACCAAGCTCTAAAAAACAATTTGATGCAGGCTTCAGTCCATTTGCTAATGAGGAGTGGGAGGACAGGACAGTATAATGAGAACTCGATAACATGGGTAATAGGGAGCCTGAAAGGAATCCTCTGCTATAGGTTCTACCAGGATATCAGAAAAATCATCATCCTGACCTAAAAGAATAAAACCAAAAGATAGTCTTACATACTTGGGTTGTTATGGGTGCTTGCCAAGCTGTGCCCAGATAGCTCTGGGGGTAAATGATGACCTCGGTGCACAAACTGCTGGGAACTCAGAATATGGTTAGGATGAGCAGCTCGGTTCATGTTGTGGAGGACATTCACCTACAGAAAGACCAGAGTGAGAGAGGCTCAGCCCTGTGTTCATTGCAATACTTTCTACATTGTCCGCATTCCTGTCCACCATGTCCTCTCCATGCATGCGCAAGCACTTATATGTCCATGTATTGATCTTGTACCTCAACAGTAAACTCATTGCTGGAGTAGCGTCCATTCATCTCAGTGCAGGACAGGTGAAACTTCCTTTCATAAAGAGCAGCACCATGGTTGATGTGGTATGAGACCTGGCGTAGTATTTCCTCATAAACTGCAATGCTCTCCACACCTGAGACAAGAAGAGAGAATTGGTGTGGAGTGAGGAAGCTTCAAAGTCATCTGGCATCACAATGCTGTAGCAACTAGGAAATACAGAAGAATCCAAGGCAATGCTAGATTGATTCATTTGGGGAAGGGAGCAGAGCGGGAGCTGGCTGCAAAGGACCTGATGAAATCCCTGCTTGCATTGCTAAAACACGTGGAAGGGAAAGAAGAATCAAGAGCAATAGCCCTGTTAAGTTCTGGAAAGTACAATAGTCTTGTACCAGCCTGCAGCCTGTGGGATGTGCTGTCCCCCAGTCACATCACACAAAATGCTGCTGGCATCTAACACCAAACCCCAAGGGCAATGGAAGTAAGTCAGGAGGAGTGATAGAAGCCTGGGTCAGAGCTCAGACACCATGCTGTGTGCTGGAGGAGCCAACTCCCCAAGGAGATGGCCTGGGGGGACTTCCAGAAGCCAGGAGCTCAATAAATGGTTACATCTCAGAGTCTCACAAAGTACACAGATGTGTCTCCAACATCAGGTTAAGTGCTTCTCCGAGCGATGTCTGACAGGCAGTGAGACAGGCATAATTAGATGGCTGTGGCAAAGGAGAGGACATACCTGTGATGGTCAGGTATGCAGAGGTGTTAACAAGCTCCAGGCCCCGCTGCTGCAGCAGTGCCCCATCCAGGAGCAGATACTCCCTCTCTGGGTCCAAGTCATCTCCTACCAATGAGATCTCGCAGCCATCCAGGTTGTGCACAATCTCATCTGACATTCGTGTGTCTGTCACTGAGATGCAAACAGAAAGAAGACAGGGCCAGAAAGCCAGCCAGCCATCAGTGAAGGCAGGAGTTTGTCAGAGTGGTACCCACTTATTTAGAACTGCTCACATCATACGTAATGACTTCTCCTTCTCTGACTAGTGCTGACCTTGAGTAAAATCACTGTCAGTCTAATTACTTGTTGGAGGAGTCCCCCTCTTTCTAATGACATTATTTATGCACATAATAAAGTAACTTTATTTTGGAACAACATACTATTATCAGACTTGTTCATGGTAACACATCTTGGCTGTAAGGACTCTGTTGACAATGACAATGTGCAAATTAGGAACAACTCTATCACACATTCCCAGACCCTGACTGCTTTTGAAAGCCCTCCTGTCTCATGACTGCTGGTTACCATGGTTGAGATCTTATCTTCTTTAAAATGGCAGCCACATTCAATGACTAACTGCTTTCAGCAGGGCTAAGACCATCCTGCTCTAAGTCAAGAAACTCATCATTGTATGAAGAAAGGCAAAGCTGCTAAACAGAAAACTATGAGCAAAAAATCCCATTACCAGAAAAGATACAAAAGAAGTGAAAGGACATGTGGAACACAGTGCAGAAAAGTAGTCTGAGGATGATGGAGAGAGATTGAGGGATAAGATATTATAGGGTGTGAGGAAACTGGGGAATTCACAGGAATAAGTGATGCAGGAACAGATGGGAAGGAGTGAGAAATAAGGAAAGCAGGACAGAAGGAAGCAGGAGGAGACTGAGTAAGTGCAGGAGTGGAGAGGATAACAAGGCAGGACATTCCTCCAGTGCTGGATTCAATAAAAGGAAATATAGGTAAAATGTAAAAGGGATTAGGAGTGAGCAGCCTGGGAAAGAAGGAGGAGAGAGTGAGGCAAAGGAACTGGGTGGATAGAAAAATTACAGGGAGGAGCAGAAAGGGATAAGAACTGATTAGCCTACATATTAACAGACAATGTGCCTTGCTTCTATATTTGTAAGCTCTCTCCTATTTCAGGTGTAATGAGGGGCTCTACTTCCTCTGCAGGACAGCAATACTTGCAGGTCTTTCCAGTTTGTCTCTTATGCTTCGCCCTGTACTCTACTCACCGGTACCATGCCAATTCTCATCCTTCCTGGCCTCCACTTGGTGAGAAATAGAGCAGGTGATCTGGAGGTTGGGGAACAGGGGGACCCCATCAGGTCCCTCGAAGTCTGATGCAGGATGAGCAAAGTGTGCATTGCCACTCAACAGGATCTGGGGAGCATCAGGCTGTAGCACCACAACATAACCTTCCACATCAGGAATGGAGACACAGGACTCTTCACTGAAACACCTGAAGGAGAGAAGTAGAAAGCATCAGTTGGCCCAAGCTTCCACCAGCAACCTTGTAAAAGAACACCTCCTGCCCATTACTGCCAGTGAAGGGAATACCATTTTTCTGGTAGTCTTCCTAAAGCTTCCCTATAGCCTGCTGTGCAAGACAGAGAGGTGTGGTAGGAATGACATCACTGGGTTTCCGGTGACTTGGTCACATCCACACACCACAGAGAAAATTAAAACAAGCCCACATACCTAGAACACCATGAGTGAAGGCAGAAGTTCTGCTACGTGCATAGACACATACAGTATCCATTTGGATATCGCATACTTTAATGTTAATTTTCAGGAAGACTCCTACCCATTTCCAGACCATCAATTAGCATTAAAATACAAAGGTGAGGGAGTGTGATTTTAGTCAAAAGAGAGGTAATCCTCTTGCTGAACTTAGCAGAAGGTGCTGCTTTGTCCACTCACTTCACAGTAGTGGTGAGCCTAAGTGGCCGGACTCCAGGGGTAGCAAAGCGCAGGGAATTCATGTAAGCCACATGCTGGATGGCATGGTTGAAGGTTTCCACATCGTCACCCTCCAAGGTGAGCAGGGACTGAGAGGGGTTCACATGAACCTACAGGTGGAACGAGAAGAAAACACTCAGGGTTCCTTGGCAAATGCCAAAAGTCCAGGCTAAGAGAGACACAAAGGAGAAAGGTGGGGAGTTGTCTGAGGCAGGAGAGCAAGCAACATCCTGGGAAGCAAGGCTGGGGCAGAGAGTGGAGGAGACCCATGCAAGCTGGGCAGATGGGCATACCTTCATCCCTTTGCCCAGACTGTCGAAGTCACTGTAATCAAGCCCCTCACGGCAGGCATACAGGCATTCAATAACCTCCCGGCTCTCCAAGCTACCAGGGCGCACAGTGAAGCCAGCCAAGTAACCATGGAAGTAGTGGTGTATCAACAGAGGATCTCCTGAGGGAAACATGGGAGGTGGAGGGTGTGAGAGACATGGCAAGGAAGAGAGCAAAGACAACAAAAGCAACAGTGTGAGGGACATACAGATGTTAAGGGAAGTAGAGAGAGAGACGGGTGCATGGGGCATGGAAAAGCAAAGACAATAAAAGCAACAGTGTGAGGGACATACAGATGTTAAGGGAGGTAGAGTGAGACAGAGGGGTACACAGGACATGGAAAATCAAAGACAATAAGAAGATGGGGGATGCTGAAGCAAGGAGATGACAATTTTTTTAATTCCAGGTGGGGGAAAGTGAGAAAAACAGACAAACAGAAAGACTAGGGCAGTGAACGGTGGGTAGCGTAGAGAAGTTTCTGCCAAACCGCTGAATGCCAGATGGAAACAATTTCTTGTCCCCTTCTCACTCTGCTTCCTGTGAGGGCTTTTAAAAGAAACTATACTATTCCATAGATAGTTAGGGATGAGGTGACATCTCCTGATGTCTCTAATGGCTATTTTGTTCTTCAGAGACCAACTTTAATGTTCAGGCATGAGGACTCTTTTTCCACATGAAAAGCATACTCCATCTCTCAAAGCAGGCCATAGTCCTCCTATCAGCCTTTTCATGCTCCACAGATATCAAGGTATAAAGGACCAATCTGCCAAATAAGGGGTTTCCTCCCAGTATGGTGGGAGGTGGCAGGACAGGATTGGGGGAGCTGTATGAGGAAGGCACCATGCAAGAAGTGATAGTCATGCACGGTGAAGAGAGGAAGAGAACCATCTTCCTTCTTTTCCCTACCTTGTACAGTATCAGTGGAGTTCTCGTTTCCTTTGATTTTCTCTTTGTTCTTCTCCTCTGCAAAAGGAGAACATTCAGACAAGCAATAAGGCATTGGAAAAGGGTAGTTACAGGGCCAGGCAAGTATCTAAACAAGTGCCTGTATTAGCCAGTCCAAAAGAAGAGTTCTGGAGTCATGTGCCAAGCAGTGTACCCTTCAACCCTAGAGACAGTACATCACAGATGAAAGAGGGCAGAGTCCCTCTCATGAAGGGGATGGTGAGACTGTAGAATGAGTATCTGATACAAGGGAGAAAGTATAGGATGTTTTTCTTTTCCTCCTTTCCCAATGATACCTGTTTTGGGAATTAATTGATTCCCATTTATGTAACATGGTCCTAGCCATGTTCGCAACAAGCCATGTTCTCACCATCCCTTTGAAACTCAGATGGTTCCAGGAGGGTGTCCCAAGCTGATTAATACGTGTTGGTTGCAAAAGGCCAATCGAGAGCACAGAGCTGTGGGAAGATTCCTGACCTGGGAGAAGCAGTACTACAGTAAAGATTTGATTTTTGCTAGAAATTTCTGCTGGAGTGAAGGTAAGAAGCAGGAAAATTCCTTTAGTTCTGTCCTGCTTCAGTCTTGCAAGAGAGCTGAAAGACCTGGGAAATGCAGCCTTACATCTCCACAGAATGGGTTTTAATCTGGTAGTGGCTTAACTATGTTCCTAACAGAATGATTTGTGACTTCTTCACATAGACCGTCAAGACACAGAAATCCCCATCAATAACACCAGCAGCACAAATAGTACTGCCTGCTCTCTGGTGAAAAGCTTTGATAGAAACGCCAACACCTGAACGAGGTACAGAGTTTCAATTCTCCTCTGCCTGAGAGCTGGTTATCCATCGCATATTCTACTGCTGTTGTCCATGAAGCTGCCAATGACACTTGTCCCTGAGCTATTATTACCATGGCCTGATGGCTTGGTCTGTAAGGAAGGAAGCAGCCACACTGGCTTTGGTGCCAAGGAGGCAAGATGACTGCAATGTGTTTTACATCATTTAGTACTGGGTGGTGTTTCTTTCATCTCTTCTGGCTCTCCCTCCACTCCCTCGTTTCCCATATGGGAAGAGCATGGTTCAGGGAGTGGGCACTTACCGGTCCAGCAGGCTCCAATCATGAGCGAGGGCTCCTGCCGTGGGGGATGAATGAGGCCATTGTCATGGATGAGGGCAGGGTCATAAGAGACGCCATCCACGTACAGTGTGACAGTGGGGAACTCCAGGTTGAGGGCATAATGGTGCCATTCATCATCACAGACCTATGGCAGACAGCAGAGGAAGGGATCAGCAAAGGGCAGAAGGAGGAGGGACATGGGGAAGAGGCAAACGCTTCCTCACCTGCTCAAGCTTCCAGAGGAATTTCACAGGCCTTGCACTTTCCAGCAATGGCCAGTAGAGGAAAGCAATCCGGCAGCCGTGCACAGCCAGAGAGTAATGCGAGTAGCCATCCTCTACCAGGGACAAGCACAGGGAGTTACATATCACACCTCAGAGCAGTCTCACTAGCCAGAGCCCAGAAGCACACACTAGCCTGCACGACTGGCACTCAGCACCGTGTGCTCACAGCAGGCTTGACTGCTCCCAGAAAAAGTGACACCTGAAGAAGCTGTGTTCCTAAGCAGGGACCCCTGCCCAGGTCCCGCTCTGGAACACAAGAGATTTCCCCCTGCAGGGACAATCCCTTCTAAGTTAGAGGCAGTGGGCAGAAGCATTACCACCCCAGGAAAAGTGTCTCACCACTCTGCACTGTACTGCAGATCACTGTCTCCTCTTCCCGCCTGCCTTTGCCAGGCACCACGGCATGCTTCATCCATACAGACAGGGTGAAGTGGTCACTCAGCCCTTCATGGGCATTCGGCCCATTTATCACAGGCACCTGCGCAGCCTGGCTGCCATTGAACCAGTAGATGAGGCTGCTGTCCTGGCTGTAGTGCACCGAGAGCCGCGCGGTCCAGTTCGCCATGGGGCTAGGCACCGGCAGCAGGTCAATCTCTCCTGAGGCAGCACCTACCGAGAAGGGAAGGAGTCAGGAATGTCAGCACAGGAGAATAAGGAGCCTGAGAACTGGGAAACAGAGGAAGAAGGTGCTAGAGGGCTCGCTGTAACATCCCAGAGCACAGGGAGAGGAGGAATTGCCTATAGGCCTTCTCCTATCTGCAGAAGGATGGTGACTTTTCTATCTGTGCTGAGGGGACTCCCACAGACTCTGCGTACTGGGGCAATGCACAGAAACCTCCTGCCTCCCAGCAAGGGAAGCACGGGGAGCCCCTGGTAAATATGGGCAGGGTGCCCACTGCCCCCCAACACAGCATGTGAACTAGGTGTCCTCCCAGCCCCACTGGCCACAGCAGATGTGAGGAACATGTCCCCCAGCATCTCTGTGGTGTGAGGCACAGAGCTACCACTGTGAGCCCCTCCAGGGGAAGGGGCAGGTTGCTGTGCCACAGCTGCCCTCAGCCCAGGAAAGAATCAATTCACCACAGAGTTTGCGTAGTGACTTCTCGGAGTAGTTATCCCGGTCACAACCCTTGGCCACGTGGTTTGTCTGCAGCTCCACCGTGGCCTGGATGTTCCACAGGGGCTCATCGCAGGTCTCCAAGTGAATGCTGGGGAAGAGCGCAAGGCTGCCTGCACCCGGGGTGTACTCAATCCTCTTGTTCCAGCCTAACAAAGAAGAGTGAAAGAGAGGGGTCAGGTCCTGCCGAGGACCCAAGGCCAGAACATTTGGCACACACACAAGTGGCATCTATGGACTAGCCCAGAAACAGAGATTTTTGGCCCTTGCTGGCATCAGTGCAAGGGAAGATTTCCTAGAAGCACAGAGTCCAAATTCTCATCTTCTACAGCTAGTACCAGTGTAGCATCACTCCTTGGATTGTCAGCCTCTCTTATCAGGCAGAGCAGATATTTAGCTGTGTTGATTTCCCCTATCGACTAAGGTGAACCTGTAGACATACCACACCTCTGGAAAAGCCAAATATCCTCAAGATGAGCAGCCCCCAAACCAGTCTACATTGAATACAGTCTATGAGCCTTCTCAAATACATAGTAGTTCGCAGAAACCCAAGGAATGATTTTCCAATGTTAGAATTGCCTTTCAGTGGCTTTGCAACAGACTTACATGTCTGCTGCCATCCCCTTAAGATGCAACTGATGGGCTGGTGCCAGAACTGAACCACATATATGGGCATACAAATGTATATGTGTATATATACAAACATTTGCAATGAGTAAGGCTGGGTAGTAGTTCAGCAAAAGCAAAGGGAAGACATAACTGTTTGGAGGTTTCATACCCTGCCAGCTGGGCTTGCAGGTGGGTTTCACCTGAATTTCCACTTCAGCATCATCAGAAGCCCGCTTCTTTCCACAGTCATAGGCTGTCACTGTGAATTTGTAGAGATGCTCTCCACTGTACTGCAGCTTCTCCGTGTTCTCGATGTTCCCTGGTTAGCAAAACAAAGAGATCAAGGGAGAAGAAAGACAGCCTCCTCCAAGGTGTTCCTTCTAGAAATCACTCTTATTTTTGATCAACTACAAAAACAAGCAAAAAGGGGTTGAGTCCCCCTCCCCAGTACCACCCTGTAACAAGGTATAGCATCCCACAAAATGACTGCTGCATCTCTGCACCAGGAGAGATAGATCAGCAGTGCTAGAAAATTTATATAGCACAGCTCTGCCAGCAAATGGGACTGGCAGAGAGGGAGCAAAGCAGGAAAGGGGGAGTGACGTGCTCATGGTAGGTGTGGATTCTTACCATCATTGTCAATCAGAAAGGGAATATTGGGGGTCAGGATCTCATAGTAGCAGATCTGGCTGTACTGCGGCGAGCAGTCTCCATCAATGGCCTCCACACGCAAGATGCGGTCATACAGCTTTCCCTCAGTCACTGCCACACGATACAACTTTTCCACAAAGACAGGAGCAAACTCATTCACATCGTTTACTCGAACATGCACTGTGGCCCTGATGCAGAGAGACATAATTAAGAACTGATCGTCTGATTAGGAGCCATACACCACCTAAATTTCAGTTTAAGTCACTCCCCTAAAGTGCACCAGTCTGATCTGCAGCTGTCAAAAGCAAGGATAAGGAAAGACACCTTGTTTTCAATGCAGCAATGTTGGCACACAGGAGCTTGGAAAATGGTTTCCTACCCCAGAGAAAGAGCAAAAGGAATGATAACGTAATCTGGACCTCCTGCCTATATGCAGCAACATAAAACACCAGCCTTAGACACAACTGTCAAGCAGCCCTCATTTCTAGGGTATTCACTCATGTGACTCAGTCAGTGAACATTTCTCTTTGGGTCTTATTAACATGTTGAGTTATAGTATCAAGGCTAGAGAAAAATAATTCCTGCTAAAGGAAACATTCCCACAGCAATTTTCATTTGTGTTTCTGTGACAGATCACATTTTGTAACATGCAGCAATGACCACATGGACTTACTTGTGTGATTTCTTGGTATTGGCTCCATCAGGTCCCTCTCCACAGTCATAAGCCTGGATGGTGAATGTGTGCTCCTTATGTGCTTCACAATCCACTGGTTCCTTGGCCCGGATCAGGCCCTCACCTGTAGCTTTGTCCAGGATCACAGCTTCAAAAGGTACCCCTGCCCCATGGATCCTGAAGCCACAGATTTCACCTGGTACCCACAAAGGCAGAGAGGAAGGGGAGAAAGAAAAGGACTGAGGCAAGCGCATTATGTCCCCTTGCTTCCCTCTCCCATATTTTCTTCCTTTCTAACTTACACTCTCCTTTCTCGCTCATTATCACGCCTCATTTCAAGCAAATTTTGATTCCCTAGAAGTTCCTCCTGCCATCTCTTACAGCCATTAGTGGTGTAGATTGCCCTCTACTGGACACTACTTCCACAGCAAGGAGTCTTGACCAGCATCAAGAAAAGATGAGAGGTTACAAGGCTCAAGCTTAGATTTATTAATGTTACACAGCTGCAGTACTGAGGGAGCACCTTCTTTCTCCTCTGCATCCCTCAGGGAGGCAAAACAGGCCATATATTGCAGATAGACAGCCAAGGCATGAAGATCCATGACGTCTCATCCACCCACACATGCAAGATGTGCACAGCACCACACGGAACTGCAGATAGGGTCACCTAAATCCTAAAGTTCAGCTCACAGGGACCACTTTTCCTCTCCCAAAGCTGAGGGAGGATGTGTGAGGAAGCACCAGACATGGCCTAAGCAAGCACCAGGAATAAAGCCCTCGTAAAGCCTCGTCTGTAGGTTCAGGGATTTGTGCTTACTGTGAGGGTATGTAGCACTGCCAACGAAGTGTGCCCTACCGGCTTTTTCCAGCACTCACAGACACAGAGCTGTGCATGTGATCTTTGGGAATAGCAGAACTGCGTCAAAAAGTAGCTGGCTCCACCCTCAATTTCTCTCCCTCAGGGAAACAGCTCACAGCATCCTAAATCAAGCTGTGCCCAAACTGCCTCCAGACTTCACTGGGGACTTCCTCCGGAACAAGGTTTGGAGGTGATCGTTTCCTGAAGAGAGCTAGAATCCAGCACAGGATGAATGTCACCCTGTCCCTGCCTCTTCATCAGCCTCTTCATCAGCCTCTCCCTGCCTCCCACCCTTCCCAGAGCTGGTACCCACCTACCTGCATAGCGCAGTGGAGCATCTTTGTCCAGTGCAAACAGCGGTGGGTTGAGCAGGACTGTGTTGTCATTCTCCATGACGATGCCCTGATACTCAGCTTCAATCCAGGGTTTGTGCTTGTTTGCTAAGGTGGATTTGGGGTAAGGGATGGAGCACAGGAATGTATTAGCCACCAATGACAGTAGCAAAAGAACAGAATATCATCCAGTGGCAGGTAACAACTGCCCCTCCCCACCTTCTTCTCTGGAAATAAAGAAGTCTAAAATAGGCTGGGAGGAAGAAGTTATCTTTCTTTAGTTCTACTCTACACAGGTCTTGGGAGACCTCATCAGAAACAATGTGTTCCTTCTGGCCTCCTCATTACTATCTTATTAGAAATACGTAGAGAGGCATCTAGGTGCTCAGGAAAGCTGGAGCAGTTAAAAAAAATCAAGAGGCAGAAGTAGCCTGATTCTGGAGACAGATTCCAAATACGAAATCCTTTAGCTCACTGAAGCCATAATTAAAGGATCCAGGATACATCTTCCCTTGGGGTGTCCCCAGGGGACAAGCCTTGCATGCAGCTATTATCACTTATGCCTCGCATCCGTTGGACTAAGGCCCAGGATCTACACATGTGTACCCAGCTACACTTTCAGTCAGTCATCCTACACGTGTAATAACCTACTCAGAGTCCCTTGCTCCTTCCATCCCTACTCCATGGTGAGCACCATATTCCCTTGGCCCCTCCTTGCTAATCCCGTTGGCTGGCGCCCAGCCAGGCTTGGCATGGAGGCAGCAGCCAGCAGGAGGCTCTGAAAAATGTCACAGGCCCAGAAATAGCAAATTAATCTTTATCACACAGGCTCCGGGGCAGGAAAAGGGAGAAATAAAGGGGTGTGGGGAGGGAAGGAGAGGGGAGAGGCGGGGAGAGAGAAGAAAAATCATTACAAATTAAAAACCCCTCCCCCATGCCCACTCCCTGCCAAATGGGCCTCAGAGATTATATTACATGGCCTAGTTACAACGCCCATTGCCAGATAATCCCCCACTCTCCCACCCGCTGGAGACCAAGATTTATTACAACCGAGCAGTATTTTGAGCACAGCATGGCTCAGAGCTGGTGGGGAGTCGGATACAGAGCCTTTCCCTCAAGGGCACTACTTCCAATACGTGAATTCATTCTCTGCAGCACAGTATCCTCTGAAACCATACCGGCATTGCGTGATGCGTTGACTCAAGAGGGACAGCATCCCTTACAACCAAGCACTTCCGCTCATCGGGGCGAGGGGGTGCTGCCGGAGCTGGGTGGTGGGCCAGCAGACAGGGGACAGGTCAGAGTGGGGATGCACCAGCAGGGCAGAGCGGGCAGACCCAGCCTGGCGTAGCAGCGAAGAGCGTGGGTTGGCATTTCTCCCTCCCCGTATTGATTAAGATTATAAAGCACTGCGTAGGAAATCCGGAGAAACATCCATCCTGCTCAGTATGCAGGTGGAATCCTTCCTGTGTGCAAGTGCCCACGTCTCACCCCGCCCCTCCATTGCCCCCACCAGATTCCACTCTGTGATGGCTCTAGTCCATGCGCCACACCACCGAGGTGGGAATCTATAGCTACAAATGCCAAATATGCCCTGTTGCTGGGGTAACAAGCCGGTGGTAGAGAGACAAATCCTTTGCTGCATCTACCTGCAACTTGGGAATCACCAATCTGATTTCTCAGGAAATGAGTTACTGGAGACTAGAAAAACATTTGGGAATATTTTTAGGATACAGACTCCTACCAGCTTCAAGGAAGCTCCTGTAAATCTAAAATAATTTGCAAAAGGTGGGGAGATGTTTCAGAGTGTAAATTCACAAAGGAGAGAGAAAATCCAGAGCACAAGGGGCCTTGCCTCGCCACTGGGCCCCTTGGCACCACAGCAGTACAAATAAATGCCCCTGCCAATGTCAGCATACACAAGAGCTCTGCGTTGCACCCGCCCTGTAGCCCTACCTCTGCCAAAGCCCAGAAAGCACCCTAAGGTGTCACATTCCTTGATGACCCTTGAGTCCCTCGCATGTTTTCGCATTCTCCCACCCTGTTAGATTACTGATGCACCGACTCCCCTGGGATGAATTTCTCGCGCCTGTGTCTACAGCCACAGATCTAGAAACCTACATCTTTCTCCATTGCTCTACATGTTCAAAGAAATCCGCATTCAGAACGTTACAGCTGTAGCATTAGGGTTTTTTTTTTACATATTTAGCACATAAAACACTGTTTTATATTAGCAACCTGCATAGTTAACACATAACTAACTGTACAATAATTCCTACTGACAGATTGTAGATGGATGAACTAGAATTGGAAGATGGAGATAGGGGATGTGTTTCGGGGACCACGGGGGTCTGTGGAGAAGCAACATATTCTCTCTCGGCACGCTAAGGAAGGGAAGGGAAGCTAAACCCACACAGCGATAACTGGAACAAAAGCAAAGACAAGTGGGTGGAAAAGGGGAAAACGCGAGGGGAACGCTAGAAGGAGAGGAAAGAATGGAGAGGAAAAAAGCGGCGGCAGGAGACAGATGGAGAAAGTAGAGAGAGCGGATGGGATGCGGGCGCCCGAAGGGGCTCGGCAAGCCGGAGCCGCCGGGGACCGCGGAGATCCCCCGCCAAAAACGTGCCAGACGGAGGCGACGGGCAGCGCGGCCACCGCGGGGGCGGACGGAGGAGCCGCGGCCAGCGTGCCCCTCGGCCCCGCCGTCGCGGCGGGGGCAGCCGGAGGGTCCCAGCCGAGCGCCCCGCCGCCGCCGCCGCCGCCGCCGCCCGGGGCCGTGCCCGCGGCGCTCCGCCGCTCACCTTTGTTGGAGGCGCCGCCGGGCAGCGCGGCGCAGAGGCAGAGGAGAGGGAGGAGGACGGCGGCGCGGGGCCGAGGGTCGCCCATCGCGGCGGCGGGTCCCAGCCCGCCCGGGGCTACTGGACGGCGGCGGGCGCGGCGCGGCCCGGCCCGGCCCTGCCCTCCCTGCCCGGCCCGGCCCACGCCCTCGCTCCCGCGGCGGCGGCGCGCAGGGACGGCACCTCCGCCAGCCCCGCTCCGCTCCACGCCCGGCCCCGCCCCGCCACTGCAGCATGACGTCACGGGCGCGGCGGGGGCCGGCGGGGGTCGGCAGCCAATGCGAGGGGCCGCCGCGCCAGGTGCTGCGGGGCAGGGGCGGGGGGGGGGGGGGCGGGCGCCGCTGGTTCCCTTCTCACCGCAATCCGGGCAGGGCGCGGGGAGCGGCGAGGGCTGGCGGTGGGGGCGGCTGCGCCCCGGGAAACATCCTCGCAGCTGCAGGGGGGCGCGGGAGGAGGGGGGTGAAGATGGCGGGGGGGGTGGCGGGGCGAGGGGCTTGCAGACCGCATCCGGAGCCCGCCGCCCATCCCGCCCCGGGCTCGGCAGGGCGGAGCTGCCAGCCTGCCGCCGCGGCTGCTCGACGGGTTGGCCGGGTCGGGGCACTGCTCCGAGGAAGCTCGCAGCCACCGGCGTGGCGACGGGGGCGGCGGGCCCCGGTTGTCAGCCAGCAATTTAAGACAAGCAGCCCCCGGGGAGGGCGGAGGGCGAGGAGGTGACCTGCCGCTCTCACCTCCTCCCCCGGCCGAGGCGGAGATGGCGGGAGCGGGGGCAGTGCCGGCCTTTTCCGCGCCCCCCGCCGCGGGGACTCTTACTGCAGCGCGGAGCCCGGGGGCCGGGCCGCCCCGCAGAGCTCGCCGCGCCGCGGGAGAGGCACCGGCCCGCCCGGCGAGAGACCTCGGCCCCGGTGCCTGCCTGCCCCGCTCCGTGCCCGCTCTCCTCCTCGCCGTCGGCCCCGTCCCTCCGCCCCGGGATGCCTCCCAACCTCACCGGCTATTACCGCTTCGTATCCCAGGAGAACATGGACAATTACCTGCGCGCTTTAGGTAACTCTGCCCTCCTCATCCTGCTCCTCCCTCCCCTTTTGCGCCCTTCTGTCTCCAAAAACCTCAGAAGTCGGGAAGGGGAGGAAGGGGTTTGGGAAGCCTCTGGTCCTTGTGTCTGCCACCGTCACTTTTGCGCTGTGGTGGGAGCGGGGAGGAGGCGTCGTGGCTGGGGCTCCCTGGCTACAAGAGTGGAGGAGCTCCGCGGGGATGCTGCCAGAGGAGGGGCCCAGGTCGTCCACAGGTCTTCCCTCTCTCTCATCCTCCAGATATCAATGTGGTCCTGCGAAAACTGGTTTGCCTCCTGAAGCCTGACAAAGAGATCATCCACACGGGAGATCATATGGTCATCCGCACAATCACCTCCCTGCGGGACTACGTTATGGATTTTGACCTGGGAGTCCAGTTTGAGGAAGACCTGGGACCTGTGGATGGACGCAAGTGCCAGGTGAGAAGCCCAAGCAGCACAGGCTGGCTGCGGACTGGGGTGCACTAGAAGTTCAGGGACTCACTCAGCTTTTGATTCATGAAGCAGGAGAGAGCCCAGCCCAGAGCTGGCATGCCCCTGCAGGTCCCAGAATAAGTGGTTCTATGAGTAAATCACTCACAGCAAAGGGGATGAGCACCAAACAGTCAGAAACCCAGTATTTTGGGACCCAGAGGGTATATCCTCTGGAGCAAAGCCTTGAAAAGACAGTACATCAGCCCACTTGGCAGTACTCTCTCACACTTGGAAGCCGGAGGGTCATTCACCTCCCACAAAGAGCATCAGCCCCAAGGAGCCACCAAAGAGGCACCAGATCAGGGACTGCATTTGAAAATGTGTCCGAGAGAAACAGCCAGTGTCATCGCCAGAAACCTGTATTTCCAGGACCCGCTTGTCTTGGGACCGTGTCTTCCCCTCTTGTCCTTTTTTTTCAGACAACTGTCTCCTGGGAGGGGGATCAGCTGGTGTGTGAGCAGCTAGGAGAGAAGAGGAACCGAGGCTGGAGGCACTGGCTGGAAGGGGACAAGCTGCATCTGGTGAGGAGGGGTCCAGCACAGCTTGCTAAATCCCAATCGCAGTGGGCGGGGGACACACACAGTGCGAGTGCTGCGGGCTCTGAGCCAGCCGAGCAGCTTCCTTCCAGCTCCTCAGACTTCAGCCCTGGCTCCTCGGGGGCAACCACCACTTCACACAAACATCCGCCGCAGGGTTTAAAATTTAATACAGGTCAGCAAAGGCAATGGCCCTTCCCTCCCTGCAGCTGGGGTTTTGGCAGGGTCAGGAAGGGTGTGCAGCAGCATGTGGCCTTGCAAGACTCCAGCCGGCACCTGGAGGGCAGGCAGGGCTGCAGTGGTGGCAGGTGGGGAGGGAGAGAAGCAGGGGATCCAGCCTAAACTCCTCTTTCGCCCTCCTTTCTCCAGCGCATGACCGCTGAAGACGAGGTCTGTGTCCAGGTTTTCCAGAAAGTGAAGTGAACGCTCCCCTGGACGGATGCCCGGATGGGACCCTTGCTCCCGAATGCAAACTGCCCCGGATTGAAAAAGAAACAAGACCCTGGCGAGGCGAGACACACACCCCCCCGCCGCCTCCCCCGTAGCAGCGTGTTTTCTTCTGCCTCGCCTCTCGCCCAGCAGCGGCCGGGATGGGACGGAGCGGGCCGGGATGGGACGGAGCAGGATGGGATGGGATAGGACGGGCCGGGATGGGACGGAGCGGGACCTCCCGCGGCCGGGGGTCACGGCGGGGCCGGACCTGCGGGGAGCGGGAGGCGGGGAGAGGAGGCGGCCGGGGTGGGCCGGGGCAGGGAGGGCGATGGGCCGTCGGCTCCACGGAGGCTCCTTTCAGAATAAGAGCGGTGCGGGGAGGAGCGAGGCGGGGGCTGCCCCACGCCCGTCCCGCCCCCCCAGCTCCCGCGCTCCTCCTGCCGCCCCTGCCGAGGCCCAACCCCGCGGTGCCCCCCCGGCTCCCCCTGGGACGCAGGAGTCGGTGCCCGAGTGGGCAAGGGTGGCAGAGGCTGCCCCTTCTGCTGCAGCCACCAGCACCAGCAGTCTTCTGTCCTCTGGGGACGCCACGTTCTTCTCAGGATCCCGGGATCCTCGAGCAGGATGGGTGGGAAACAGAACTCGTCCTTCAGAGTCAAGGATTTTCATGGAATGGTGTGAAATCCGAGGGCTGGGGCAAGGGAACTAGCCCTGTGTTCACTGCGCTCCTGACAAGGTCCCGAGGATGAGGAACGCTCAGGCTCTCGTCCTGGTGTAAGAAACCACAGCCAGCACCTCCAGCCCCAGCACTCCTTCTGGCACTCCTGGCAGTGTCTCCCCATGGCCATCATAGGTCCCCTGGTTCACAGCTCCTCTCTACAGAGACCAAGGGACAGAACCAAAGGAGGTGAGGTCCCCTGAAAAGCCAGACCAGTGCCAAAGACAGAGGTGTCCTTTACTGAAGACACCTGATGGGACATACACGAGCCCACAGGCAGTTATTTCTGAAAGACACTTGTGGTTGCCCCCCAACAAAAGGTAAAAGGGCAGGGTATGCAGAAACGTGTAGCTACTGACATCACAGAGAACCAAGAGGTAGGCAGATTTTGAAAAGACAGTCCCTTTTCAAGCTGAGAAAATGCATTTTTTTCCTCCAGAAGCTCATCTAAAAAGTAGTATTTTCCAAAGAGCTTCTTTTCAGGGAACTGCAAAGATGAGTGCCATGAGAAAAGCATTACTTCAGAACATGCGATAAGCAAGGGGTTGGGCAGCTGCAGCTGTACCTACAATGTCGACCTCTGGCTCTTCAAGGTTGTCTCTGAGGACATCCCAAGCTGCAGCACCCTGTCAATATCCACAGTGGAAGAGTACCACTGAGTGGGACACAATCAAACCCAATGAGCAATCATAGCCACGCCATCCAGCATGTCATTTATCTGCTCTATGCAGACCTCCACAACCCATCATTCCTTCTATCATAAGGAACCTCTACATTATCTTTGTTGTATCATGAGGTTGCAAAAGGCAAAACTTTGACTGACGGCAGCTGAAGCTGGTTCAACTGTTGCCCTCTTCATACTCCATACCATGAGAGTCCTTCTGAGCTGCTTCTGATCCCCAACACCAAGCTCACTTCACCATGTCCAGACTGGTAACTTCCAGACTGTGTGATCAACAACTAATCAGCTCACCAAAAGCTGGTACAAACTTTCATTTTCTGAGCGTGCATTCTGGTTTGATGGTAGACAGCTATTGCCTTCAGGTGGTTAGCCAGACTCTTCCGCTGGCATGCCAACCATCCATGTAATTGTCATGTAAGCCTGTGAGGTTATGTGATGAGTGGATTGCTTCTGACTGGGTGCCAGCCATCATGTATCCATGACAGCCTCTGATCTTCAGGAAGCATCTGGTTGTGCCAGAACCATAGATGGGAATCATAGCCACCTGATGTGGTCCACACTCATAATAATCATAAGGGATAGTATTCCAACCTATTCTAGGGCTACAGTTAGTAACTACCAGCACTAATAATTCACTGTTTTTTTATTTTGTAATCATGCTATAGGTGTGATGCCTGTCAGATGGTGACTTTGCACAACAGTACTATATTGCTGAGACACAAGCCTGTGGGAGGTGAGGATGCTAGCATAGGGCAGGGGATAAGGTGTGATACTGGGAGAACAGTGTCTTTGTTCTTCCCTTGCTGAGTGGCTAGTACTGCAGAACTACATCCCTTCTGGGGTATTACACTTGGCTTTGCTCCTTGATTTAGAAGGCACAGAAACAGACTACCAAGATGAAGCTGCTGCTCACCATCTCATGCCAGGGGGAAGACCCACTCTTAGAGTCCTGAGCCTTCTTTTAGTGTAGGTCATCTTCTCTGTATCAGCCAGAGCTGCAGGAGTAGCATGATTTGTCTGAAAAAAAGTGGTAACCCATTGGATAGGACAGGCCTGGCTGTGTGAAGCCCAAGCCCTATGGCTAGTGGCAGAGTGTCCCCAAAAGGCTGTGATAGGTAGCCAGACCAAGGGGTTGAAGGTTGAGTGCCCTGGAAAAGCAGCTCAATGTTTACAGGTGAACCTGGGTCTGTGGCCCCAGTGTACTGTAGGGTAGGTGGTGTAGCTGTAGGAGGCTCAACAGAGGTATATCTCTGTCCTCCTCACTTCAGGTTTGAGGCTAAAGTATCCAACTCATCTTCTCCTCAGTGGATGAGAAGGTCTGCACATCAGAGGATGATCTCATGGCTTCTGAGGCTGTAGAGCAGGTTTCTTTCCAGTGACCTCCTGCACCACACTGTATTTAAAGCAGGAGTCTCTCTCCATGAGAGGATGGTCGCATCTTTGACCATGCTGAAGAGCTACTGTTTCTTTACTTTGCTCTGATATTTTCTGGATTTATTGTCCAGTCCTCTTGTAACCCAGCTGAGTCAAGCAAACAGGTGCTACTTTTGGCGTTCTGTGGTCCTGCATGTATTCCGTGGTCCTACGTGTATTCTGCCCTTAAGCAAGGAAAGGTACAGACATCCTCCCAAGGAAAAAAGGTACCAGGTATTTCCTGGCTCCTACCTAACAGGAAGAGGCTTGCACAGAGCATCTGAAGGGGAACGCCACCAGTGGGAGCACTTGAGCAGGACTCAGAGCACAGTTGTATTGTCCAGATCAGGTGGGTCTATGGGACATGTGTTAGGGGTGGGCCGCTCCAGTTAGGCATATCCGCAGCTAACCACCCTTGCTTTACCTGCTGAAGTACTCTCCTAGTAGCCCAGACGGCGTTATCGGGGCGCGGGGAGGAAATGAAGACACGGGAGATATGCTTTGAAAGTGCCACGGGGAACTCCCAGTAGAGCCCCCTGGATAGAAGATTCCTTGTCAAGAAGACACTGAAATGATCAGCTTCCTTACAAATGATCCTCAAGCACATCTGTCTATCCGTGCTTTGCCAGGGAACACTTTTCCCACCGGTGGCCTGTTCATAACAGATCTCTCAGAGGGTAGTTTCCAGTGCCTGCCAGCTACTTTCCAGATGCGGTTTCTGAGTAAAAGCTTCCCTTCTGGTAGCACAGTAAGCCAGCAGAACCTGCTCCGGCATGGCATGGCACAGCACAGCAGTGAGCCTGCCCAAATATGTTCATCATGCAGGGGAGATATTTGGACATCAGGAAGTACTGGGGTAATGTCCCCTGCTTAATCTTAATTTGGATGTGTGGGGCCATATGTTGTTATTAGAGAGGCACTAATTACATGTTTATGTGGTCTTTTTCAGATAATAATTCAAAGACATTTGATGAGCAGGTTCTCTAGTACACTTCCATAAATATCCCAAAGACGCTTTCTTCATTCTTTTAAACACTATTTTCATCTTCATTCAACATGTTTTTGTACCTGTGAATTATTTCCTATGATTTCAATGTACGAAATTTGCTAATTTCTCTGAAGCCACCCGTAATTCTAAGGGAAAACACTAAAATGGTGTTTTACCTCTTACTCCAAAGTCTGAAAGCCAAGAAACTTTAAACTTCACAAAGTTGGTGGCACACAATATATGTCTCGGGCACTATGTTGACAAAAGTCTGAAATGTGTTTGTAAGTTGTTCTCTTCTCTCATTTCCCCATTAAATACTGAAGGCCTTATCTATCTTGTTTCTCCTAAAAATGCTTGCAGAACAAACAGCAAGAAGGGTCCTTGAAAACAGCCTTGTTCTCAGAATGCTCTTAATTTTACAGGTTTGTTCATTTTTCTTAGTAGCTATTTAACTCAAATGTCTGAGGTTTCTTGCTTTCCCTGAAGGAGCTCCCAGTTCCCATCAAACTCTGCAGTACTCTTCAGCAAGCCAGAACAGAGGGAACTTGACTTTTTTGACGGTTTGTTTTTCTAAAGTTTAAATTAATTTGTTAAGACTAAAATTTCTGGTCTTCTTCCTACACCAGAAAACTGCCCAGAAGCAGTGGGAGAGGCTTCCTGGGAGGATGTCTTTGGGGGGGACACACCAAACTCAGAGCAGCTGCTGGACTGCAGCTCATACCCTAGGCAAGGTCTCCAGCAATCGTTTTCCTGCCTTCTCACCCAGGAGAGACAGATCGGCTCTGCCACGCTCGGATGTGACAGCCCCCCAAAAGCACTCCCCGGAGCCTGTGTTTGCGCGGCCCGAGGGAGGACCCGCAGCTCGACGGCAGCTCGGCAGCAGAGGGCAGCAGGCGCCGGGCCGCCGGAGCCTGGTCCGCTGCCAGGCTGCTCGCAGCCGGGCTCTCCCTTCCCTCCCTCCCCCTCTCCCCACCTACCTGACCGGCCCCCGGGCTTCCCGCTGACCGCCGCTCCGGAGCTCCGGCCGGGGCAGCGGGGAGGACGGGCAGGGCTGCCTGCACGGCGGGCGAGCGCATGGACATGTGAGTGGGGGCAGCTGGGGAGGGGGAACGCGGGGCCACATCCTTGCGGGGAGAGAGCAGGAGGGTTAGACCCTTCCAGGAAGGCGAAGAGGTCCAAGGGGCTAAGCTCATGCTCGCTGTCCCTCCATTAAAGCTTTGCCAGCATGTAGGGTTGAGGAAGAAGGCTTTTCCTGGCTGATGTTTTCATGAGATCTGGGCGGTGAGCTTGTTTTGGAGGAACGCTCGTAGCCCCGTTCCCCAGAGGGGAAGAGGGGCGATCTGCAGAATGAGCTAAAAAATGAGGGCCAACTCTTGGAGGAGAGGGATGGAGGCCTGACTGGGTAGAGGGCTGCCCAGGAGGCACTGCAGGATTTGCTCCTCAGCAAACTGAGCTTAAGCTCTTCAGACCCTCACCAAATGAACTGGGCAGAGATCCTAAACGAGCAATCGACAGAAATGACCCGCTGGCCCAGAGCCAAAGGGAACCAGACTCCCCCTGGTTCTAAGGGACCTAGCCCCATGACTGCTGGGAACAAGTAGACATTGCTCAGGGGATTCACCCATGCTCCTTCAAACTGTTTCCTGGGTTGATGAATCTCTTTGGCTGGGTCACAATGCCTTGCTGGAACCTGGGTAGTACTCGTGTCTTCACTTCAGCTGTCCTCCTTGTTCCTGAGCGATCCAAGCCAGAAGTTGGACCCGCAACCAGGCCTCCTGGGTTTGGATTCCATTAGGCAGTGCTCAAGCCACTTGTGAAGTTGCCCCTGATTTTGGATTACTTAATTTTGTGCAATGTCATAGTTTACTTGCCATGTTCACAGGCACGTTCCCTTTCTCCTATGGGCCTTCCTCTTTTTTGGAGTGATCGGTTCCAGTCCAGTCCCAAGTTCCAGTCCAGTCCCAAGAAACCTTTTTGGGGAGATCAGATCCCCTGGTTATCCCAAGCCATATCCCAACAATAACATCAGCACCTGGGATATCCACGTCCCAAAAGGCTATGTGGTGAAGCTGACCTTCAGATATTTTGACCTGGAGCCATCTGAGTCCTGCTACTATGACTATGTTAAGGTATGTACATAGATACCTGGGCCAAGGGGTGGCTGGAGATGGGAATCTAGCGGCCACCACATGCAATGGCTCTTCATTCACCAGGCCTCCTCTCATGGTTCCTGCAAAGGAAAGGGAAGGAGTTAAAGATAGAAATGGGTGGAGCATGTACTGGCAACTCATGGCTGGGTAATAGTAATGCATGGAGCAGACTGAATCTTATGAGGCTACAGTGATTTCTCCTTAACCTTGACAGATCAAAGCAGACAAGAAGAACTTGGGCCGGTACTGTGGCCAGCTTGGGTCAACCACAGGCAATCACCCAGGAAGAAAGGAGTTTGTATCTAAGGGGAACAGGATGCACCTGGCATTTCACTCTGACTTCTCCAATGAAGACAATGGCATGGTGATTCCCTACAGGGGCTTCCTGGCCTATTATGAAGCTGTGGGTGAGTAGGCAATACCCTCAGCATGCAGAAAGAAGCCTGTGTGGCTCCAACCAATGTTCCTCCTTGTCAGGCAAATAAAAAGAAGCTGTAAGCAAGGGTATGGATCTTTATGTACTTTCAGTGTACAGCAGAGAGGTTTAATGCTTTCCTCCCCTTGTCCCTGCATCTCGTATATTTTCAGATCTTGATGAATGTGACCCTAACAATGCTGCTGAGAAAGGTGAAAGGCCTCAGTGCCAGCACTTCTGTCACAACTATGTGGGTGGTTACTTCTGTTCTTGCCGGACTGGCTACCAGCTTCAGAGTGACCACCACTCCTGCAAAGGTAAATTGAAATTTTGAAAGATCAGAGGGTTCCAGGGAAGGAGCCCTTCAGCCAGGAAGGGTGGGAGAAGTGACTTAGGGAGCAGTTAACAGGGCTGCAGAAGACACAGTTCCACAAGGTCAGGTTGGATGGGGCTCTGAGCAACCTGATCTAGTTAAAGCTGTCCCTGCTCACTGCAGGGGGTTTGGGCTAGATGACCTCTAAAGGTCCCTTCCAACCCAAAGCATTCTATGATTCTGTGATTCTGTGATTCACAATGTGACCTCTGCTTTCTTCCTCTACACCAGTGGAGTGCAGCAGTGAGTTGTTCACAGAGGCATCTGGGTACCTGAGCAGCCCTGAGTACCCTCAGCCCTATCCTGAAGACCTCCGGTGTAACTACAGCATCCGTCTGCAAAAGGGCCTGTCTATCATCCTCAAGTTCTTGGAACCCTTTGAGATTGATGAACACCAGCAAGTCCACTGTCCTTATGACCAGCTGAAGGTACTGGAGATTAGCAAACTCTACATCCAACCCTGCTGCCAGACCTGGACAGGAATTGTGGGGACACCACTATTCGGATGAGAAATATGGGATCAGTATAAAGAGAATGCCCCAGCATGAAGGACTGAGCTCTTCCCTTGTCCCTCCCTCAATGCTTAATTACCATTGTCCGGAGGTCAGAGGCTCTGGGTCACAGGCCCCTGTGAGTGGAGACAAAAAAATCATTCTTCTTTCAGTTTTATCTCCCTTTGATTTAATCTCAGGATTTGAAGGGGTTGATAGCCCTGATTCCCTTGATAAGGGAGAAGCTGAGCTTGTGGTAGGTCAGCCCTTTGTTCTGATCTGTCAGTGCAGACATCAGCAAAGATGGGTCACACAGACAGCCCTGTTCACCATCATAGGCTCTGTGGCAAACTTGGTCTGGATTGAAATAGGGGTACTGGGGCAGAGAGCCATGTGTGTTTCTGTCCCTGTGATACATGTTTTCCTCATCAGATCCAAGCACGAGGGAGAGAGATTGGTGAATTCTGTGGCAAGGAGTCACCTGGCAGCATTGAAACCAACAGCAATGAGGTGGACATACTCTTCCTCACCGATGAGTCAGGGTTCAGCCGTGGCTGGAAGATCCACTACACCTCGGAGAGTAAGACATTTCTTCCCCAGTGGCTACTACAACTTATCTACACCATTTGTTAATGCCAACTTACTTTGTCCCGTCCTCTAACAGAGATACGGTGCCCACAGCCTGTCCCACGGGATCAGTTTACCATCATCAGAGACCTGCAGCCTGTGTATCAATTTCAGGACTACTTCGTTGTCAGCTGCAAGACTGGGTATAACCTGATGGAGGTGAGATCCCTTCTCCACTCCCTTCAGCCATATTCTGGCTTCTCTTCAGTTTGTGTAAGTCTTTCACCTTTCAGTAAAACTTTCTTTGGAGATTTCACTCATGGCAACCTCTTGCAATTTCTGTTTCTTCCTTGCTTCTATTGTCTTTCTTCCAGTGGTTTCTCCTTTCCAGCTCCCTTCCTTATGCAGTTACTGTTTCACAAAGCCCTGGTAGAAGATGAGAGACAAAGATCCCAGGAAACATTGGTAAACAAGAATATCTCTTTGGAAGGATGTGAAATCAGACTTGAAGCAGAAGATGTTACCTGCTTCCCTTGCCATCCTATTGCCAGGACCGGGTAGTGCCCCAGACTTGTCACGGTTTTATGGTTGCTGGCTGCTGATATCTTGGCCTGCTGTGAAGAATTTGTAGCCTGTGGCAAACACAGGAAGGCAGCAAAGGGAGAGGACAGCAACTGGAACAGACTGCAGAGGGGCAACTATTGGACAGCAGTGAAAAGATGGGCAGATAGAATAATATTTTAATATGAGGAAGGGAATGTAAGGCTCTGTACAACCAACAGAGATGTTTTTCTCTCCCATGCAGGGCAACCGAAAGCTGCTGTCCTTCACAGCTGTCTGCCAGGCTGATGGGACATGGCATCAATCCATGCCCCGCTGTGAAAGTGAGTGATCTGAGAACGGGGATTATGCCCCCTGCCGTGGCTTTTCCCCTCCAAGAACACGGGGAAGTTCAGCCTCTATGACTCAATTTGTCTGTGGCCATAGACTCATGGATATGCTGGTTGGAAGGACCTGTGGAGGTCCACTGTTGACTTTCATTACATTTTTCCGCTTGCAAAAATTTAAATGTTTTTCCTCCCTTACAAAAACACATAAAGTATCACTGAAAATTTGCTATAATCTTGTAACATCTAAAAGCAAAATATTGCAGTCTGGGATCCATTTTGGAACAACCTCTCTCTGCCCACTGTACTAACTGATCCTTCACATCATGGCCACAATCCAAGTTGAGCCTAAACCTGCAGGCAGTAAGACTATCTTTGATTCATCTCTTTTTTTTCTTTTTTGTAGTTGTGAACTGTGGCAACCCTACAGACCTGACCAATGGGGCATTCAGCTATGTTAACAAACCTGCAAACAACAACTACCAGTCAGTGATCACATACCGATGCAATGAGCCATATTACCACATTGTCACCGGAACAGGCGGTGGTGAGTCCTAATCCCACACAGACATTGAAATCTGTGCATGAAAAGCCCTCTCAGATTTCCAGTTAGAATTGACTCTGCTCCCCAGGCTTAGAGCTCATGCTTTCCTCCTGTGAAGGCTCTCCAGTCTTTCCTTGGCTCTGCAGCATAGCTCCTAAGGCTTGTTGTCTCAGCCTATTCCCACCGTGTTTCATTCCCAGAGTCCATCACATCTCTCCTCCACACTTTCCTTAACTTTGGCAGAAGGTCTTATTCTCTCAGCTGTAGTCATGATTTATTCTTCTCTAGTGGATTTCATTCTTTCACTGAAATTTGAGGCATAGTGTCTGGGAATCACCAAAATTCTGAAACCTCACCACACCAGTCCAAGTTGCTACAGATGCAAATAAAGAAACACACTCCACTCCACTGTAACACTGTTTACCTCTTTGGAATATTGTTCAGCAGTAGAGACATCTAAGGACTAAATAATATATGTACAGAAAAATCTATTTTTATGCAGCAGGTCACAAAAATTAAGGCAACATTCAAAATCATTCACATGCCTTCTTTTTGCACCTGAGATATGATTTGATGACACAGGAGCTTTGGTTACAAGAACAGTGTAAGGAGCTCATGATTTCCTTGCCTTGGCTGCTCATTTAGCATCCACAAAAAATGTAGATTTTTAAGCTGAATCGGTTCTTGGATATGGTTGCCAGCACAGATGCATGGTTCTGCAGCATGCCTGAGACAGGTGACATGCTAGCACTGGGGCCAGGAGCAAGCAGCTAAGGAGTTCTTTAAGTTCATGCTAATGTTGAATTTGATTATTCTTGCATCTGAGTTTAACTCTTTCATAAAGAGTCAGAGCTCAATCTCATCGGGAAAAAATCAGGAGCAAGTAACTATCAGCACCAGCCAAATTCTGATGGGGAGGCGTCATGATTTAGTCAATTTTGAAAGAGAACAGCAAACACTTTCTTGGAAGCATTTACTACAGTGTAAGATAAAATGTATATAAATTATTTTTAGTCACCAACACAAACTTTCTAAGAAAAGCGAGAATGTTGGAGGTAGTGGAGTTTGTGTTGAGAGGTGACATGCAAGTTAGCTGACCTGCAATATAGTATTTTTTTTCTTTTTTGTAGTTGTGAACTGTGGCAACCCTACAGATCTGACCAATGGGGCATTCAGCTATGCTAACAAACCTGCAAACAACAACTATTCAATATATGCAATTCAACTATTCAATATATGCAATATATGACCTCAGAAATAGATACTGAGCATGTACAGTAACTGACTCATCTTTTTCCTGTTTCTGGAGCAAACCACCTTGCCCTAGTCTCTGCAAACTACAGAGACCAGAAAGCTGAATCTAAAAGCCATGTCTTCACTACTTCTCTCCCTTCTTTGGACTAAATAAGGTCAAACAGTGCTCTGTAAGCATGTGGACTGAGCAAAGTTAAGACTTCACTCAGATGGCTTTTCAGGCTTTTCTTCTACAGCAGCAGTGCCTGAGCTTTACTGGTCCCCTGGAACTGAGCTGCTTCAAGATGTACATGCTATCCCAGATGGAGACATTCCAGACTATACCACAGGCGGCTTTTCATGGGAAAGGGTGCCTTTGGGATGGAAGGGCTGAGTGCAGCATGCGGGAAACCTTGGAGAGAGGAACCCCTTGAAAATATTCTGTTCTATTCTGTTCTTGTTCTGTTCTTGTTCTGTTCTTGTTCTGTTCTTGTTCTGTTCTTTCTTCCCACCCCATGACTGCAGGCCTGGGTCTCATTCACTTCCCTGTCATCCTACAGACAGATTCGCTTGCTCTCCTGAGGGAACCTGGGTGGATCGAGATGGCCAGGTGAGGATTCCTGCCTGCTTACCAGGTCAGTAAAAAACTCTGACTTTGTCTGGTGTTTACCAATTCATGCTTACACTCGGTACAAAGCTGGGACAACATGCAGGGAGGGGAGTGAGGATAATGGTATCAGCAAGGGAGGACAGGGAGATCTATCCAAGAAGGCAAAAATAAGGTGAAATTGAACAGTGATGGTGTAGGAAAGAGAGACACAATCCAGGGTAACGGAGGGTGTCATGATCTCTTTGCATTTCTCCACAGTGTGTGGGAAGCCGGTCAGTCCCATTACTGAAGTCCAGCGGATCTTGGGTGGCAAGCCAGCAAGGAGTGGCAATTTCCCTTGGCAGGCTCTGACTGGCATCCATGGACGAGGGGGTGGTGCACTCCTGGGCGATCGCTGGATCCTGACTGCTGCCCACACCATCTTCCCCAAAGGGGCAGGAGTGAATAATGTAAGCCTGGACCAGCTAGCAGAGGAGGCTAATGTTTTCCTTGGCCACACCAATGTAGAAGAGCTCCACAAGATGGGTAACCACCCTGTACGTAGGATCTTTATCCATCCAGATTACAACCCTAAAGATGAGCACAATTTCAATGGGGACATAGCCCTGCTGGAGCTGAAACACCCAGTAACCCTGGGCCCTACAGTACTGCCCATCTGTCTCCCAGATATTACCAACACCACGTTCTACATGGATGGGCACGTGGGCTACGTGAGTGGCTTTGGTGTGGAAAAAAACTTTCTTTCAAATGATTTGAAATATGTGAGCCTACCAGCAGTTGCTCGAGAGAAGTGTCAGAGTTGGCTGGACAGTAAGAAGAGAGATATATCTATGGTTTTCTCTGAGAACATGTTCTGTGCTGGCTTCCTCACAGTCAAACGGGATACCTGCCAGGGGGACAGTGGGAGTGTCTTCACAGTGTTAGACACAGAAAGTGGTCGCTGGGTGGCTACGGGTATTGTTTCTTGGGGTATTGGCTGTGCCGAAGGTTACGGCTTCTACACCAAGACCCTCAACTATTTGGACTGGATCAAAGGGATAATAAGGGAAGATAGGCTCTGAATGTTGCTGTTCTACTAGCTGAAGAATCACTGATAGCATATAAATTTCCAGACACAGCAAATCATATCTAAAGCTTTTGATGATGTCCCAAAGGCTTTTCAAACACGCAGACCATGTACCTTCATCGTGCGCACTTCTGAAAGCCACCATACTGTTTGATGAATTCTTGGTGGTACCATCAAAACTTAGCAAAGCTGCTGTAACACTGGCAGCTTGTGGGATGCCTTTGTGGACGTTCTAGTTCTTCCAAATCTTATTACTAGATCAAGCCTTAATAATTCAGGAAATCTCATGACAGCAAACATGTTATTGTTTGAAGTGCTGACAATATCGTCAGACTACTGCAGTCTACTTTTGTGCTCTATTGTGTGGGAAGGTTGCAGGGCAGCAGACTTTCTTGAAGGATCTGGTACTTTGTGCTGAGTACAGTTTGCATATGCCCGTTGGCATCAGTGAGATTCTATGAATATTAAAATCATTGCTGGAGAAACCAGGTGTGTTATGTTTTTTGTGTCTTTGTTTAACAACTACTAAATATTCCCCATCACTGAAAGTAACTTACGGACTTTATATAGGGATTGCTTTACCTACCACTAAAGTGTTTCCAGTTCTGTAAAGGCATGTGGCAGTTGCTCACCTGTCACAAAACTACCATTAGATTACCCAGTCTGAAACTCCAGATGACTTCAAGGGAAAAAAAGAGGCAAAAAGAAGTTGTCTGGGTGATGCCACATTCAAAAGAGAGGGAAGACAACAACAATCTCATGGAGAAAAGAGCCCAGGAACCTTCACCGACCAGAATTTGAGGATGGATTTTTTTATATTATATGAAATAAAGTTCTGACTGCAGGACAGCAGCTCTAAAATGATGCTGACTCAGAGAGAACATGACCCCTCTTGTGGGTATTCTCTGGAGTTATCTCTTGGTTAGTTTTGCTGCTGCAGAACAACCTACCTTTTTCTTGTGAGTCACTGAGAGAACTGAAGTCTGTGAGAGCTTGACAGGGGAACTCAGAGGGGGTAAGGTCATAGTTGCCTTCTCGCACTGTTTTCTGTGAGATCCAGCTCCAGATCTTCTCAGGTGTCAGTATCTCTCATTTGCTTTTGAGATAATATACCCTGGGGAGTGATCTGTGAAATTGCACATCTGATATAATTTCAGCCATGATCTCCAGGAGTCAGAATTCTGTTGATTTTTCCCATTTGTATGGGCAAGAGGGGAGCATGAGAAGCAACAAGAGCATGGAAAAACAAGGTGTCCAGTTGTACAGGAGCAATGGATAAACCCTGGTCAGGGGGAGGGAAGGGAGAACAAAGCATATGCAACTGGAGGGTATTCCAGATGAAGAACAGGGAATTTCTGGGATGCTCAGTGAGTACAGGTGACAAGAACAACAAAATACCCGACTCTTCAGTCCTTGTAAAAATTGGGAAAAATTTTTGAGAAGCCATCTTAAAGAATCTCCTGCTTTGCAAGGAGACTAGGAAACTTTGGGAAGCTGAGGCATGGAGAATAGACGATTTGCCCAAACCCCCTATAGCAATTTGTGACCCTCCTAGGAATAGCAATCTCAGCTAAGTAAGTATCTTTCCTGTCTCCTGGACCATTCAGCCACATTTCTGTTTCTCCTCCTCTGCTGTCCTGAACTGATTTCAGCAGTTTGTCTTCCTGTCCTTTTCCAGAAAGATTGGAGTTAATCAGTGAGCTACTGAATAATCATGTGACACTGCTTGCCCGAGTGGCTTTGTGGTCATAGAAGCAAAGGAAATGTCTTCCCTTAGTTTGAAGGTCACTTTTTCAGAACTTAAAATGGATTAATTTTCCCCAAATTGTACTTTGTTGAGCTATTTCTGCTGCTGAAGTATCCATCACATACCAAAGCAGAAGCTTCCTAATAGCCAGACATAGCAGTCTGTAAGATTTCCAGTGGCTTTGCTCACGATTACCCCAGATATTTGGGTATGTCTGTATGATTTATGAAATTCTAATACATACTGTGAAGTTATAAAATATTGTTACAATGGCACCACTGCATCATTATTGTTTCTTTACCAGTATATAGTCACCTCTTTGCACAAGAGGAATATAGGCTAAGATTGCAGCCTGGACTAGTTACCAGGGATGGACGCTTCCCTTTTGTGCTCCGAAAGGTGAAAACTGAGATGAGTCCACCTACTTAGCAACAAGAAGGAATGACTATAAAAGTTTATACTAGATTAAAGTTGGCACATATGGATGTAAAAGTAAAAAGCATTCAACACCCTGTGGGTCACAGTTCCTCAGGAATGTAGGATAAGATCCTTGGTTCCTAGCCCAACAACAGAATAACCTTTTGCTTGTTACACAAAATTGAAGGTGCTTGAGCTGAGTGCAGGAATCTATATGAAATCTCCCAAGAGCTGCACACATCCTCCTCACCATTTCCTAGACTCTCAGAAAAACTTAGGCTGGAAGAGGAGGTCTCTAGTCCAATCCACTGCTGACAGTAAGACTAACTTCAGAGCTTCAGGGCCTTGCCTGGGCAAGTTATGAAGATGTCCAGGCACAGAGATTCCCCAGTCTTTTATGGCACTTGTTCCACTGCTGACCCACACCCTGGGAAAAAGTCCAACTGGAAATTCCCTTATTGCAAGCCGTGTGAATTGTCTCTTGTCCTATGTGTTCATGTTTCTGAAGAGTCTTGCTCTGTGCACTCTCTAGCTCTTTGTTAGGCATTTGAATACAGCAGTTAGATCCCCCTCTTAGCTTCCTCCTTTTCAAGGTGAACAAACCCAGCTTCCCTGTCTTTCATCATATGTCATCTGCACCAGTTCCCTGACCATCTTCGTGGAAGGATATCTGTGAGTGATATAGGACTTTCTGGAGCAGAAGACACCCGTAATGCACGTCAGTTAATCCTCTCCCACAACATTACCTTCCCTAATTCAAGCAAGCTTTGTTTCTTATCTAACACAATAAAGTTTGAAAAATAAAGCCCTGAGGACAGGTGAATGAAAGGATTTTCAAGATGTCTCTTCTGCTCAGCTTGATTCAGAAATCTGAAGTCCTCATTGCTGGTAATGATTGGTCAATGAGATGCAACCATCTCAGAAGAACTTCATAAAGACTCTTAGGTAGAGAGGTGAGGTAGCACAAGTTACAGCTTGACAAAAGCTGGCAGCATAGCAGGTCAAAATGTGACTAGACACTTGATTTACAGAGAGTCAAGGAGAGCTAGGTGTAGACTGAGAAGAAGAAAGGCAATATGCACACAATAGCACACTACACAAAAGGCAATTTGGACATTCTTTAATGCTGTTAGATATTCTGAACAATACAGGAAATACATAAATCAGAAACCAGGCTTCGAACCTACCCTGGGAACCAACAATTATTCTCTCTTGTCTTCATTGAAATCTCCCTGTCAGGTGGGGCATGGCTAGGTATTATCCAAGTGGGAAAAAATGGGATAGAAAAAAATGAGAGGAAGCAGAGGGAGCCTCTTTATCCAGAATAGCATCTTCTTCTTATGCTACTATGAGTAGAAGAAAGAGAATTTCCCTTCCCAGACATGATAACAGCGGGAGGAACAGATACATATTCCTGACTCTCCACTCAGCACAGACACAATGAGTAGACCCATTACATACACAGAGTGAACAGGATCACAGCCAGCCTGAACATGTAAACAACACATTTAGAAAGGGTGACTGTGCTGAAAGGAGAAAGGGCTAATCCTGCCAAGCTTCTGCATCCTCATGCTTGCTCATGGTCTCTGTAATCCAGTCCAAATAACGCACTACCTTGGTGTAAAGACCAAAGGTACCACATCTTGGTCCCCAGGAGATCAGCCCAGCCACATAGTACCGTCTGTCATCAAGAGGATCTTGGATAGCATAGGCTCCACCACTATCCCCCTTACAGCTGTCCTTGTCACCACCAGCACAGATCATATTGTCAGTGAATCTGTAAGCACTGGAATCAGCAGAGCCCTCTGGTTTCACAGATCGGCACTTACCCATGTCAACCACGGGAATCTGGGCCTTCCAAAGATAAATAGGCAGTCTTCCTTTCTCTCTCTGGCCCCAGCCAGCAATGTAGCCCAGAGTCCCTTCTTGCAGCTCGTACTCAGATGATTTACCAGGAAGACAGAGGGGTGAGATGTTTGGGCCCATCTTCACAGGATCCCTCAGCTTCAGTAGTGCAATATCGTTATCAAAATCGGTCCTGGTTTCTATGGACTGCTTCTTCCAACCAGGATGGATGAAGGAAGCCTCTGGGATCAACTGCTTGCCTTCCCGGTACAGAGAATCTCTACCAACATTGATTACCCCAGCATACATGTTGGGCTTGTCGTATCCCTCCAGCACATGAGCTGCAGTCATTACCCATCTTTCAGAGATGAGTACGCCACCTCCTCTTGGGTAATCGAAATACACCTGCCAGGGAAAGTTGCCCTTTTCTGCACGGGTGCCTCCAAAAATCTTCGCTTTCTCTCTGATGGGATTACTAGGCACCCCACAGACTGGAAAGAAAAGAAAAAAAGAGGAACCAGATGGTAGAATTAGCAGTTTACACATATGGGGTTCTTTGGTACTGCTAAGAAGCCCACAGTCCCCTCCTTCCTGTGTCTAAATCATTTTTAATTCTGAGTAGCTGATGTTTATATTCTACGTCATAGAATTTGCCACTAGTATTTACAGAGAAATTCAATAAAATTCAAGTAAAACTACTATCAACATTCAATTTAGGCTGAAAATACTCATTCTCAAATTCTTGGTCTGGAAAGCAGTTGTCACCCTGCCAGTGTTGGGTATGTCAAAGTTCGCAATTTAATTGCATTCTAGTTAGCATTTTTCCTTTGCTGAATTATGTCCTGTAGGTGAAGGGATTGTCTTTGAAAAAATATTTGCTTTAGAAATACAACACTGCTCTTTAATTTTATTTTTTTTTTTTGTGAACTCCAGATAGGTTAAGTGTCCAGGTTTGTCACTGATGTTTTACCACTTTTCCTCTCCATTCTTTTACTATGTAAAATCTTAAGCAGTGGGTTAATGGAGATCTTATCTGTGGGTCTTATGGGTGCTGAGATGCTCCATGCTCTCTGAGTAAAATGTTCTATAAGGTTTTGCACAATGTGAGCACTAAGGGCATAAATAAGGCTGGCCATTCTGACATAGCTAAGAAATTGATTTCTTACCACATTACCTTGTTTACATTGAACCCTTAGTCATATAGTCAGAGATTAAGGAACAAGAGCCAGTAGGTAGCTTCCAACTTAAACGAAGCAGACTTTGTTAAAGAATTTCACGTAATCACAGAAAGATTTAGGCTGGAAGGTACTTCTCGATGTCTCTAGTTCAACCTGTTCATCCCTAACTGCCCTTTCCCCTGCCCTCCTAACTGCAAAGCTAGGTTGCTCAGGGGCTTTGACAGGTGACTTCTGATCATCTCCAAGGGTGGTGATTAGCCAGCTTCTCTGGACAACAGTTCCAGTGCTGTGGGGGAGCATTTTTCCCTAAATACAGTCAGAATTTCCTTTGTAGCAACTTGTGTCCATTGCCTGTCATTGTCTTTTATTGCTGTGTCCTGCTGAGAAGAGTCTGGCTTGATATACTTTGTAACCTCCTCTTGGGTAGTAAATTCCCTGAGCCTTATCTTACAATTTGCCTTTTGCACTGTGCACTTGTATAGTCCGAGTCACTGGCTGAGCTGGCCCTTAAGAGGCTGAATCGTCTTCAGCTGGATCTTGTACTTTGCCAATGAGGATTTGGGGGTTTGGAGTAGTGAGCAGGCATCACGTACAACTAGCCCTAGGCATGCTGCCTCCTCTAAGAGGGTAAGCTGAACAGTGTGCAGCATACAAAGGATTTAAAATTCTCTCTGTCAGCTGGAAGTTAAGACCCAACCATAACTACCAGCAGTCAGGAGCAGGAGTAGTACCCATGTGCTTCCCTCCTCAGTGTCTCCCAAGTACACAAAGAGAGGATGAGAAGGTCCTTGACAGGGATCTTGCTTGAGCTTTCAGACACAGTAAGTGTTGCTGAATACCAAAGGACACATTAAACGTTAAGGGTTTAGACTATGACTTCCAGTGAGAGTAGTGAAAGAACTTTCCCTATAGCACTGTATCTGTAGCGTCCCGTGGACAGCTGGGCACTTCCCCCAGGAGAGGTTTGAAGAGAAGCTACAGCTCTCAAAGTAGTTTGGGAGGGACCAAAGACAGAACGGTCCAGCATTGTCAGACATCTCTTTTGACCTGTGAGTCTTTTTGCTACCTGTAATGCAGACAGACATCTAAAGCACCGAATGACTTGAGAATGTGCACACTTGAAGGTGGGGAAACTGGTGCAGAAACACACACTGATACTTGAAGAGGTCCTGTTATATCAGATGTCTTACTACGTTGCCCACTTTTGTTTCCAGTCTCCTTCCACTGCCTCATCTGACCTTTCTTTGGGGCCCACAGCCTTCAGAAATACCCTGTCTGATGTGATTCAAACAACATAGAAAGGATTAACTGTACTTTCAGGCTTAACACGTTAAAAACAGAGAGATGAAAGAAGCAGTGGTCTTCATATGCTGTGTGTACATATACACAGTTTTTGGCAGTACCTGGGACACATTTTGGTAGTTTTGTTCCCATCTCTTCGTTGACCCATTCTCCACTGGCTGAGCACTGATACACCGCTTGGAAAATACAAGAAAAAAGAACGCCATAAAGATACAATCAAGATGAAGAGAGGGTAAGTAGCATTACTGTATAAGATGATGTATTACCCTTCTCATTTCCAAAGCAAGCACAGCTTGGTAAACATTGCTGAGATCTCCCTAGAAGTACATAACCCCACCAGGGTACTTCTGCCCCTATTTTGGAGGGACCTCATCTAATAGATTTCTTCAGTCCTTTACTTCTCCACCAGAAATGTGTGCTACATGTGACAAAAATCTCCATGGTTCACACACCAGGAAAATGCAGAAGACTTGCGAATACATTTAAGGTCAACAGCCCAAGTACAGACATTATTAGGGTGTATTAAACACAAAGGCAACACAAAACTACTGCCTGCAACCCCACACCAATAAGAATTTTTTCCCAGTCTTGACCTGATGGGATATAATCCCAGCCCTGTGATGATGCCAGTACCATTTCTTAGGCCTTTGATCAAAGAAATGTGTTTGTGTAGCAGAGGCAATGCTTACCACTCCCTTTGGTTTTTAGGGTATAGTAAGGTGCATCACACTGATACTGGAAAGCAGCTTTGTACAGAGGCTCATGAAGTTCAGAGACATATATGGTTTGAGCATTTTCAATAGGAATGGGATCACCACAGTTCACAGCTGTAGAGAAGAAACAAAAACTATCAAATATAATCAAAGGGGCATTGTCACCCAACAATATGATTATTCTGTATGATGGGGAACCACTCAGCTCCTCTGGTCCCTGTACAGTCATCAGCACTCACTTCCTCTGTCGCTTCAGCATGCTCACATCCTAGTCCTTCAGTATTCTCCTAATCTGGAGATATAGTGAATCTAGAGCCTAAAGGCTCCATTCCAGTCTGCTTCCCACAATATCGAGATGGGTCACTTACGAACACAGCTGAAATGGGAGTTGCTCCATTCACCATTGTCCTGACAGCTGGAGCGAAAAGTCTTGATGCTGTCTCGTTGCTAGGGAAAAGAACACATGATCCATGTAAGTTACTGGCCATGAAATATATCTGACATGTGCACTCCAGTGGAGGGTCCTCACAATGCTGCAGTGGCTGGAAGAAGTTTCCACTTGCTACCACTGTGATGAAAACTTTGAGTCCCCAAAGGTGCTCAGGACACCTGATGGGAAATGGCATCAGGAAGCTGCTGAGAGGGCCAGGGAGGATATATGCTTTTTTTATGTAACTTACCCTCACAATTTCATAGCCTTCCACACAGGTCACCTTCACATTGTCCTTGAAGATATACCGGTCCTTCTTTGGTTCAAGAACAGAGTTGGGGATGACACTTGAGGGACAGGTTACAGCTTTGAAGAGATAGGTGGAAATCAGTGATTAACTGGTTCAAGATTTACTCTCCTTCCAGCTCCCAACTTCTTTCTCCCCAATGATTATTTTCCCTAGTAAACAGGCTTCCTCTGTTTACTCAATACCAGCAGCTGTGAACATGTTAACATGCTGTTGAACCATGAATCTGACCTGGGACAAACTCTCTCTCTAACTCAGCAGCAGAGGGAATGCTTTCCCAAGTGTTTACTCACGATCCCCATAGTAGCGTATTTTCCAGCCTTTGTGCTGTACTGCATGGTCTGTCTGGAAGATTATATCAAGAATGTTGTTCCTAGTTTTGATTTCAGGAGGACCTGGGAATTTGCTGCCACAATAGGGACCAAAATGCTGCTTTCCAGAGACAAGCTGGGAAAATAACAAACAAGAAGAAATGAGAAATACCAAATGTATTCAGCAAGATATTGAAATATACATTCAATATATACATATTCAAATGTATTCCCAAGAACTTCAAAAGGCAACATAGTTGAAAATAAAGTTAAGCAGTCAGAGGGTCTTCTGAATATGAGGAGATTGAGGGGAGATCCAGAGCATCCTGACTCCCTCCCTAAGCCCCACACCTACTGTTAAGCTGTCGTGGCAACTCCCTTTTGAATCGGCTGGTTCCACATCGAAGTCCCCACTGCGTATGGTCAACGCCACAAAGTAGCCTGGCCTCAGAGCCACTTGGTACTCACACCGTGAGTTCTCTGGGTACTGGTTGGGATAGTTGGGGCTGGCAATCTCTCCTGATGGCTCAGTGAAGACATTTCCACTGCAGTTGACTAGGATTAAGGAAGGAACACTGGTAGGATTCAGAAAGGAAATGGTCCATGTATGAAGCTGACAAGCTTTCCCTCTTCCACTACATCTCCAGTCTCCCCAGTCACCTGCATTAACCATGTCACAACATTGCATCTTCCCAAGAAACAGAAACTAGGGCCACTCTCTATCCAATTAGCCAGGGACTTTAACTTCTAGTGGCCTTTTTTTTTACCTTCCACCTGCAATTTAGGCCCCCTTCCCTCATGCTCAGGTCCTCATATTATACTCCTTTCAACACGCACCATTTGTGACTTTGCAATTTTTTGATTCAAGCCAAGCAGCCCCTTGGCCATTTTTGTGTCTTTATCGAATTGCCTTGTTTCGTCAGAGATTAAAAGATTCACAGATAGCAGCATGCTAAGAAGGGTCTCCATCGCACCCTTTAAAGAATGTCACTTAGTAGTTGCTTAATTCTCTTGACACAAAAAAGAAGAATGTTAAGAATATGTTAATAGAAGCTCCCAAAAATCACGGTCTGCTGCCAGTTCGGATTTGCACTGAGCTGTTTTTTTCCCCAAAATATACCTGTCACAACTGGTTGAGCAGGTTGATAAAGAAGGTCTTCCATGTACAATATCTCACTTGGCTTAAATTAACTCTTGCTGTTGACCACAGCTCATGTAGATCTCTTACCTCCACATGTTTTATTATCCTCATAAAGGAAATAATCTGGTGGACAGGTACAGAAGTAACCTCCAATATAATTATTACAGTAGTGACTGCAAGGTGTCTCCACAAAATCCGTGCACTCATCCAAGTCTGCAAGTGTGAAAAGATGAATCAGCCAAAATTAGGAGAGGGCCCTAAGGGCAGGAGGAACATGAGAAAGTGAAGAAGCAAACACTGGTGGACAACAAGGAAAAGGTATGTCTGAGGCAGCATTTGTACTGGCCATATTGGAAAGCAGTCCTGTCTGCTGGGATCTCTTTTAAATAAGGCATTCTTGTAAGGAAAACCCTTCTGTCAGCTTTCCTCCCCCACTAGCCTGGACACTACAGAGATTCAGAGGAGGCTGTTTTAACCTTACCCACTGCAACATAGTAGGCCGCAAAACCAGTGAAACGCTCCTCATTGGAAAAGTCTGATTGGAAGCTCATAGTGAGGGTGTTATAAGGGACATGAAATTCCTCCACAATCGAGGAGCCAGGGGCACGAGGTTTCTTCCGACCACAAAGTATGCCTTCGACATGGCCACCAGACAGGATCTGCAGAAGAATGCAGAGAGGTCTTATCTCATTACTGGAATATGTGTAATTACCAACACTTGAGTCCTTCAGCTTATAGGTGGCTAACCAAAGGCTCCTAAATTGCATGCATTTCTCACAACATTCAGGTAGATCTGCCAGGGCACAGCTATGTCACATAGCTAGCAGGAGGGACCAAGGCTGCTGTGTCATCCACCAAGCTGGCCAAGGGTGGAAGACAGCCAGCCAAGGTACAGCTGAACAGAGCCCCTAGAAAACCAGTTTCATGACATTTATAAGGCGCTTGAGGGGTGTTCCCTCCTACTGACTTTCTAGCTGTGAAATACCTGTCTTAATTTCTCAAATACAAATTAATCCAGAAAGTTCTCTGTTAAAATCCTTTCCTCAGGCCCACTTGTACAAAAACTCAACACTATGGTTCACAATGGCAAAACCAATCATTGATGGTCTGCAGAGCAGTCTAACAGGTTCATCAGTTTGTTGCAAAAGGACACATGTTATTACAGCTCCCATCAGAGCACATCCATCCTACTGTCCCACCTTTGTCCTTCTCCAAGGTCTCCTTCTGATGCTGCACCTGATCTTATTGGTCCTTTTCAAACATAGCTATTGCAGGATAAGATGGTCTCGTTTCTGTTTGTGTGGAAATGCTTGATCTTTTGTGTCTTGTGGGACAACATGGAGCAGAGCTAGTGGGTCTCCAAGTTTTAAGAAATCTGTGGTGCGTAGATCATAGAAAATTGTGGTGCCACAGACCCACAGCACTTTATCTCAGTGCCCACTATCCATACACAGATCTCTTGATTGTTTTTAACCTTCATCATTTCAAATCAATTTCTGATTGCGTTAAATCATCTATGTCCACTCATGGATTAATTCTGTATAATTTCAGGGATAAAAAAGCAATGCCCTAAGAAAATGGTCCATTTATACCTATGGCTTTATACCTATGGTTCACTGGCTAAGAATATGCCTTGCACCTATGGAGGTTTCAATGACGGCTAAGGCGGCTTTTCCTATGAATATAGAAGAAACATGGGGAGGGGGACATAGATGGGACACTCAGTTGGCAGACACTGCTCATGTGGTTATGAGGAAAACTCAACTCAATTTAGTGGCTGCTAGTGCAGATACATTCAGTCATTTGGGCTTCTTGGAGCTCAGCACAGGAAGGATATGTCTATCTCCTCTTCCATCCCTGAGCTTTGTACACAGCTTTGCTGTTCTGTGCTCTAACCCACCCTCTTTTTCTGACCTGAGGACAGGGACAGTACCTTCACAAAGTCATATTCGCAGTTCGGTGATGGTTCAAGATCCAAATGTGTGAAATAAAGGCGAATGCCATATCCCAAAGGGACCTGGATTTCCCAAGATTCCTGCAGATCATTGGGATACACCTGAGGATAATTGGGTGACAAGATCTCACCATACATGGAGGCTGCATCAGCCCAGACAGGGAGACAGCAGAAGATAAGGTACCTGAAAAAAGAGGAAGGAAGATGACATTGCAGTAGACTTCGCTGTACGCATACACACACAGTCCCTAGTGAAAAAGCTAGTCTTTGGCTGTACATAGCATGCAGGATAGCTCCTGGCTTTGGAGTTTTAATGGCCAATGCTGTGGCTGTGTGGGGCTTGTCTTTCTCCTGTAGCCTCCCACAGAGAAGGAGTACAACCTCAGTCGTGCTCTCTGCTCCTCTCTACTCTATGAGAGCTGGTAATGCGGCAGGAGTTGAACACAAAGGTCTTAAGTGCTATTGCCTACTTCACTGCCTTGTTCTGGAGGCTACTTGGGCTATACCTACATTCAGATTTGAGAATCAGTACAGTACTACAGGAAAAACACCTTATTTATAAAATGAAATTATTAATAAACCTGAGTTCCCCTTGGAGATTCAATAACTCACCACATCTGGAAAAAGCAGATCTTCCTTTCTGAAAACTTTCAGGAATTGGACTTTGGAGTTATGGTCTGGGACAAAAAACAGTGTGATTGATTAATGTTGCCTGTGCTTCTGCGTGTCTGCTAGGCAGGTCAAAGACCCTAGAACCCCAGCTTGTGGAGAACATGTCAATGTTTTGTCTCAAAAGCAAGTTTGTATCTCTGTGCCTTCCTGCATACAGCAACCCCAAGCATCAAGAAGGGATACTAGGCTCCATACCAACAAAATGGAGAGATGATCTACATCTTGGTGCTCACTGGTACTCACGTTCTCCCCTTATGACCATCAGTGTCTCCAAGTACCATGCTGGTGCACAGCAAATTCAGATAGAAAGCACCTCCACCCCGGCGTACCCAATCCATTCCAATCCACCCCAAAAATTATGCTAAGACCCTGGGGTTGGGGAGCAACTTGTCCTGACTCTTCCAGCTCTCAGGCAGTGATGCTCAGGAATATTTTCCTTTCCCATTTCCAACGCTTGCAATATTTACCTTCTCTCCCTAGTTCGTGTCTGGTTTTCTTCTCTCTTCCCTTCTCTTTTCTCTCTTTCTCTTTTTCTTTTTTCTTCCTGTTCACACCCTCCTCCAAACGTACCCAAGGCTGGGGAAGAGACCTCTAACTCGCAGTATCGCAGCACCCTCTACCTGCGGGATGCGGCTTCCCAGCCTCCCGGCTGGGGTGAGATGCTCGGCTTGCCGGCTTTCGGCAGGAACGGGAATTTCCAGAACAAGTTGCACAATCCTGTTGGCTCAGGCTGTAGATCTGGTCTGTATTAGGCATTTTCGGGAAATCAGATGACTTTTGGGAAAGGGGAGGGGAACAGAGTTTTCGGCTGCCTCCCCTTTCCCCCTCTTCCCCCTCCCTTTTAAAAGTTAGGAACAAAATCCAAAGGGTGTAGAAACAGGAGAGTCCACATAAGAACTGGTCCAATGCTTTTGCATGGAAAAAAATGTTTTATCATCCTGTCCAGAGACCACCTTGCCAGAGTCCACTCTGTTACTGCAACCTGGTGGCCACAGGGCTGCTGCCACTGCTCCTCATCTGATGCTTCAGAGACCCTTTTTTTAGGGGAAAAAAAGGAAAAGATAGTGGCCTGTTCAATTTTGTGCCTCTCTCAGGCTACCAGCAAGAGTAAGAGTGCATTGTTTTGCTGGGTTTTGTTATGGGAACACTCCTGTAAGTAAGAACTTGACCGAGAACTCATAACTACCTCTTTATTTACCAAGTGATCTTCATGTCAGAGCAACTGTTCATCGGACTTATCTCTGGAGCAAGTTAGATCTAAGACCCTTCCCGAAAGGAGTTTCAGGACTTATGCCAGGTAGGGCCCTTAATCCAGCCAGTGCCCACAAGCCAAGACCAAAATACCACCGTAGAAGCTAAAAGACCTGTCACAAATACTCTAGAAAAACCCTCCTCTTCACAAACCAGCTACACCAGGACCAGACTATAAATGAAAATTTAAAACTCCATTACAACCTCTACCCTTTACAATCAGCACAGCAAGCTCCAGAACTTGTTTTGGCCAGGAAAAAAATTATTCAAGTTTCAACAGGCCATAGGCAAAGTCTGTTAGCAAAGCCCAGCTGAAAGATTCCTTTGTATTATCAAGGGAGAGAAACACCTACAGATGAATCATAACTGACTTCATTGTAGTCAGGATAAAGGCTTTACTTGAAGAAGATACCTAGTCTGTTTTTTTTGTCAAACTGAGAATGGATAGAGGAAGAAAACAGTGTGTCATCTCACTTCTGATATCTCTTGGGAGCACAGCATGATGCTTCTAACTGGAATTTTGGGAACCAGAAAAACAGCGATGAAAGATACACAACAAATCATGGAGAGATGTTTTCTTCTCCGAACTGGGCAAAGTAAAGACCCCATCAGTGACTCTTTAAGTTACAATCATATTTTTAAATGGGCATGGCAGAAGTAAAATGAGTGTGGGCTGATATATTATGCATGTCATTTCATCGCAAGGGAATTGTATATTTTCATATAAACCTGATTCAACTTGTCTGTACCAGTGGTAAATTAATATGTGTGTAAATATTAATAATTCTTTAGAAGACATATACCTACTAATCAAGAAAAAGATTGCTGAAGATAGCTAAATAAAAAGGTAGCTGCATTTTATATGGATACATATCTGCATAACGCTAACTAGTTATGCAGAAGAGCAGTGATATTGATGTATATATTTACATTGAATACACATACAGCGTTTAATTGCATTTGCCTAGATCTCTATGGTTTTTACAATCAGAAGATGAAACAGCTAGGTAACCTATTTTACAATTAACTGAAACTATGTCAGAAATTATATTAAAATAATAATTTAAAAGAGGTAAAATCATGCCATTAAGGTAAATAAATTATAATATTAACTTTGCCATTGCAATACAATTCTGTTCAGAGGTACACGCATTCTCTTAAATTCCTAAATTACATGACCACATACTACTTTTCCCAAATTGCATGACAAACCTTTTCTTAAGATGACTCAGAGCTGCATAGCTGTAACCTTTCTGCCAGATGTTATGAAGAGCAGTAGTGTTCCAGTTTTCATAAAATTATCATCTAAAACAGGTTTGACGGGCTTGTCTTCCCCCAGGAAGTTGGGAGAAAAAAAAGCTTTTCCCAAGTTCTTAAGAAAAGCCACACTTTCCCATCTGGAAACACTGAGTCAGTGCATAAAACAAAGGGAGTAAATATTAAAAGAGAAAACATAACATTAACTAGATGAAATCCCTCAGCACGGAATCAAGGATACATAAGTAGCAAGTAAAATATCCTTGATCTACCAAGACCTCGGCAGTAGTTTGCCTGTTTCCCTTTCTGCCAATAAGAGGATTCAGTGGGTTTCTTGCATGCCGCACTTCCCCACCTAGCTCTTGTAATCCAGGCTGGTTTTGTTGTCACTGGTTAAATTCAGAGCCTCGGGTAAGCCCCAGGAAAACCTGCGCTGGCTCAGAACTGCTTGGTATAACCCACTGATTGCTACCTCTGCATGCTGTACCAGGGGAATTTTCACCAGCGTCTGTCCACCTCTTTTACTCCCTCCAGCACCAAGTCTGAACGCAAAGCTCCCACAGCCTCCCAGTAAAACCTGGGACTTGGGACCATTCTGCTCCACGCACTGTACCACACTGAGATGCCTCTTCCCTTCTGGATTCCCTTCCTCTACATCCCTGGATGTAGCTTCAAGGGCCCATGACTGTTAAGCACAGACAATGCCTGCACAGGCGATGCACCACCTTTCCTACAAAACAGAAGCCCTACAGCCTTGTTTGCACCCAAGGCCTTTTCCCTGTGGATGAGGGGCTCTGACTCACAGTTGGAGATATCCCACTGTGGGACAACTGGCATGGGTTCTGCCATGACCTTCCTAGGGATTTCCATCCTCACCACATGCATGGCTTCACCAGCGGTGAACCAGTGGCTGAAGAAGAACAGTTCAGAGTTTCGTCTATTAAATTGTTCCTAAGAACTTTGGCTTACTTTAAACCACAAGGCTGTAAACTGCAGTGGTGGAGCAGCTGCTGTGAGAGGAAATGCAACATTTCTGCAACAGGACCAGTAACTTCCAGGAGATGGCTAGCTTGGGCTAGTAGGGTGACAAGATGCTCAAGCTTTCTCAGACGCACCAGCTGCTCCTGCCATCCAGGGCAGAGCTGCCATGCCATGAGTGATGAGCACTGCAGGCACGGGCAAGGGTCTCTTGCCTGTTTCCCCCAGTCTGAAGCAACGGCGGAGGCCCAGCCTGCCCCAGCTCATCCTGGCGGCACCCAAGAGGCGGCAGCAAAGCCAGCAAGGGCAGGGAGGCCTGGGCCTGGGGGGCACCCCCCCACACCCTCCCAGCGACCAAATGGATGTCACCGGGGTGGCATGCCTAACGCTGTGCTCCCTGACCCCACCGCGGGTGACACCAGTGTGTGCTGGTCACGTTGTGTCTGAGCTCACTCACCATAAACAGGGGACACGAACTGCAACTCCCTAATTTCATGGAGGGGGGCTGGGGAATGGAACCCACATTAAGCCACACATTATGTTGGGTGCATTTGTTTTTCTGAACTTTGTGAGGTTTCTGTCAAATCATTCCTTCATTCTTCCCATTCTTTATCTATTCTACTCTCCGAACTCTCTCCATCTTCTGCTGCACTGCCCAATGTGCAAGGAAAACTGCTCTCTCAAGACTCTTTCCTCTTCCTTCTCTGGATCTGTGCCTTTGCCACTATGGGGCAGGGAAAGGAAGATAGGAGGAAAAACACATCATTTAAACTGAAACCCATGCCCACCAAGGCCTGTTCCCAGCAGGTGAGCCCACCCCACAAGCCACAATGTAACCTTATGGTCAGAGCTGCACCTAAGGCAGAGCAATCCTACGTGCCAGCACATGCTGGGAGACAACGGGCTAGGGAGCAGCTCAGCAGAAGAGATCCTGGGGATCCTGGCACACCAGCCCATGATGCACCCTTGTAGCAGTGAAAGCTAACAGCACACTGGGTGGCCCGAATGACAGCATAGTCAATGGGTGAAAAGGAGTGATTATTTCCCTCTGTATGGCACAGATAAAGATGTATTTGGTTCACTGTGTCCAAGATGGGCTCCCCAGCACAGGAGAGGTGTGAACAAACTGGAAAGACCCCAGTGGAGGACCACTGGATAGGTGACTAGAGCATTGATACTGGGGAATCTGGATTTGTTTAGCCTGGAAAAGAGAAGGGCAAGGGCAGGCAAGGTTTTTAGCCTGGTCTCCTAAGTAAATGAGGTCTATGTGGGCATGTTGCTGCTCAGTCCCTCTCCCAGTCAGATTTGACAAGGAATGGGATCGAATAGGTGCTACTGCCTAAAGTGTGGTTATAAAGAGGATGGAGTCAGACCCTACCCAGGACAAGCAGCAATGGGCATAACTTGCAACAGAGGCAATTCGGAGTATAATCTAGACAAAAATCCTTCCCCTAAAGCATGATTCAGCACTGGCTCAGGTGCCCACGGAGGCTGGGAGCTCCCCATCCATGAAAACATACAGCAATTGTCAGGGCAATGCCCGGAGCAACCTGATCGAGCTTTGGAGTCCTGCTTGTGAGCACGGTTTTGGATCAGAGACCTCCAGAGGCCCCTTTTCATATACACCTTTGGGTGAGTCCGTGTTTGCCCCTCCAGCTAAGTTTGGGCAATGGTGCCCACGTGAACGACAGGGCGGTAAAACGGTAACACAAACAGGGGGAAAAGGGTAACATCCATTGCACCTGAAGCTTTTGCTGAGGAGAAGTTGGGGTGCACCCACGGACCTCCACATGAAGGGACACACCTAGGGCGAGATCCTCCAACAGATGAGTTAGGAAGATGCTGCGTAGGCAGAGCCGCCTACTGACTACAAAGAGTTGGGCGCCGCAGGGACAGGGCGAGGGAGAGGTGCTGCTGTGACGCCTGGTATGGGAAGCGGGTCCTTCCAGGCCACAAGAGCCAAGCACCCACAGCCGGTCCTCCAGGAGCCACTGGGTGGCGGGACCGGGCAGCCCGGGGGAGGCTCGGTAGCCTGCCCTGTCCCCAGCCCGCAAAGCAGCGCCACAAGCCGAGGCCGAGACCCAGGCCAAGGCCGCGGCGGAGACCCAAGCCGAGACCGCGACCCAGACCCAGGCCCGGGGCCAGGCCCCGCCCCGCTCGAGCGACCGTTGGTCCCCCACCGCCCTCCCCGCGCGCCTCGTGCCCGCGAATAACCCCGTCCCCGCCCCGTCCCCTACCCCTCCCTGCCCGGCTCTCTCCTGTCCCGCCACAGCCAATGGGGAGGCGGGCTCCGCCTCGCCTGCCTGGTCCCGCCCCCCCGCGCCCGGGCCGAGCCCCGCCCTCGGAAGCGCTTTCTCCAATCATTGGCTAGCGGGGACAGCCCCGCGGCACCGCCCACTCGCGGGGTAACCTTTGCCTTAGTGAGCGCAGGGCCCTGCCCCGCTGCCACGGGCTGTCCAATCGGAGGCGCCGTGGGGGCGTGGCCGGCCCGGCGCAGCCAATGGGCGCGGAGGGGGCCGTGAGCGGTGCGGGGGCCGCGGTGGCTGGTGCCGCTGCCGGGTTCGAGGAGCAACCGGCCGGCGGGGCGGCCGGGGGAGAAGATGGCGGTGGCGGGGTCCGGCTGGGGCCTGGCCCAGCTGGCGGAGGCCCTGGGCTCGTCGGAGCAGGCGCTGCGCCTCATCGTGTCCATCCTGATGGGTAAGGGAGGGCAGAGGGCGCGGCGGTCGGGGGTGACGGGTCTGGCCGCCCTGGCCCGCCGTGGGGCCGGGCGACCCCACCGCCGTGCCGCGCCGCGCTGCTCCGGGGCCAGGGCCAGGGCCGGGCAGCGCCTTTGCCGGCGCGGAGCCGCAGCTGTGTCGGCGCCGCCGTGCCAGGCCACGTGTGCGTGCGGAGCCGGCGGGCGAGCTCCCCGCCGCCACCGGCCCCGCCCCGCCACGGCCCGGCTCGGCCGGCGGAGGGTGGCGTGCCCCCGGCTTGTGCCGCGGCGCGGCGCGGGGGTCGGGACGTGGCGCGCAGCAGCTGTCGGGCTGGGAGCCCGGGCCGAGTCTCCGGCTCTCCCGGTGGAGAGAGGCAAGCCGGTGGGTTTCCCCTCAGGGAGGTGGGGGTGTGGTCCTGGCAGGCTGCCTGTGAAAGGGGCGCAGGCACCCCGCGTCCGGGGGCGAGCCTGGCTTTGAGAGCTGCGGAGCCACTCGCCGTGGTGCTGGCACTGGGCGAAACGAGTCTAGTTTGGGTCTGTGTCGTGAGCGCCGTTTTGGGCGCCAGAACTTTGTTCGCAGTTGTTCCGCTGGCATTGTGTGAGTGCCAGGTGCTGCATGTGCACCAAATTCCTCATGACCACATGTCGGGAGGGATGTACGCTTAGGAATCTCCACAACCCCTCCGAGATGTCGCCCTGTCCGCGCGCAGGGCAGCTCACTGCCAAGAGACATTATTAGCGTCTGCAGCAATCGTGGAACTATGCGGGAGCGGCATGCTGTCACGGGGACTACCAGGTAGGGTGAGCGAAGCCTGCTGGCTAACTGGCCAGAAGACCTGGGATGTTGTGCTGCACTCCATCTGCCATGTGAAGGATGTTGCAAAACACATGCTGCTTATGCTTACCTAAACGTGAGAGAGTGAAGTCACATGTAAAATGGTTAAGGCAGGGCGAGAGTTATGGTGTGGGCTAACAACTGAGGGGGAGGTTATAGCTCCCAAAACATTAATTCAGATGTATGTATACACGCTGTCTACATACATCTCTGCAGGTTCCTAATGAAACTTTGGGTTTTGAGAGCTTGTGGTGGTGTAGTCACCTAGCAGATAGGAAATACGACCTGTTCTGTGAACCTAAAAGTATATTTGAAGGGATACAGCTGCTATGGTGTGGTCTGTCAAAATAAAGTTCTTTTGGCTAACTAAAAGTATAATTTTTAAAAAGGGATGCAAGAAAAGTTGTGTCAGTTCATAACTGTGGTCTGGATCAGACTTACTTCAGCCTGATTTAATCTATGACATGTAAGATCAAACTGAACCAAAACATTCTTCACATCAAGGGTAGATACAGGGGACTGAACTGACTATCATTTTGAACTCTGCTTAGAAGTTAGTTAAACCAAACTTCTTCTGTCAAGAAAAAAGTAATAGGAAACATATACAGGACAGGCACATAAGTCAGCGTGAATTAATCTAGCAGCTCCCCAGAATGGGAAAAGTCCTGCTTTCCTTTCTTCCACATCTGTCCCTGGTACTTTAATTATGATCTGATTGAATTTACTTGCCTGGCAGAAACCTAGACCAGAAAAAGCAGATGGTTTACTATCAGGTTAGTCAACTGAACCAACCAAAGGACTAGTCTAACAAGTACAGATGCAGAAAAGGTGTTAGAAAGCGTGTGTGGAGGCAGACACATACAGTAGAGTGATGCCTTTGCAGAATGCACATACTTGAACATAGTCTCAGAGTTACTTCTTACTAGCAATAAGCTAGAACATGACATGGGAAGGCTGTACCTGTTTCGTGTCCTACAGGTAAGCAAAACCACTTGCTTCTTTGAAATGAACAGCAGATAATTATCATCTTTGTGGTAAGAAGAGATGCCCACTGCAGTCAATAGATTCAAGTTCGAGATTCGTGTGTGTCATTACAAACATTCCACATAGTGTTGACACTAAGCCACTGAGACGGCACAGTGTCCCTTCCTGGTGTAGACCACTGTCTATTTTGCATAAAGTCTTAATGGGTCTTTATCACTTGTATTAAAAGTCTGGGGATCAGGGACTGGGAACCTGCTCACATCTCTTTCCCCTGCATACCTGAAATGTATACCAAACCAGGAGGCTGGAGCTGCACATTTCCTTGTCCTTTCTCCCTCGCTCAGTATCTCTTAATTACATGCAATTGAAGGCATAACTTCAGACGGAAGGCTTAAAGGCATGCAAAACAGCCTCGCCTCTAGTTTGGTACTCTTGCAGGTCATGTAGATTGAGCCACTCGGGCAGGGAGGATTGACTCCAGCTTTCCTGATTAATGGATGGGTGGCAAAGCATTATACAATTACATTAAAAGGTAGTGCCAAGCACCACTCCAGAGCAGCATGAGAGGAGAGTGAGAAGAGTTCCTTAACCCAGAACTAACATGAAAAGAAATGTTCGTTTAATTGCAGCTTAGCTTACAATCCTTTTAATGTGACTGAAAGCTTTAAGCCTGTTGGTAATGCAAGTAGCACTGATGACCACTTCATAGGATGGCATGGGGTATAAATGAAAGGCATTTCTGAAAGCTGGAAATGGCATTAGGACAGGCAAGGTATGGCTTTTCCTTCACTTCCTCCATTTCAGGTGTTTGCATGGATTCAGGAAGAAAATTACTTTTGTTGGCTGCAGCTAATACTGCTGAATTATTTCAGAACAAGACCATGAGGATGAAGCGCAGTACTCTTGTTCCAAAGATGGATTGAAAAGTTGTTGCTTATTTCTCCCTCTGTGATGCAGTTTACCATCTACACTGCACGGTTTTACTGCGACAACTGTTTCTAAGGTTTCACTGTTCAGGAGGTCACCAGAAACTGGTAAAAATAGCCTTCTACAAAAGAGGAAGAATTGCAAAGGACTTTGCAACTTCTTACATTTATTTCCGGAGAAAGCTGAATTACTGTTGAAAAAATGGTCTGAATGGACTCTAACAGTGTTCAGTTAGTCATGATCTGAAATAACCAAAAGAGGTCATTTAAAACTGTTAACATTCTGCCACTACTGGAAAAAAATTTAAATACAGGGGAGAACGAGAGAAGGAGAAAGGAGGAAGGAAGAGCCACTAAGAACAAAAATTGGAGTAGTTGTAAAGGGCACCACGTTTTCTCAGTGAACAAATGAAGACTGTAATACCACACTGCTGAGTACATTATGGGGATTTTAGTTACAGCTTTGTATTTAAATCAGAGACACCTTTTATACATCCTGCAATTTTGAAGCAAAGCATGCAACTAGAATAGAGTTCATTACTCAGAGTGTACAAGATTAAAAACTTACTTCGTAGTTCCCATATGTGAAAATTTGCATAAATGACCTTTGAAGAAATTAGGCTGCAATTTGGCAATATTATCAACAGCAGTAATACTTGAAGCATAGTTCTCGACCCTGTCATTTAAAAAATTGTGGTATGTCTAGTACACAAATGTCTGTCAATCATATGGAAATGTCTTTTGAGAGATGTACTCTATCTTGCATTCTTCAGTAGGTCCAGGGCCCAGTGCTCCCCCAGGAGAAACTCTGTCTTTAGGTCAGCATGGAAGACACCAATGGTCTCAGCTCTGTACCTACAGAGTTACTTTCCGGTTGCTGGGGTAAGCAGTCTGAGCCAATGCTGTCCTAGCCTCTCGGAGGAGAAAGGGAGGGAGCCCATCCAGCGGTACGAGGGAGAGATGAGGGTTTCTGTGCTGCTGCTCTTGTCCTCCAATGAGAGGAGACATTTCTTTCCTGCTGTCACCACTCAAAATGTAAGCCAGGATACAGAAGGCCTCGTGGCACTGTGTATTTCAGACTTTAGGTTGATCTTATTTCTTGCGTGGCTGTATGATCCCAAAGAATTAAAGATGTTTAACTGGCCATACTGTTACACAGTGGCTTACAAGCAACCTGGCATGTTCTGCTGCATAATATGGAGGGGGGCCAACATACTGTCTACAGCCCTGAGCCAGAACTGACCCTGCTGATCTGCCCAGACCTGCCAGGAAAAGCACTGGGGAAGTGTTCCCTCATCTAGAGACATAGCAGTGACCTGCAGAAAGTAACACATTCCTACTGAACAGGTGCCAGAAACCAGCTGCTTTGCTTGCAAGTGGTCTTATCTCCTCTTCTACCTCTCACCGATTTCTTTACATCCTCTGCTTATTCCTGCTCTCTGCATCCTGAAGATTTTTAGGCTCAGTGAAATTCTCCCCCTGGTCACCCATAGCTGATGACTTAGCCCAAATCAAGTCCCCAGCTGGTCAGCCAAGCAAGAACCCTACTGAAGGGAAGGCAAACAACTGGTTTTAATGGATAAGAGGTGGGAGAAGTTGTAAGAGGCAGCACCATCCTGCCACAGGTGCTGAAACCAGCCCTTTCTCAGAGCGCTTATGGTGCTGCCTTTTTTAAGCTCTTAACTTCAAATACATCTTATTCCTTAAATAATAATAATAAAAAAAGAGAGAGCTGCATAATGCTACACACTGTCTGTGTCTACGTTAGCAAGTAAAATGGCACAGTAGGAGCAGGTCTGTAGAGCAGACTAGTTTGTGTGCAGTACCTGATGTCCTCACTACATGGGTTTGGGGCATTTACTTTGGATTTGCTTCAGTCTGGTGGTACGGACTGAGCACCCATTGGAGTGCATTTTCGGTTCAGTTTCATCTGAAGAGTCCTGCTCACGTGTTTTGAGGTGGTTCTGCTCTGCAAACTAAAGCACTGTAAGCGGACTTCAAGAGTACACTCCTGAGCTGACTTAAAATACTCATGTATATGCACTCAATGGATAACATGGTGTGGGACTTTTGCAGTATTACAGACAGAAAAAGAGAATACCTCTGGGGTCAAAATATTAGGTAAGGCTTATATTTTAACATGTCTTTTTCCTGTTGTTCCCCTTCCTTTTAGTTTTAGCATTCTTATAAGAAAATGGAGATAGCCAGTCTGCTAGATGTTAACAAAGGTGGAGTTAACTGATCAGCAAAAGGGAGAAGAGGAAAAATAGTCTCATCTGCTCTCTTGAAGATGAAACAAAGCTAATGAATATAAAAGGGGAAATAAAGGGAGCAGAGATTAAAAGAATGTTTCTGGTGTTCTTATTTGCAGCTTTATCTGCGGAAAAAGACAGGCATCTTAATCATCCATTCCAGAAGATGGCAAACTTGACAGCGCTATTTTTGCTTGGAATTAGTAGAACTTTCCTCCTGCCTAATCCAGCCTTTTGATCATTTACTTCTTTTGCTCAATTAGATTCTTGTATCTGTGGACAACCTGGGTGTCAGGCAGTGGCCCACTACTCTCCCAAATGGCTGTGGTGAAGAAGCTGATGTCCTTTCCTTCCAGTGCCAGGGTTCTCTTAACCAGAGGTCATCCTCTTGTTCCTGTGAAGTTTAAAAAAAAAAAAGGAGGAATCTATCAGCAGCAGCATGTCTCAGCTAATTTGTCCCTTTTATATCAATTGCTAATTCCCTTCTGTAGGAAGTCTGTCTAGAGGCAAAAATCAACTCTGCGTGCAGACTGTTTTCCAACTCCATGGTGCATAGAGAAAGAATTGCCTTGGATCAGGAGGTCACCTTTTGTTTTCTCCAGGAGTATTACAGCTGGTTTCCTGCCTCAGTCCACTCTGCCTGAGGGAGCTGTGAAAGAGGAGTTTGGCAAACTGGGAGCTGCTATGCAGGGTCCCTCGGCAGCAAGGCGCGGGGACTCCAGTCCTGTTGCTTCTGAATGGCAAAAGCAAAGCAGTGCAGCATCCTGCCACTGACGTATCCAAATGTGACAGCAAGCTTGCCAGGTGGCAACAGTAACTTCAAAACCTGCTCTCCTGCTTTTGCTGTGCTAATTCAGGCTGCTTCAAGAACACCATAGTGGAGCGGGAATACTGCCGTTGTTATCGGTATGAATAGCTTGTTATTTAATAGATAGTTTCTGAGTGTTCAAAAATGCACAGGCCCCAGCAGGATGGCCATTGATATTCAGTATCCACTGCCATTTAGGGGTTAAAGTTTATATTGCAGTGTGGAACTAGCCCAGTTGTAAAGCTGAGAAAATTACCTTGCATGCAGCAAAACTGTAACTAAATTGTAGTCCAGAGTACTAGCAAGTTGCTCTGGATATCAGAAGAATTTAGGCTGATGTTGTGACTTTTGAACTGGAACAGCACCTGTGTAGTACAAGACTGGGATTTAAATTTGTGGCTTTCTAAAAACATATATGCTGTGCATATTAGTAGCTCTCATTTGCAAGGGCAAATAATTCTAATTCGTAATTCTCCTTCAGAGCAGCATTACCCAAACCACGATATGATCTCCTGTGTAGAGCTAAAAAGGAGTACGCATGACAAGTGAGACAGGTCTTTTAAAGAGCAGGAACAGTAGTTGGGGATGGGAGAAAATAAATACAATTTCTGGCTTTTAGAAACTTGAGGTACATTACATTATTCAGTCATAATTTAATTCTGTCTACAGCAATGGCTGGAGCCAAAAAACAGATTTTATTTTTTTTTTCCCCTGATGAAAATGGGATGTTTTACAAGATTGTACAATTTTTGAGAGAGTCGAAATCCAAATACTATGGTTTTAAAACCATAAGTGTTGACAAACAGCAATAAATTGTGCTTTGCCTATATTTCTGATCTGATCTTTCTCCCTTGCTCAAAAGGGGGAAACATTTTTCTATGGGAAAACCGCGGTATTTTAACTTTTGGTCTAAACTGATGGTAACACTTTAAATTTTTTTTTACCACTTTCCATTTCACAAATCTGTTGTCAGTTGTTAATATGTTTACTAAACTTCAGCAGGAAAAATGACACATGAAAAAAGAATCATTGTCTATGTGTTTCTGTGTATAAGGCTGATAGACAATACTACTAACTTTTTTTTTTTTAATCATGTGAATTGCTCTAATTCTTTTGAGTTACTCCTGTATCCCCAGAGAGCTCCTGTCTTTGACAGATGAACTGTGTTTGCCAATTCTCTCTTTCCCCATCAGCTGGCGTTCAGGGATGGCAGAGGCACGTACCTCTGATTCTGGTGTCGGAGCAGGAAGGGAAAGGGATGGTTTGGGTAAGGCATTTTGCAGGGGAATTTGGAGCTGCTGCTGCAGAAAGGAAGAGCAAGCTGGATGAATGTGCAGGAGTGAGGTTGCCAGGCTCTGCGGGTGAAGGACTGTGGCATGTGGGGCTGGCCGGCCGCTCAGACTGAGAAAGCAGCCTGTGGCATGGAAACCGGCACAGGACACAAAAGGAGGAAGGAACAGGAATGAGGAAGCAGGGAAGACCAAAGGAGGGGTGGCAAGAGCCTGAGGAAATGGGGAGCAGCAGCTCAGTTTCAGGAAGCAGCAGGTACACACCTGGACTCAGCAGAGTGTGCCACCATCCGGGATCTAGAAGGGAGTCCAAAAGTCCCAAACTCTGTGACTCTCTCCCAAGGGATTTGGGGGGACAGAAAGGACCTTGAAATGGCTCCAGTCATGCCTCAGCCCGTTAGCACTGACAGACTGCAATACATGTATTTTGTGTAACATGACAGAGTTTCTTGTTTCTTCTCAGAGTAGTGACTAGATTTGGCCTTGCTTAACGGAAACCTTTCATCCATTAAACACTTCTCAGCAAAATGTACATTTCATCACCTTTTATTACTGCTTCATGTAAAACATGACTACCTACTGCTACTATTACTCCATTAGTGCAAGTAGCAGAGATCTATCCGCTGCTACAGATTTCAGCCAGGCTAATAAGCAGTGTGGATGCCAGTATTGTGGTATGTGATGAATTTCATTTTTTTTTTTGTAGAAGAGATTTGTTTGGTTTTGTTTTTCATCAGGATAAAAGAACACAAGCTTGCAAAGTAAAGCAATATGTTATGAAATGCCAGAATTAAAGTTGCTTCTGCTATCCCATTTCAGCTCGTGCACATGCCTTTAGAAACGCTAATTGCGTGAACAGACTTCACATACTCATGAGGTGGACAACACTTCCTGTGTCAATGTGTATTACAGCATAATATATTTATTGTCTAATATGTGGCAATGTTTATTGCATGCTACGTGAACCTCACCTAGACGACAGAATTTAATTTACTTATGGGTTTCTGTATAGCACTTCTCACTGTACTACCAGAGTGCTTCACAAATGTTTGCTTCTCACTAGAGCCGCAGATGAATAATCTGGAGACATTCCTAAATTAGCCTGGGAGCTAACACACACAAAATGCAAGGAAAAAAATGCTTCCACTTATCTTAGCTGCTCCATATGAAATGCTTCTGACTTTGATTTTTTTATAAACTGTGAGGTGTAGTCCCCGTGGATTTTAGTTACAGCTTTGTGTGCCCAGTACTTAACAAATCAGATGCAAATCTGAAGATAGAGAGTTAGAAAAGAAAGAGTGTACTACTGGAGGTCACTTGGGGAACTCTGGGGATAAAGTTGGTCAGCATCATGTAAGAACTCACTGAGGTGGGAGCAGGTACTGAATTTTTGAGGACAATGTAATGGTATTAACCATACTCCTGCCCCTCGCCCCCCCCGCTCCTTTATTTTTTTCTTTTAATCTAGCTTCTTGCCATGTTCACTATATTTGTCACAGAATTTGGAAATGAATCAGACACTAAAGTCTGATTCATGTATTTCAGCATTATCCATCTCATGTATTGAATGAGGCCAGAAACGGTAATCCTGGAATTTCTTGCAGTTCAGTGTCAACTTTGATATAACAACGTTCCTGTTAAAGTATTTTCTTCTGTATAATATAAAGAGTAAGTCATCTGGTATCTATCTCCTGAGATGGAAACCCAATATCAGGAATGTATACTGTGACCTGTGTTGATGATGTGTCTATGTAAAGTACATGTTCCTAATACCATGTTCAAGAAAGCTATAATTTGGACCATTACAAATGCTTGTCTACACTAATTTACAACTCTCTCATCTTTCTTTTTTCCTCCTCTACTCAGGATATCCTTTTGCCTTGTTCCAGCGCTATTTCCTCTTCCAGAAGGAGAGCTACCTCATTCATCTCTACAATGTGTTCACAGGACTCTCAATTGCTTACTTCAATTTTGGTAAGATGAGTTTGGGAAGAAAGAGCTGCCTGGCCCAGGGCGTGCTGTGGTTTGGGAGTACCTATAATCAGAAAATGTAATTTCTGCTTCACATCTCTCTCTCTCTTTCCTCCCTCCACAGGGATGCAGTTCTTTCATTCCCTGCTATGTGTCCTAATCCAGTTCCTCATACTGAGACTTATGGGTCGCACAATCACTGCTGTCTTCTCCACGTTCTTCTTTCAGATGGTAAAGCTCTCTTTCTTACTCCATCGGTTTGTAGAAAGGAGCCCTCTGTTTGGTTTTGTACTTCCCAGTAGCAACTGTGGGTGGAAAAGTGGAGACAGATCAAAACCAGCTGGAGGAATTAGTTTGAATAACCCAAACAATGGTTTCTTTCAGACTTACCTTATGGCTGGATACTACTTCACAGCCACAGAGCAGTATGACATCAAGTGGACAATGCCACATTGTGTCTTGACGCTCAAGTTGATTGGTGAGTGACACCTCCTTCCTATCTCTTATGCTCTGCAAGCCGTGCCTCAGGGAAGAGAGGACTGCTTGTTCAGCCCAACCAGCCCATCCCCGGGCTTCAAATAATTGTTTCTCACCTCTAGGTCTGGCCATCGATTACTATGATGGAGGAAAAGATCCGGTGAGTAAGACACCATTTCTCCTTCATTCCCCTCTCCTCTTACCATGCTATTCCAGTGAGCTAGAGTTCAGAAAATCAAGTTCAAAGGATGTTAGTTAGCAAGCTGCATTCACTGTTTGGTAAAAGCCATAGCTGAGAGGGGAGCATCTGTGAGTGTCTGAGGGCACTGAATTCTGGAGTGGAAAGAAATAATTTGGAACAGAGACAGTAGTGATTAGAGATGGACAAAAGTTGTTTCAATCATGTCAGAATATTATTCTGCCCCCTTCCAAATTCCCCACCATGTCCTTCCCCCAGATCTGTTGCTTTAGATTCCCGATCCCCAATGCTCTGTGTCTTGTGAGTAGTGTACCTTTAACTTGCAGACCATCAGCACTGGATCTCAGTTCCCATCTTCCTTTCCTTTGTTTAGTCTTACCATATCCTTGTGAATGGTTGCCCTTTACCATGTGTTAGGGCCCTGGTTTTAGAGCAGATGAAACAGCGAGAGAAGTTGCACAGCATAATGTGTGGGAGAGGGCAGAACACTTGCTACAGTCTCTTAATCCTACTTCAAGTATTTGCATTCTCCATCTCCTGTTTGGGGCCTGACCCAGTCTTGAGCATCCATGGAATCACTGCTGTCTGCAAGAAGACAAGGTTGAGCTGAAATTTCCTAAGCTGAAGTTTCAAGTATTTAAAGACAATGAATTCTTGCATCAAGAAGTAGGAATTCTAGGATGATAAGGTCTTGGGAGAGTACACGCAATTGCAGTCAGGGACTGCAACAGGTCAGATACAGTGCTTTTATTGTACCTGCTATGCTGGCAGATATGCATGTCAATAGATCCCTTCCATGTTTTGAGCTTATGTGGGAATAGAGATCTGTGCAACTGGTCTCAACCATTGGATCTTGTTGCTATTTAGAGGGGGTAAATAGAGAGGGTTGGGGAGAGGAACGGACATGAAGTACAAAGTGGAAAGTTCCATATACATGGAGAGCAAGAACTGAGGCCGTTAAGGAGGTAGGCTGAGACCATAACATCCAGAGCTAGTGTCAGATCTCTTAGGATGATGTTAATGCCACTCCCTTTGGTGCAGGAGTTCCTGACCCCTGAGCAACAGCGACTTGCTGTCCGGGGAGTTCCTACCTTGCTGGAGGTCTCAGGATTCTCCTATTTCTATGGTGCCTTCATGGTGGGGCCTCAGTTCTCCATGACAGACTATCAGAAACTGGCAAGGGGTGAGATGACCGACGTTCAAGGCCAGAGACCCAATAGGTAATAAAAAGCCACTTAGCTTCTCACCTTCCTAAGATCCCAGAATGCTGAATTCTCCACATGTTCCCTGCAGCAAAGTGCCTTCTTACCTGAAGTACTGTGACCAAACGTGATTTATAAGACAAGGCAGTCTTTCAAAAGTTACTCATAACTCTCTGCATAATGTCTAATGTCTTAGCATTGTTTCAGGGCATGAACATCAACAACCATTTGACATCTTCAGTACAGACTTGGTCCCAACCTGGTAATGTTAGCATCCCAGCTTCCAAACGGAGGCATCTGCTGCAGTGGAACATGGTGACTCCCTATCGCTATCTCCCCTACCTCCTCTTCTCCAGTTCTGTTTTTAACATTATGAGTTTGAAGGTCTCTTTCCAAGGCTTTTCTTTGACCTTCGTATTTTTCTTTCTCAGTTTTGTGCCTGCTCTCAAGCGCCTGAGTTTGGGTCTCTTGTTTCTAGTAACCTACACCTTGTCAAGCCTGTACATCTCTGATGAGTACCTCATCTCAGATGAATATATGGTATGTATTCATTTGATAGTTCTGGGGAGTGGAAGAAATTCCACTTCTCTGGTGGGCACTGGATCTACAAGAGTGGATTTCTTTTTTTCCTTTAGTTTTGCCTCAGTTTAAAAATAGAATAAGTCAGGAACTAGTGATAAGCCTTTCCACAACCGATTTTGCTTTACTGCCTGTCCTGTAGATTCCATTTGATGCAGAACACAAATGTGTTAAGCTGAACTGAACCAAATGAAAAGTTTTACAAATAGAGAATTAATCTTAGATGCTACGGTTGGTTTTGGAAACCTAACTTACGTATTTTGTGACCTCTTAATGATCTTCCATTTAACCATTGCACACAAAGAAGTTCACTAGAGTAACTTGCAAGGCTTACCAGAATCTTGAGGTTCTTAGAAAACTCTTAACAAGTAATTCCTACCTGAAGATTATCACTGTTTCTGTGTCAGTATGAATAAATGAGGGTGTAAATTCCACAATGATTATGCTAATCCCAGAGTCTTCCCAAAGTACCTATTTCAGTACAGCCAAATATTACCAAAGGAAGGAGAATGATGTGTAAATTTGCATAAGCCAACAGCCTGCCAGTCCAGTCCATGAAGCAGTCTCTCAACACATACATAAAATTAAAAAAATGAAAGACAATGATGAGATCTCATCTACCTTGTCTCATTATTGCCACTCAACTCCATTTTTAATTTTTATTCTATTTCACTCTTATCTCTGCAGGAGAAGCCTTTCTGGTTCCGTTGTGGTTACATACTGGTCTGGGGCAAAATTATACTCTACAAATATGTAACCTGCTGGCTTGTTACGGTGAGTCTAGATGTCATTCCAGAAACAAAAGACAAATGAACAAAGGTATCACCTTTGCAACTACTTAGTATGCTCTTGGACTTAGCACTAAATTGAAGTATTCCAACTATCTGGAGATCAGTGGAGGTCCATTTAGCTTGCTTTAAGTTAGCAAAGGGTAGCCAACTAAAAAGCAGGCAGTTTTTAATCCATTTGTTCCATCTGCAGTGGTGTCTCTCCACTCAAGACAGTGAGAGTCAGAGCTTCCCCAGCTCTGCCTTTCCAAAAAAAAAAAGGGGGCAATGTTTTCCTCTCATCTTTCTTGTGAATCTTTTTCCATAGGAAGGTGTCTGCATCCTTGTTGGTCTGGGGTACAACGGGAAGGACCAGAATGGAAAGCCTTTGTGGGATGCCTGTGCCAACATGAAGGTCTGGCTGTATGAGACAACACCTTTGTTCACAGGGACCATTGCTTCTTTCAACATCAACACCAATGCTTGGGTGGCCCGGTGAGCAGGACAAAATTCCCCTTCTACAATGTGTCAGTTAACATCTGTCAACAGAACCAAGATCATAGGCTGAGAGGGAGCATTAGAGGAAGAATCTGCTAGTTTTCAGGTCTTACAGTCTTTCTTCTACATTTTGCTGCTGTCCCATTTGAACCAGGTTACTGCGTTAGACAGATCTTTTAATTCAATCTAAAAGGGCAGTTCATTAATATAGGCAAGCAGTTGATGGCAGCAGGAGGGCAGAGGCTAGAACAGGACTACAGTGAGCCCTTCGGCCTGCCTGGTCAAACAGCCACAGAACTGCTCTCACAGCTGGTTCCTACATCATGCCTCTTGATGCTCCCTATGCAATGACTCAACCGCGTTTTGGTTCGGCACTTGCTGGGGGCACAACTGAATTGTAAAATACCTTCATTTCTGTGTGCGTTGTCGAATGAACCATTTCTCCGCATTAGCTGGGATTTCTTTAAGACAAGGGCTGAGGTACATTTGGCCCTGGTAAGGGGAGCTGTCTTGCTGTTTCTGTCACTACAGAGTGTGCAAAGGCGTACGGTCACTGGGCCCTGCACCTCTGGCATGGAGAGGGGAGGACAGACAATAAACTAGAAGCACTTTGTTTCTTTTCTGCTCTAGCTACATCTTCAAGCGTCTGAAGTTCCTGGGTAACAAACTGCTGTCACAGGCACTGGCCCTGTTCTTCCTGGCCATTTGGCATGGGCTGCACTCTGGCTACCTGGTGTGCTTTCAAATGGAGTTGCTTATAGTCATCGTTGAAAGACAGGTGCGCTTTGTCTGACTTACCAGAATGGGGTGGCCTGCATTAGCCTTTCCCCATGCATCTGGAAACTGCCATGCTGAAGGCTTTACTTGGATTAAATACAAAAAATAGCTGCTCACTTTGGAATTGTTCAAACGTGATACAGTTCTGTTCTCAGGAGTTCAGCAGGTTGCTGGCTTCTGCACAGGCAAGCCATAAATTTATTGGAGAAGCTGACAGGAAGAAAACTGGAGAACTTGGCATATGAGTAGAGGGCAACTGAAGTGCTTGGCAGTTGGAAAGGTTGGAGGACAAGCACATGAGCTGAATGCCTCTGCTAAATCTCCCAGTACTGAGAGAACAATACTCCATATTTAACCTTTTTTTTTTTTAATTAAAACTTTGAGCAGGATGGGGTATTTAGCTACTTTTTTAGACTAACTGCTTACTAAAATTCATTTTACACAGCTGGATAGATACTTTGGCCCCAGAGCCTGTATATATAGCCATAGGACATCCAACTGAAGAGAATTCTGTTTTTTTTCTTTAAATTAGATCATAAGCCTTGTTCGGGACAGTCCTACGCTAAGCACTTTGGCCTCCATCACTGCCTTGCAGCCCATATTCTACGTGCTGCTGCAGGCTAACCACTGGATGTTTATGGGTTACTCTCTGGTGCCATTTTGCCTTTTCACCTGGGACAAATGGATGAAGGTATTTAGTAGCCACAAACAGACAACCCATGCAACCAATCCTTTTCCCTCCCTGCCTTCTCATATGTTCTTGGCTCAAAGGTGCTTGCTGATCCTCAACCCTGCCTTTCTCTTTACAGGTGTACAGGTCTATTTATTTCCTTGGCCATGTGTTGGTCTTCACCTTGTTACTGGTGTTGCCTTACATTCGCAGGTTAATTGTGCCACGAAAAGAAAAGCTAAAAAAAGCAGAGTAACAGCCAAAAGGTAAGGCTGTACTATGTGTTGAGAATCCCACATTTGGATGAGGAGGTGAAGTGGGGCAGCAACATTACACCCCAAGGTGAATGGCAAACATAAAAACAACCTAAAGTCTAGCACTTCTCTCTTTTTCAGATTGTACCACCTGTGCATTTGGTAGGAGTTGATTTAACACTCCAGAAGCAACGCATCACCTGCCACGTTTGCTGTGTTGAAGTATGACTTTTTTCAACGCGAGGAGGGGGAAAGAGAAAGCACAGGGTCAGAGACCCGAAAGAGGGGAGTGGAGTAAGCCTTCCAGAGCCTCCACCTTCTATATGTTGCCTTATTTCTCTGCCGCCCTCCACTGGACACTCGTGTCTCTCTGCTGATAACAGATGATTGTAAAACACTCAACGCAGGCACTGTATTGGATTGGAGCCACCTCCTGACTTTTCTACGTTTGTCATCCAAGATAAAAATTGCTCCTGGTCTTTTTTCATATCTGCTTCACCTCCTTTCCTCTTGGGTGCCTCGGTGGGAGCATGAACTGTCGTGCACCACCGCGCAGGGTGATTCTACAGGACTGAGTAACTTCAGCTGCAGGGTGATCAGTTTCAGTTCCATGACAAATTTGGGCTGAGTCCCTGCTATAAAGGGATCAAGCCTGTCCACGTATTAAGCGTGAGAAAGTAAAATACACAAGCACTCTTACCAAAAGTGACCTTTAATAGGAGGAAAAAAGGTCGTTGGGGCAGTCCATTTAAAGTTTCATTGCTCCAGAAGCTACAAGGATGAAATTGAAGCCTTTTCCTTTCCAGGAGCCCAAAGTTGCACCAGGTCCACACCTAAGTAAAAGAGCCTCTCCAAAACATGGAGTCACTGTATAGGAGTCCACTATGACAGTAGTAGCAGCAGAAGCTCATACTACTCCCCAAACTTCCTCAAAGGCAGTAGTAATTTTAGCACATGTCAGGGCAGCAGAGAGGGGATAGTTGCTGATGGAGATCATCTTTTCTGTATAGTCAACATTGACCTAGACGAAGAGAAAGGGGGGGGAGGAAAATATCAAGCTGCAAGTTTCCACTTAGTCCCATCTATCTCCATTGGTTGGAGAGGTGTGATATTTCTCCAACATTGAACACAGCCACAGTAAAACACAATAAGACAACCGCTAGCCGTCACTAGTGCCCTCTCTCAGGAGGGAGAAAAGTCCCAAGTGTTGCAGCATTGGGCCCTTTTTTGACAAGCCTACCTGGGGGAAAGAAAGGAGGGGCGGGACAGGGGGGACCAAGCAGAAAAGGAGTAGAAATAAAAAAAAACCACAAACATACTGAGAACAAGACAAACCTATTCTGATAAAAGATTTTTACAACTCAAAAGTAAGGGATACATGCACTTACCGAACCGTGGGCAAAAGCTCCCACAACAATGGTAACTGGCTCCGCTGCAGGAACCAGTTCACGCAGATCTGACACTTTTGGAACTGCAAAAGAGGTACCTATCTTCATACAGCCCACAGGGAGATGATTGCTGACTGGATTTTTAATCACCTACGGAAAGCAGAAAGTTAATAGGGGCATAGAGGTAAGAGAGCCCGCCACAGTTAAGTCCATGGTTTGTATGAAAAAAAGCCAAGAATTCACTCCTGCATCACTAGCTGCAAAGGAGGAATGTTGCGACATTACCCGTGAACAGTCAAAGAATATTTACCTTCAACAATTTCTGAGGCCCATCAGCTGCTCGAACACTGAGCTTATGCAGCAACTGAACTGACAAGACAAGAAAATCAGTTAAGCTGTCAGTTCTTTTGCCAGAGGAATCCTATCCTCTACCTAGTAATCAGAGCTAAAACAGACAGTCTGTCTTTAGAGTTCTCAGCATCTTCTAAAGTGGTCCTAAGCAATACTGATCAGCAAACTATTTTGCTGCTAGCACAGTCTCACGCAGGCACTCCCCACTATGCTAAGGAACACACAGCTAGACTATGCATCCTGGAACTCACAAAAAACCACGTTCATTTCTCTGATCTTTTCTCACTTTCACATTTTTAAGGTTGGTGCAACTTTTTGACTCTGACCAAAATTCTTCCGCTCCTAACCACCCTCCTGCATTATTTTGTGGCTGGTATAAAGTTTGAATCACTTACCCATAAGACCACAGAATCGATCAAAAGTTCTTGGGATTCTGGTTTGGGGATTGACCTCGATTAGAACATTCTTCTGGGTATGGATATAAACCTGCAGGAGACCAGCCCGATTCAGGGGGCTGTCCATGAGCATCAGGAGACTCTGAAACAGAAAAACACACAGTAGTGGAAGTAAAAAAGGTGCCTATTGGAGGACTCTTGGAAGACTTGAGGGTTAAGCTCTACGAATGCAGAAGGGACCAATGCTGAGGCAGAAAGGAGTTCACCTGGCCACGCAAGCTCTACTGTAATGCTGGGAGAAAGCAATCCCATATCCAAATAAAGAGAATTACTAAAGCTAGAAGTCACGAACATAGTGGATAAAGCCAAACTCACCCCCGTTCCAGGGGCACAAGCAGACCCCCAGACTGAGAGGCAGCCTCCCACAAGCCAACTTCCCGGCCGCCCTGCCGCCGCCCAGGCCGCCACAGACGCTGCCCGGATCCAGCCGCTACCTGGTGGGTGATGTCGGGCCGCACCTCCCCGGGGTCCCGGCCGTTCCGCAGCAGCAGCGCCTTGTGCTTGTCGCAGTTCAGAAGCTCGAACGTCTTCCCCACCTACGGCCAAAGGACGGAGAGGTGGGCAAGGGCGCCCGCGGCCGCCTCTCGGCTCGGCCCGGCCGGGTCCCCCGCCGCCCGCACCTTCACGGTCTCCAGACTCGCCCCCTCCAGCACCACCAAGAGCCGCCGCGGCCCCCGGGGTCGCTTCGCCTCTAGCGAAGCGCCTTCAGCTTCAGCCTCCTCCTCCTCACGAGGCCGCCTGGGCGCCGCCATTTTGTTACCGCCGCACCGCGCGGCACCGGGCACACGTCACTGGGAGCCCTGCCCCGCCTCCCCGGCCGCCTCCCCGGCCGCCCCCCGGCCGCCGCGGCCACCCAAGATGGCGCCTGTGGCGCTCGCCTTATCTCGCTCCGGCCGGACCCACTTCCGGAGGACAGCGCGGCCATGCCGCAAGGCGGCGTCGCCTCCCGCGCCGCGGTTTCCCGCCGGAGCGCCTGGTCGTAGCAGCAGCTTCCGGTGTCCTTCCCGGCGGGGCGCGCGGCGCGGCGCGGCGCGGCCATGGCGCAGAACCTGAAGGACCTAGCGGGGCGGCTGCCGGCCGGGCCGCGCGGTGTCGGCACCGCCCTCAAGCTGCTGCTGGGCGCCGGCGCCCTGGCCTACGGCGTCCGCGAGTCTGTCTTCATCGGTGAGTTCCCCTGCCCCCCCGCGCCCCCCGTTCCTCTGCCTCCCGCGCTGACCGTGCCCCATTTTCCCCGCAGTGGAAGGCGGGCAGCGGGCCATCTTCTTCAACCGCATCGGTGGCGTCCAGCAGGACACCATCCTCGCCGAGGGGCTGCACTTCAGGTAGGGCCCAGCTCCCCCGCCCCAAGCCCGGCACCGCGGGCCCGGCCCCGGCCGCTGCGAGTGGCTCCGCTGGCCTGATGGCCCCGCCTAACGGGCCTCCCCCCGCCCCGCAGGATCCCCTGGTTCCAGTACCCCATCATCTACGACATTCGAGCCCGGCCACGGAAAATCTCCTCCCCCACTGGCTCCAAAGGTGAGAGCGGCCCCGCAGGCCGGAGCAAGAGGCCCAGGCGGCACCTGTGGGGTGGGAGGGGGTGGGAGTCCGGCTGCGGCGCTGGCCCTGCTCACCTTTCTCTCTTCTCTTCAGATTTGCAGATGGTGAACATTTCGCTGCGTGTTCTCACGCGCCCCAATGCTGCAGAGCTGCCCAGCATGTACCAGCGCCTGGGTCTGGACTATGAGGAGCGAGTGCTGCCTTCCATCGTAAATGAAGTGCTCAAGAGTGTGGTAGCCAAGTTTAACGCTTCACAGCTCATCACTCAGAGAGCCCAGGTAAACTCTTCCAGAGGAGACTTACACTCAGATTGCAAAGAAACAACTAAACTGTGGATATGGGGAATGGTGTAACAGGTGAAGGATAAATGTATTAGGCTGATAGATGGTGCATCCAAACGGAAAGGGCATGGAACTGTGTCCTGCTTGCAGTTTGATTCCCATATGGATACAAACGCTAAGGCTGTATTGCTAGCTTCTGAGAAGAAAACTGTATTCATTGGTATACAGAGTGCAAAACTGCACCATAATGTAACAGTGGGGGAGGGAGAGCTGATACCTCATAGTCCACAGGTAACAGTAGAACTGGCTTTAAAAAGCAATTAGCTGGCACTTCATGGATCTCAGAAGAGCTGTTGAGCAAATTAAACAGGTTTAAAGGATCTGAAAAGCGAAGTGGATGAGCAGCTAACAAAGCAGTAAACTGTCAGTAATGGCTGCTACAGAAGGGTAGCAGATATTTCTGTCTAGAAAAAGATTAGGGAGTAACCTGGGCAGATTGCAAAATGATAGAAATATTTAGCTTATAAAAGCCTATACCTGAAAGTTTGTGTTCTGATAATTTGCTTGCCAGGGATTCTGAGAATATGTGTCACCTATCACAGCAGAGGGAGAGAGAAGTTGCTGATCTTCTTTGAAAAGGCTTTAGAGGAGATTCTGCGTGAGACTGTTGAAGAGGATAAATTGTCCAAAAGATGAAATACAAAGCATCTGTTAACTAGTTGCTGATCCATGACAAAAAAGCAAAGAGTAGAACTAAGCGTCCAGGTCTTCTTGTAAGAACTGATCCATAGCAGGGGCTTCAGGGTTTTGTGCTAGGCCATGTGCTGGCACCGACGGGATTTGTTAAATCATCTTGTGTAAAGACAATGAGTGGGAAGGGAGGATGAGACAGCAAAGAAACAATGTCTGCAAGGGATTTAGGTTTATCGAAGCAAAGACGACTTAGTTATCTGAAATTTCTGAACAAAGTGACTTGAATTTGCCTTCTTGTCATATATTCACCTAGTGTTTGTTACTGTGAAATGATGCATATTGAAGGGGTTGATAATCAGAAGAAAATGAAGTGACTTTACGTAGTTACGTGCTTGCAGTTCACTCAGATGATGAATTCTGCCATCATTTTAGAATTCTGCTCAGAAACAGCTGCAATAAAAGTAAAAGCAACTGCTAGACTGGTCAAGGATGTGATAACTGTAGCAATAATTTCTATTTAAGTCAATATTTGGTGCAGGATTTGTCAGCCTGCCTGAAAAAGATACTGGCGAGTTAAAGGTAACTCGGAAATGAGTAGAATAAATCAAAAGATCTACCAACAACACTGATCCAGTGAGACACAAAAAAGTGGAGTAGCCATACTAGATGAGTAGCTACAGTAATTAAGAGATGTGATACATCTACAGTGTGTAGCAGTGGGGAGTGGTAATTTTTATTTTCGTAATCTGAATACAGATATGAGGAGACAGTCAAACTGCAAACAGTGGCAAATTCAAGAAGGAGAAGGAAATACTTATTGCCAAAATGTGTGTAGGAACCGTGGAACTAGATGTGATAGGATGTGAAAGCAAAAAAACTTTGAAGGAGGTTTTTTCTTATTTTTGCACTATTAATTGTATAGTTAACTAATAACTACAAATAAGCTGTAATACACTTTTGAAAATGCGGTATGTAGCTATGGATATGCAGCATTATTTAGAGGCGACAGATTCAGAGATGGTATTAATGTCCGTGTTTCAGGGTTTGTTTTAGGTAATGTCTCTCTTGGGCCCGATGTGAATGAACTGTGAAGAGCAGTTGTGCTTCACTTTTGGAGTGCACGAGAAGTGAGAAACAGCCTGTGTTTGGTACTCTTTTTGCTATATTTGTGTTTCAGGTGTCTCTGCTCATTAGGCGAGAACTGACAGAGAGAGCCAAGGATTTCAGCCTCATCCTGGATGATGTGGCTATCACAGAGCTTAGTTTCAGTCGTGAATACACAGCAGCTGTGGAGGCTAAGCAAGTGGGTGAGTTCAGTTTATGCCTGGAAAGGGTGGATTGCCTTTGCCTTTTCATTGAATTATTAAACAAGGAAGCAGAATTTGGGCTAGTGTGTCATTGTTTTTGCACCGATACAGCTACAGAGTTATAGATCTCAGCTTCCTTAGTAGTGGAGCTAAACAGGTTGTTTCACAAGTATTATCAGAAAACTTTGGGTCATAGCTAATGGGATAGACTGTCAGTGGGACTGAGTTCCTAAGACTGTAGGGTTCCTCTTCAAACTGGGACTCTGTCACTTACTATGGGGATTATGTTTAGAGGGCCTGGATGCTGTTGATCTTATTTAAGAAAAAGTAAAGTACACTTAGATGCATTTCTTATTTGTGCATATGGCCCCAGAATGCTATTAGTTCTTTCAGAAGTGGAGGCCCCAGGCTTCAGCTGTTGGGTTCTGGTGGAGGGCTCAGAAAATGGGATCTCCTTCAAATGCTTTTGGCTGTTCTCTCTGCAGCCCAGCAGGAGGCACAGCGCGCACAGTTTCTGGTGGAGAAGGCCAAGCAGGAGCAGAAGCAGAAGATTGTTCAGGCTGAAGGGGAAGCTACAGCTGCCAAGATGATATCCTGCTTTGGGACATTTTGTGGGATGTGGCTTGTGAGCTTGACAGTCCTGAGAATCTGTCATGTTGGGCTTAGGCTTAGGAGACTGTTATCAGATGATAGCTTCAAGTAGGTCACTGTAATTTTTTTTTTTTTTTCCCCCCTATAGTTGGCTGGAGTGAGGTTACAGGTCAGGGCAGAGATGGCCATGAGCTTTCACTCCTTGTTGTAAAGTTTAACTTTTATTGGCTGTGTGTGACCATAATCCATAATGTTGTTCTTGATTTGGGGAAGTAAAAATATACCTGCCCAAAGGCCCAAGTTACTGGGATAGAGATTGCCAAGATATTTGATATGGCTTAGTAAGAATTCCCTGAGGGTAGGCAGCTTCTCTTAGCAGGTTTTTTCCTTAACTTTTGCTCCTCTGTACCTCGGTGAAGCTCTTAGCAGGAATCCTGGCTACATCAAGCTACGTAAGATCCGAGCTGCTCAAAACATCTCAAAAACGGTGAGCAATGAGGCACAGAATTTCCTTTGTCCTTCTGCAGTCCTTGTGCTGCCCTCCCAGCCCAGTGGCCACATGATGAATTTAAGGCGAATGTGACCTGCCCTGTCGTGATCTTTGTTCCTGCCTAGCCCTTCTCTGCAAGTAGAGCTTAAGATTTAGCTTGCAATGATCGGCAATTAGATGTGAGGCTAGGAGTTCATGCCTTCCATATGACAAGGCCAGATCCACATCAGATTCCATCACCCACACTCAGCTGCAGCCACCAAAAGCTCCTGGTTTCCTGCAGGCTGAGAAAAGGGAACAGATTAGCATGGGATCAAAGGTCTGTCTGACAGGGGGACAGAATGTGCACTTCTTTTAGAAAGTCTGATGGTGCTGGGATAGGAAGTCAGAAAGTTAGAGAGTTGTTTTGGGGAATTGCATTTAACCGAGATCTTAAGTGAACAAAACAAGAGTGCTGCATCTGGACAGGTGGATAGGTTCATTATTAGTGCTGTTTCTCCATGTGCATTTATATTCCTTTATGCGATCTCTGTAATGAATTTCTTTTTCAGATTGCTGGCTCACAAAACCGTGTGTATCTCGCAGCAGATAACTTGGTACTGAACCTGCAGGATGAGGGCTTCACCAGGTAAAGGGGATAGTTGACTGGATTTATCTGCACCCTACCTGTGAAGCTGGTCCCCTTTCTGGAGCTCTCTCAGGATCTTTTCTCTGAGAGGAGCCTGATGCCAGAGGACACAGCTAAGTAGGGAGCAGTACTTACTGTGGAAATTGGGATTTTTGTTAAATCTAATCAATTTACTCATGTTTTTCTTCCTTCCTCCCTCCCGTTATTGCATCTCCTGACACACAGAGGAAGGTAAGGCACTGTTTATTTTGATCCTTGTGTTAGTACTTGGAACAAGAGTGTTGATGTTTACCTGGTGCCTGGGATGTTTCTGGCTTGGGCCTTTCTGGCCGCAGAAAGTTTATTCCATCTCTGCCTCAATTCCCATTTCTGATGTGAAGCTTGAAGCCTTCCTTGCAGGCACCACACAGACATCTACATCAAATAGGAGATACTCGGTAATTGGAGCAATGTGTGTGTCCCATAAGGAACCTTGTGTGGGGAAGGCAGGAGTAACTGAGGAGCGTCCTCTAATCTGTCCTGCATATACAGGGCATCCTGCATTTACAGCACAGAGGGCTGTAAGAAGGCAGTTAGATGATCGTAGGAATTTGTGTTGGTTTGGGGTAACGATCTCTAGGAAAGATGTTCTTGTTACTCTCCAAAAGCTTTCCAGCCCATGCTAGAAAACCCTATTCCCTGCTTTCAGAGCTGGCAGGAGTTTGGTGGCTTTGCCTAATCTGTCCAGTGTTTACTGGAGAGGGCAGTGCCAGCTGAGCTAATAGCATGCAGCTAAAAGCTGAGATTTCTTAGAATCAAGAAAGGAAGCCAGAGCTGGTTTCTTTTCTGTGCGATCTCTGATTATAAGATCCTTCTTCCTTACCTCTGACCCGATTCTGTCTTACTCATCCCCGAAGGCTTAAGGGGCTTTGAAAAAACTACCTAATAGGAAGGACTTGACATCCAGGTCCTTTGGGTGTGACACCCCACACCCCCACATCTGTAGTGAGGATCTGGTTAAGCTTTGCTTCTGCTGTCTGGACTAATGACTCACTTCTGTCTCCCTTTCAGTGACAGTCTCCTACTCAAACAAGGGAAGAAATGAAAGAAACTAAAGCCTCCTAGAACCACCGACGCGGCCCAGCAGAAGATATGAGTGAGGACCTTTGAAGTCCCTCCACTAGCATTGTTTGCCCTCAGTTTGAAGTTGTTAATCCAGTAGCCAGATTTGGTTCCCATGCTCCATCTGTGGTGATCCAGTTACGGGATTGGGGTCTGCCGCTAGGCAGCTGTAATCCCTTTCTCACCCCACCAGTTCAATTTGGGGAAGGGGCAAGGGTGCTTACTGGTATTAACCCATGTGGATATAGTAATTCACCTCTAATCTTCATTAATTTTTAGATTTCTGTAGGGTAAAATCAGAATTCTTTTTTTCTGGACAAGTGAGGGAGTTCTGCTGCCATCAGCACCAGGCTTTTTTTTCTAGTGAATTTTGTTTCTCTTTCTCCAAGAGAACCTGGGACTGAATTCAGGAAAATGTCATTCATTGGGTGCCTGTCACTGCTGGAATTTGTGTCACTGCTCAGTGATTCTTTCAAACATTTGTAAAAATTAAAACCCCTGAAATATATACTGTGTCTAAGTGTGCTTAGTGCCAGAAAAAGAGGTTATTTTGCATAGGGGGAGGTGGAACAGAGCTTTTATTTGGTTGAAGGCAGAATCAGGATGTTGTGAGGAAAAAAGAGCAAGGGAAATACCCTCCTGTTCACTGAGAAATCACAAGGTGGAGAGAGAATGAGCAGGTGTGGATGGTCATACAGCTACACGGGTGACCAGGGCTGGTTTCTTAGCTGCCTATAGATGCTAGAGATGAGCATAGGCTTACCTGCTTTTCCATGTCACAGCAGCATGTATGTGCTGTGTCCTGACCTCCATTGTTACACCTTGTTTTCTTTTCCCCCTGCCTTCCTTGGCCAAAAGTATAGGAGAAGTCTTCCTCCACTGACTAAACTCTTCTGTGCTTGGGTTTCCAAGGCAAAATCTTGTCTGCTTCAGGGGCTAGCTTTTTCCCTGTCTCTCCCTGCCCTATACTAGAGTTAGGACTTGGAGAATTCACAGAATCATAAAACATCCTCAGTTGGAAGGGACCCACAAGGATCATCGAGTCCAAATCCTCACTGCCCACAGGGTAACCTAAAAGTTAAACCATTGATAAGAGCATTGTCTGAATGCATCTAGAACACAGACAGGCTTGGGGCCATGACCACTTCCCTGGGGAGCTTGACCGCCCTCTCAGTGAAGGACTTTTTCCTAATACCCAATCTGAACTTCCCCTGGTGCAGCTTTAAGCCATTCCCTCGTGTCCTGTTGCTGGACACCAAAGAGAAGACATCAGCACCTCCCTCTCTGCTTTCGCCTCATGAGGAAGTTGTAGACAGCAGTGATGTCAGCCCTCAGTCTCCTCTAAACTGAACAAACCCAGTATCCTCAGCTGCTCCCCATAAGTCATGCCCTCTTTCACCATCTTTATTGCCCTCCTTTAGACACATATTTTTATATCTGTCTTGCATTATGGAGCCCAAAACTGCACACAGTATTCCATGTGAGCCTGGACCAATGCTAAGTATAGTGGGACCATCCCTTGTTTTGACCAGTTAACTAACTATACCATGCCTAACACACCCCAGGATAACATTGGCCCTTTTGCCTGCCAGGGCACATGGTTGACTCACAGAGCTCACCATCAACCAAAACACCCAGATCCCTTTCTGCAGGGCTGCCCTCCAGCCTCTTGTCCCCTGGTCTATACATACATCCAGGATTACACCATTCCAGGTGCAGAATCTGACATTTGTTCCTGTTAAATTTCATGTGGTTGGTGATTGCCCAGCAAGCTACTCAATTATGAAGATCTCTGTAAGGCCCCTGTCCCCTCAAGGTAATTGATGGCTCCTCCTAATTTAGTATTGTCAGCAAGCTTAGTGTGTACTCAGCTCCAGTGTCTATGTCATTGATAAAAGCTTTGAAGAGAACCAGCCCTAAAATCGAGCTCTGGGGAACACCACTAGTGACTGGCCATGAGCTAGATGTTACTGCATTTACTGCAAGTCTTTGAGCCCTTCCCAGCAGCCAACTGTTCACCCATTGTATTGAGTGCATGTCTAGCTGTGTGCTGGACATTGTCCAGAAGGACACTGTGAGAGACAGTATCAAAAGCTTTGCTAAAACAAACCCACCACATCTGCTGCCTTCCCTTTGTACACTAGGTGGGTAACCTTGTCATGAAAGATTATTAAGTTAGTAAGGCATGATTCCCCTTCATGAACCTATGCTGGTTTTGAGCAATGACTGCATTGTCTTTCAAGTCTTTTTCAGTAACTCCCAGAATAATCTTCTCCATAATTTCACCAGGCACCAGAGTGAAACTGACAGGCCTGTAATTACCAGGGTCTTCTTTCTTGCCTTCCTTGAAAATTGGGATGACATTTGCCAGCTTGCAGTCAACTGGGACCTCTCCAGGTTCCCAAGACTGTTGATAAATAACTGTGAGACATCTCACAATAACATTGGCTGATTCTTCAATACCCTGGGGTGAATCTTAACAGGCCCCATAGACTTGTGTGCATTCAGTTGCAGCAGCAAATCCCGTACAAGTTCAAAGTCAACTGGGAGCTTATCATTCCCAGCTGCAGTCCTCCAACCCAGGGCTCCAGGCATCCCAGAGCCCATCATCCGTGTTAGAGGCGAAAAAAAGCATTAAATGTCTCTGCTTTATCTTCATCCCTATTTGGGGATGAGGTGACCAACCTCATCAAGTAAAGGACCAATGTTTTCTTTAGTTTTCCTTTTGCTGTTAACATACTTAAAGAAAAAGCCTTTTTTATTATCGACCACAGTACTGGCCAGCTTCAACTCCAACTGAGCTTGGGCCATACAAATTTTCTCCCTATAGAGGCGAATAGCATGTCTGTAGTCCTCCTGTGTAGCCTGTCCTTATTTCCAAAGTCCACACACTTTCTTTTTCCACCTAAGTTGCAGTCGATCCCTGTTCAGCCAAGCCAGCCTTCTGCCTCACTTGTTTGACTTCAGACACATTGGAATTCCCTGCTCCTGTGCTCTTGAAAGAGGGCTCTTAAAAAGTGACCAGCATTTATTGACCCTAATATCATCAAAAGCCGATTCCCAGGTGACCTTACTAACTAGTTCCTTGAGCAGCCTAAAGTCGGCTCTCCCAAAATCCAGGGTAGCAGCTCTGCTAACAGTTTTTCTCCAAAGATTTTTTTTAAACTCAACTGTTTCATGAGCACGATGGCCAAGACAGCCACCCACGAGACCATCTGTATTTACAAACAACTATCTCTATTTACAAACAACTCCAACTTAAGCTCCCCAATGAAGAGAGGCCTTTAGGGACTTCATAAGTGGGTGAAGCAGAGCACAAGATGTTTAAATGAACAGCTATCTGTGGAGTCCTGGTTTTACAACTCACTGTTAATGGAAATCAGAGACATAAGGAACACCTGTATGTCTTGACTTGCAACATCAAGGAAGCACCAATTTTTTTGAACCAGCTTTGAAAATGTATTCTGAAATAGCCACCCAAAAGTAATCTGTATGTAACAGTGCCTAAGCGTAAAGAGTAGACCGCTTACTTCAGTGCTGCATTTCTTGATATACAATCATGAAAGTTCTTGTCAGTTTATAGTCTTTGCAGTCAGTGGGTATTATGGACACATTAAGCTCTGGAATTTAAACACAAATTAAGTTCTCTGTGTAACCCGAACTTGCTCCACATTTTCATGCTTTGGGTAGAGTTTAAGTTAACCATTGGTATGCCTTGCTTTAGGCTGTAGCAACTTTTAAAGAAGGAGGTGGATTGGAGTCTAAAACAAAAGCAGGTGTTTCCTGAGAGTAGGTCTTTAGGCCCATGGATTAGGAGAGGGTATCTGGCATCATTCAGAGATGACACACACAGTATACCGCTACTCATCTTTCATCTTTACTTCTCTGTCCATTGTTTTCCCCCACTGTTCCTTTCCTGCCTTTTCCTCTAGTGGCAGCAGAGTTGCAAAGCCAGCCAGGAAATGTATGCGCCTGTTGTGCACGATTACAGGCTAAGGGAAGCTGAAGTCCTGCACATGGAGAAGAGGGTCTGCTGACAAAGTATCATCTCTCTTCCGAGTGCTTCCAACCAATTTTCTTGCCATGTCAAATGACAGCAAGCAGTGTCCTTCCTCCTAATATATTGTGTCTCAGGTATGTGCCTTTATCCCAGACAGCTTTCTCAGCCACGTGCTCCAGAAACAGCTGCTGAACTCAAAAAGAATGGGATTGCCGCCATGGCATTGTTTCTGCCTTTGCTTGCTCGAGGCAGAGTGTGCAGCTAAGCAGGGGCAGAATACCCCCTAGTATGCACAGGATGGCACATGGCACTCATCCTTGGTGCTGTGATTTGTCTCATAAGCTTGCCTGTTGCCTAGACATAGGGTGAAGTTGTTTTTTCCTTTCATCTTGGAAGTACATTATTGCTGTACCTGTCCCATGCAGCATTGTCTTGGGGAACGCTATTCTCTGTGTTAGCATGACTGAAATCACTACAGCATCCACAGAGCTTGTCCACTGTCCAACCTTGCCTTGGCTCTGTTTATGCATTTGGCACCAGATCAAAGCAGGAAACTTAGGTGAAGTTGGCTAAATCATCCTGCCCATCATCCCACCACTGCCTTGCTGATGGGGTTCCCGCTCTCTCCTGCAAAGGGCATGTCCTCTGGCAGGTGGCAGGGTTATAAGGACGCAGTGCCTGCTTCTAGCTGCTTTGTACAAACTGGTAGCTGGCTCACCTTGCCAGCTCCCAGGTAGGTACATCACCTTGCAGGCATGTTGGCCATTGCCACTGTATTACAAGCTACATGGAACAGAGTTCAAGGCACGCCACATTCCTTCTCTTGTCTGCCCCTTCCCACATCTGGATTTGTGCTCTAAAATGAGAGGAGAGAGCCCAGTCTTAGGGACCCCCATGCCAAAGCAGGGGACAATTACAGCTGGACTTTTAAAGTGCTCAGTACGATCCTGTGTCAGGCAGCTGACAGGGATTGATTGTGCAGGTCCCTCAGTCCCATTATCTTCCTACACAGGGCCTAGATGTGGCTCAGACCAGACAAAATCCCCTGTCCCACATTTCCAAGTGTTCCTGGCCTGCGTCCTAGGTCACTTTGTGACCTAGCTCCGACTTTTCCCAAAGTGGGACGGAGCTCTTCCTGCCATCAGCTCTAACCAGGTCCTAATCCAGGACACCTGAGCCACCTTTTTCTTTGACTAGCAAACATGCACAGCCTAAGCAGTGAGGGTACCTGTAAATTAAGGATTCCCCAGCACGTTCTCTGCAATCTAGGCCAGCTGCCACAGGAAAGTTCGGGTCTGCACTCTTTAGCTATGGCTTTATCCAAATTCTCGCAGCATTCTCCCAAATAGTTCCTGGATACAGTTCACAGGCTGGGGCCTAGTTTTAACTGGCAAGACTTTAAAAACCATGCTGAGGCCTATTCTAACACCACCAAGGATGGGCTCCAGTGCTAAGGAATGCTTTCCAGCATTCAGAGAATGATATAAATAGTGGTGGGAAGGGACCTCTGGAGGTCTTTAGTCCAGGCTGCTGCTGCAAGTGGCACTATTACCAGCACTAGGTCAGATCAGCTGTGGCTTTGTCCATTCAGGTATTGAAAACCTGCAAGGACAGGGTTCACCCTCTGATCATCTGCTTGAATGCTGTCTGCTAAAAGCAGTCTTAGTATTCAACCTGAACCTCCCAAGCTGCAATTTGGGACCAATGCCTCTGGTTTTATTATCTGCCACTACCATCATTTTCTTACCACCCCTCTGTGTAGTTGTAGAAGACAGTAGCTTAACCCTCAGCTTCCTCTTTACTAGACGAAACAGTCCAGCTCCTTTAGCCCCTCTTTGTAGGTGACTGACTAGTATCTGTGAAGCCCCAATGTGTCCATGCTCTGGTCTATCTTCTCCATAAAGATGAAGTTTCATTTCTACCAAGTGGTACCTAGAAAGGAGCAGTCAGGCACTGCACTATTTGCTGAAGCAGCCCTTATGACTTACCCTCCAGCTAAGGCTAGGTACCACCACAGACAGATGACAAAATGACTAACGGCATGAGGATGACTCTTCCAAATACCAAAATTTATGTGCAAAAGCCTACATCTGAGTCTGTCACAGCTAACTTTCTGCACTCAGACTTACCTGATGACTACCAACACTGAAGCCTCACAGCAAGGAGCCACTGTAATTGGTCACAGCTTCTGTTCAGGAGTCTGAAGGCTGCAGGAAGTGATGAAAACTAAGCTAGAGCCATTCTTGTAAGTCTTTGCAGGGCTGCAAGTGAAGCCAGGGGTACAGCTACACTCAAAGAGAAATTATAGAAAAAACTTTTGGGACTCAGCATTCAAACAAATACACATTTATTTACAACTGAAAGAGAAAATGTGGCCATCATATCAAATTCTGGTATATTTACAGCATCCAATTGAAAGATCAAGTAGAAAAGGGATCATAGGGCAGAGGGTTGGTATTAAGGCAAGAGGAAGTTTCCTGTTGAATTACAGAGGAGCTGAGCTGAAATGTGCCAAAAACTCCAGACTTTAAAAGATGAGGCTTCAGGGAACACTAACAGGCTAAACTCTAACTCACAGCAGTGGGCAGAGGTGTAGCTCCTGTAAAGAGCTTCCTCAGCTCTTCGTCAAGAAGTCTGCTGAAGCTGACACAGCAGAGGTGAGCTTGGGCCCCAGTGCTCAGACAGCAAAGGAAAGAAGGGGTGTGATTTTTTCCTGTTAATGAATGATGAAGGGGCAGCACAGGCAAGGGACAATGAAGTCAGTCAGCTGAACTGGAAAGCAGTCTGGTTCAAGGCACTGAAAAGTGGCACAGAAGAGAAGGGGAAGGCCTAGTTCCAGTCCAAGAGCGAGGAATGCAAGAGAGGCCAGCCTGGACATGAGCTTCAGTCCTGCACCCCGTGTTCAAAACCCTCATGGGGCTACCTGCAACGTATGCTTATTTTTTCTTTAGTGAGCCTTTCAGCTTCTTCTCTGAGGAGCGCTGTTTTCGCACCTTCTCCTCCTTTTTCCCCAAGTTCTCATAAACCGTTGACTCCTCTTTCTGCCTGTGAGACCAGGGAATAACAAGGGAAAAAGTGAGCAAGAGGAAAAAGCCAGCCAAGCCAGCAGGGAGACTATTGCCAGAGGCAGGCATAGGTGGGCCTCTGGTTTAGGTGAGCTCTTACTTGGAGGATTTTCGTGAAGCCTTGGCGTGCACATTTCTCACTGCAGGGGGGTAGGTAATGTTCCCATACTCAGACTCATTCGGCTTGCCTTTCTGAGACTACAGGAAAGAAAAACCAAGCTGAGAAGAGTGTGGTCTGGGAGAAGCATGTGAGGCATCACAGAAGAGTTCTGGCTGTTTAACTGTGCTTCATGCTAGGATCTCAGTAGAGGCTGGTGGATTGCTGAAGTCCTCAGGCTCAGTGCACTCTGCCCACTGCTGTCGCAGAGGTGAGCAGCAGGGATGCCAGTGTATCCTTGTATAGGGGTGAACAGTGGGGCAACAAATTTCTGGAGGCACTGGAATACCTGAGAGTGCCTTGTGCCAGCTAAAGAATATTAAACAGATAGCAGCAGCTAGTGGATGATGCCAGAGGCTACAAGGAGAGATAAAAGATGCCACTTCTCAGCTAGTAGGAGAAAATCCTTTCCACAAGGGCTTGGGAGGCAACGGCAGAACCAGGATGGGAAAGACAAAGAGGAAAGGAGAGAGCAAAGTCTTTGCCTGTCTTAGATTCAGCTTGTAACAAAACAACACTTGGTGGAGACATTATATAGAATGTAGTTGAAATAACTGCATTAAAACTTACTGCTGTTTAGCAATTCAGAATGGGTTGGTACTTGAGCTGCCAATGTTGTCCCCTGAATTTTAAAGGGAGGAACAGGGGCTCAAATCTTGGTGCACCATTGTAGTCTATGTAGGTTCCAGTGCTAGCTTAAAGCTTGGGAAACAGAGCGCTTGGGGCTCAGAGCCACCACCATGCAGGGCCTAGACTCACAGGACAGGAAAGTAAAGTCCCCTTTCTCACCTGGATAATTTCTAGCTTCTTCTTGGTTGTCTCTATGAACTGGCAGATGGCCATGTAGATGAACTTGTACTGGGCCTCTGTCTGCACCATCCCTGAGCGTTGGGACCTCACCATCTGGATGGTCTTCTGGATGTCAATGTCACAGTCCAGCCCTAGCAAGGGGCACCAGAAAAACTTATGGATGTGTTCGCTGACACCCCACCCCCACCCCCACCCCAATTCTCCACCAAAAGCCATCACAATGGAGGTCAGTCAAGAAGTTTCCACCTCCCTCCATACTCTTTACTCCTGTACGGACCTCCTAATCCCTCCTTCCTACTCAGCATCTTCCAAGTCTGACTCTGGAGGAAAAGCCCAAGCTCAGTGAAGGCTGAAGCCACAATAAGTGGATATGGTGCAGGGATCCAGCAGCTGCCACATAGCAAGGGCAGCACAACCTTCTCAGGTTGTGGCAGGATCTCTCCCACTAATACCTGATAGTTTTCATGCCTTTGCAGCTGGACTTAAGACCACAGCCCTACTGGGTAGGCCAATTCACTTCAAGACACTTCGGGGTCCTCTTACCCTTGGTGGAGATTGTTTCCACTATCATATCAATGACGATGATAGTCCCAGTGCGGCCAATCCCAGCACTGCAAGGAGAGGACAAGCAGAGGTCAGAGCAATACATCTCCTGAAACAAAACACAGCTGCTTCTGGGGAAGGATGCGGCACTTGTAGAAGCTGTTCAGCAACACTACAAAAGAGGATTCAACAGGCAGCAGAATTTGGTTTGAGGGCATCAAAGAGGAAAAAGCAAATACTGGGGTTGGCATAAGCTTCACTCGCAAGTCCTGAGGAAGAGCTGGTGCAGCAGGACAGACTTTCTACACCTCATTCTATATAAAAGAAGGAGAATGCTTCGAACCCCAGCCTCTGTACCAACCTGCAATGCACCAGAATAGGCCCTGCATTTGGGATGCTCTCCTGCTTCTGGTTTATTTGGTCGAGGAAGCTGAGCACTCCTCCTGGCTCGCTGGGTACACCGTGGTCAGGCCAGCTCAGGTACTGGTAGTGCCAGATCTCACGCACAGCCTTATCCTGATAATAACAAAACACCCTACTGGTAAAACTGCAACCCAGTCCTGTCCCTGGCTTCTGTCCCAGGGAGAGGCGGGTCGGAAGCCAGAGGGAATCTCTGTCTCCTGCGCACTTCTTGGTGATTCCAACAGTGTGATTCCAGCCCAAACCAGGTGGGAACAGCAACCCCAGAAATGACACAGAAGCACCATCACCACAGCACCCAGCAGTTCCCAGCCTTAGACATACAGTGACCATTAGACTCATGGGCTCCATGACAGCCCTCGACTAGGCACACTCACGTTATCCATTGGACACACACAGAGGTGCCGGAGCTTGTATTCCAATGCATCGTGCTCCCCAGCATTCTCCACAAGGTAGGGACCGTATTCCTTCGTGCTGCCCACCTCTGGCCAGTAAGGCACACATTTGTTCTGTGTGGGCAGAGAGGGCAGGGTGAGGACAGGCAGAAGGCAGGGAAGAGAGAAAGAGCAGAGCAGTGGTTGAAGGGGAAAAGAGGGCAGCTCCAAGACACCTACAAACTGCTACTTACCCGCCCTTTTTCTACCTCCCGTGTGGTCATCACAATAATGCGCGTGTTCTCCTGCCACACCATCTGCCAGAAGTCATTGACTGTGGCATCCAGGCAACCCTGGCTAGCGATATAGGTCTTGGTGCACTCGTCTGGGCTGATCAGGTTGTTCTGAGTGTGGACAGGGGAAGATCAGGAGGGCTGCAGGAGCAGGCAGGCCCTCCCCCATTTTGGGCATACAGCCATTTTTCAAGAGTCTCACCTTGACATAGTTTGCATTGATATAGTCAGATCCAGGGATATTTGGGTCCCTTCCTTGGAGGATGACCCTGGAGTGATCAACTGGTGACGCAGTGAAAGAATGAACAGAACAATGACATACTCTGTGCCCAGCCAAATGAAGCTCCTTTGCTGCCCCACACCACCACCTCATCTGTGTTACCCAGTGCATGCAGCATGCCCCATATTTTCACCTCTCCTTCTCTGGGGTCAGACCAATCTCACCCCATCCTCCCATCTCTCTACCCCTATGATGGACCATCAGAAGCTAACGAGTCTTATGCAACCCTCCCGCCTTCCTTCAAGGACATGAAAAGGCTGTGACCTCTCTCATCAGCTCTTAAATCCTCAATGCCACACACCTTGTAACCTGCTCTGGAGGATAGAGCGGGCTGAGGCAGGGCCAGGGACGACTTGGACAGCTCCATTGCCTGCCTTTTTTTTTTTGGTTTTTGGTTTTTTGTTGTTTTTTTTTTTTTTTATAGTAGAGAAGCAAGACTCACAGGGCAAGATGTTCTTGTATCGGTTCTTGCTCTTGTTTTCAGGTCTTTGACCCTCTTGACGGTCAAACAGGTGCTTGGCTTCCTGCTTTTGCAGACTCTGAGAGCAGAAGAGAGAATAGTCATGGCAAGGTCACAATGTATAGCAGGGGAGGTGGGCACTCAGAGGAACAGTGGTGACTCTGTGGCCACATGGGCATGCTTGTGGGGGAGCAGAGAAGTGAAAAGCAAACCTAGATTTGAAAAGTCCAAGGTTCATTCCCTTACTGTCTTGGTGACTCATTCTCCCAACCATGAAAAAGCACATTTCTACCTCACTGCATTCACTTCAAGATGACACTCACTCCCCAGAGGAACAGGTTCCAAACAGAGACTTCTTGCAGAGATAAATTGACAAGAATTTACAAGACACCTGAGAAGTTTTTGTCCAGGAAAAAATCAGGGATGGAGAACGAGGTGGTGCACAGGGACTTCCCAAAAAGCCAGAATAATGTCCCCCAGCAGTCTCTTACGTCAAATTCCTCCCAGAATCCAGCCTTGGACGTGTCCTCAGATAGACTCTTCTTGTTCAGTTCCTGCACTCTATTCTCAATGTCAGCAGCATTTACCCTCGTAGCATAGTAGGGCTGGGGATGGGAAAACACAATGGGTTGGCATGAGACAGATGCTGCTGGAGAGCAAAGTCTCCTCTATGTGCTGTGGAGAAAAGGAGGAGAGGGACACAAAGCAGAAACAAACAGCAAGTGGGTACCTCCAAAGGATCCCTAAGAAACAGAGGAAACGGGATTTACCTGTTTCAGGTACACAAAGGAGCCAGACACCTCCTCAATTCCAGTCTTCTTGAAGTGCTCCACCAGATCTGTCAAGCTGTCGAACATTTCAGCGCCTCCAACTGTGTAGCGTCCATTCTAAATGGAGGGAGAATGTGTAACGTCCCACTCATAACATTCCTATAGACAAAGCTAGTAATGCTCAGGGAAAAGGTAACGCTGGGGTGCAAAGCCATAAGCACTACCCTGTGCCACCTAGAAAAGCATTTCCTCTGGCAGGAAGGTCAAATGGTCATTTGCCCTGAGAACACCAAGTTCATAGCATGGGTACTGACTCCTATTCTCAGTGGATGGAAGCCCAGAGAAGGTATATTGCCCTCAGCTCTCATTTAAGGTCAGTTGCTTTCTGTCCTTGAAATCTCCCTCCCATCCCACATGAAAGAAATAGGAGAACTTGCGACAGCCAGGTTGGTAACATCCTTCAGACTAAATGTGGAGGCCTTGCAGATGTCCCTCCTCCTCCTCCAAGAGATTTTAACTCTTTTGATGAACTCATAATTAGATTGTGAATCCTTCTCTCTCTCTCACCACAAACTCCCTGTACTGGAGTTCTTGGTCACACTGAGCCCTGCTTCCCCCCATGTCTAAGCACCCAGCACTGCCCATGGTCACACAGGCCGGGGCAAGGACATAAGGAACCTGCAACGTGACAGCGCTTTGATCCAAATTCAGAAACACTGCTGGTGCTAATCAAGCTGACAGGGCCCATGCTTTTGAGGACATGATCAGCAGAGATTGGCAGAGACCTCTTCTACTCCCTTTCCTTTTGCTCTCCCAACTGCTCACCTCACACATGATCTTGATGTGTGTGACTTTGAGCCGGGCCCCACAGGCACTGGTTGCCCCAGCTGGTGGAGCATCAGACCCAGGTTTAAGCTGGTCAGTGAGGACAGACAAGACAAAATCCCCAGGTTTGCTGAGGCTCTCCCGCACCAAGAAGGTCCAAGGGGTGGCTTTGGCCTGGAGAAGTGACTCAGCTGCAGAGCCTGACAGATGCCCATGGTACCACCTAGGAAAAGACAAGAGAGGGTCAAAAGAGGGGTGGAGATGCAGGTAAGTGGATGCCCTTGAGCCAATGAGTAAGGACAGCAATGCTGGGGAAGGGTGAGGGAGGAAGAAAGGAAGGAGAGACAGAGGGGAGGGAAAGAGAGAGGGAAGGGAACCAAGGGAGGAGCAGGATCTTGGGAAAAGCAGTTGAGACAGAAAGAATTAGAGAGCTGGCAAGAGAAGGAGAGGGCAAGGGATGAGGTGGAGGTAAAAAGGACCCAGGAAGCAGAATGCTGGTAACAGAGGACACCATGGGAAAGCACCGTGTGATCCAGTTGCGTGATACACACAAGCACAGGTAAGCAACACTTGCTGGCTTGAAGACTAGTTGCGGGAGGGTAGTCTGTGGGTTTCGGCACCTCCCAGCATTATTGGAATTCTAGCCTTACTGCTGCAGGGTGCTTTGGAAACTCAAACACCAGGGAAACAAAAATAAACCCCCAGTGAGTCAGAAACTCTCCCATCAGATTTAGCAGCACCCAAGATGGCTGTGTTGAGATCAGATCCATTAAAGAACCATCCCAGTGATCCCTCTTTCTGAACCTCAGGCACTTCTTCAATCAAAGGATAATTCCCATTCTCTGGGCACATCACGCTGCAGCAATCAGCCTAGCCATGGGAGTGAACACCAGAAGCCACCTGGAGCCCATATTCTGCTCCTGGTACTTATCGATGTTGTTGATCCATGTGCACATTCCCATCCTCAATGCAAACAACTCAGCAGCTCCTTTGCTCCTCTCAGCACAAAGTGAGGAACACCCCCATTTGACTGAGGTGCTCTCTGCCTTGCTGCAGGACTGGACGCAGGGCACAGAGGGACACAAGTGTGGTGCAAATGGCACAGCTGCTGCCAAGCCCCTCCCCACCTACAAAGGTCTCTGGGGGGATGTGTGCCTGCCTGGTGGGATCTCACTGCACTGTGCGGTGTGGGTGCAAGTGATGGGCACCAGAAGCAGGCTGGGAGATGGGATAACCCTGGCCTCTCCTCCTACTGCAGGACTCTTGGCCCTGCAGAAACTCCAGATGTGACCCAGGTTGTGTCTGTGCTGATCCTCTAGTTCCTCGTGCCTGTCCCAAGCTCCACAGTCTCTTTGGACCACACCAGAAGGTGCTGGGGGGTACTGCTGAGCTGCCAAGCAGAGATGCTTAAGACTGCATTCACTGCAGCTCTGTCCTGCTTCCACAAAACACACTTGGAAGCTGGAGCTAGAGATCCAAATTATAGAAAGTTGAGAGCTGTGAGGTGTTCTGGGCACTGGGAAATGCTCTGAATCATCCCACTCCTTCTGGTACCCATTTGCTGGTGGAACCTCTACTGGTTCTGAACCCATCTCAGCCCAAGGGCCACCACAGCCCTGGTCCTCCTGCCCCAGCCCCTTCCCTCCTTCCCAGCTCAGTGTCAGGGAGGGGATTTGGGCCCTTCTCCTCCAGCGGGGATGAGCCTGGTTCAAGCAGGCCCCTCTGGTCCTGGGACATCCCCACCTCCAGCTGGAGCCGTGTGCTGGGCCCTGCGCTCAGGGGCCTTTGCAGCACGGCTGCTGCGCCAGCCAAAGGCCGTGTTCACTGCAGCTCTGTCCGGCTTCCACAGAGCTGATTCAGCAGCTGGAGACACAGCCGTTTTGGCCATCTCCTGTGGCAAACAGCATTTCAAAAGCAGGTAGCTGTTGCATCAGACTGACTTGCAACGCCCCTCCCTGCTCCCGCTCGTTGCAGGTACCGTAACAAGCACCAGACACGCTCCATACATCACTGTGCGCACTGCCATCAAGGCCAGGCTGATGCTTAGTAGACAAGCCAGTGTGGTTAGAGCTGTGAGAGCAGGTTTGCTGCCCACAGAGCAGCTAAGCTTGGAGGCCTAGGGCGATACTGGTGTCTATGGTGACCTTCACATTGTTAGGGCTATCTGTTCCCAAGAATTGAAATGAAGTTTGGGAGGCCACGCCCCAGTCGCAGAAGCAGCCAGGGCATTCATTCACCCCTGTAACTGGCCAGATCAACATATTCCTCTACGCAACATCTAGGAACCATTTTGACAGCAAGACGCGGCAGGCAGTTGTTGCACCTTGGCAAGTAACTTCTGTTGATCCTCACCTCATGCACTGCAAGAAATAGCTGGTGACTTCCATTGCACAGCAGTCATTAATTTCTGATCCGCCTCCCAAAGAAGGGTTCAGCCATCGTGTGCCAGTGCTCAGATGCCCCCCAGGGAGTGGTTGACCCCTTCTGCTCATCAAAGAGGTCTCCGGGCCTCCCCTCCACAGGTAGGAAGGGGTTAATGGGTTCCCCCCCTCCCTTCCCCCAGTAGAGCCCAGCTCCTCAAAGCCACGTGATGGAAAATCACTTGGGGAGAGAGTGAGAGGAGCTTTCGTAAGAGCCTGGTGGGGGGAGAAGTTTCCAACCGCAGGGAGGAAGGGAGGAAACTGCAGGGCTGCAACCCAACGGCCTTGAGTGGAGAGGCTAGCCGGCATGCAGACACTGGCCCCTCTGCAACCTGGCCCCAGAGTAAGCAGGGGCGTACCTGGACGCTTTGCCCAGGGCATCTTTGCTCCCTGCCTCCAGGTGCACAAGGAGGACCCGTCCGCCCCAGAGCACAGCGCAACTGCTCCCCGAGCTGCATCAAAGAGCCTGAAAGCACGACGCAAGGGCAAAACCACCTGATTTGATTTAGGAACTTGGTGTCAGAGATATATGCAAAGCGGCGACAGGAAGGAGACTAAGCAGGCTAGGAATAGCAGGGGAACATGGTCCCGCTCTCTGCTACACGAGTCACCGAGGCCCGGAAGAACCAAGGAGGTCTGGGGCAAAGCTGAGGGCTTCTGCATAACATGCTGCTCTACAAACCACTGCAGACCCATAACTAAGACCACAAGCTTTGCTTTTAGGAACAGTATATAAATAGCAAAGGCAACAGGAAACCAGAAGTAAAAATAGAGCCCCCTATTAGGTCTGCTGTGATGGGTCAAGGTGTGTCCAGCTATTCCTGGGGCTGCTGCCCCTGTGGAAGCATAGGAGGGTATGGGAGGCAGGAGGCACTTTTTGCAGGGTTTGCCCTGGGGATGCAGGCAGGGCAGAATGAAGACCATGAAGCACAGAGGAGGTCTCATCACAGACACACCATTTGCTTTGCTTTCTCTGTACCTCTCTGTAGTGGGGTCAGAACAGTTGAGCGGGTATCGCAAGTCGATGATGGTTCCATCTTTGTCTTGCAGTGAGCCCTGTTGCTGAGTGTAGTACTCCACCAGTTCTGACAAGGTGGCAAACTTCTCCCCTCCATACAGGTCATAGAAATCCCCAGTATTCTGGATGCGGATGTGGGTCACCTGGTCACCAACCCTGTGGGATGATGCACAGAGCAGTCCAGTGAGGCAGTTGGAAAAGAGGCAGAAAATGTTCTGCATTACCTCCTGCCATGGAACCCGAGCAAACCATCCCAGTGAAAGGAGATGACTGGAAAGAGAAGCTCCTGGGGCAACTTGAGGGAGGGTCTAGAAGGTGCTGGGAAGCTCAGATCCTTTTACCTGAGCTTGGAAAGAACTTAAAGGAATAAGGACAGGATGAAGAAGATGCCACAGGACATGTGAGGATCTAAGCATTCTGCATATGTAACCCTGGAAAAACAGAAGTTGGGGTCCAAGTTACTTACCGAACTGAAAGAGAAAAATCCCCCTGATTCTTCCGACTGGGTCTGGCCAGAAAGCTCCCATGGACACCTCGTCCTTTCAGTAAGGCTTCAGCTTCCAGCCCACTCAGGTCACGGTGAAACCACCTAGCAGAGGAGATTAAAAAAAAGACCAGGTGAATAAAAAAAGGCCTGGCACTATTGTGGAGACTTGTACAGTGAAGAATGGTCCCCAGTCAGCATCCCTAGAGATACCCATACAGGTGACAGCCAGCAGCATCATCCCTTCCTACCCGATACCTCCCCCAGCCTATGAAAGGTTTCCATTGAGGTACAGCTTCTAGGATGATCTCCCCTCTGATCTGTCCTACTTTCCTGGTCCCCCTCCCTAGACACACACACACACACTTCTCAGCCCCTCTTACCTCACCATCCTGGAGGGTGAAAGAAGAGGGGACCAAGTGGCTACCACCAAAGCAACTCAGAAAACACAGAGGAAAAATCAGTTTGCGCTGGCGAGAAAAGGGAAGTCGGAGGTCTGTGCTGGAGCACCCAATGCCAAGCTGTTTCTGCACCTCTTGGGAGCTGGCCATGTATCTCCCCTGGCATCTACCGTCAGTCCATTCAGACCCTCTCCATCCACCTGCTTCTGGATGCGTGCCTTGATCTCTGGCCTTCTGCACAGCGCTGCTGGGCACAGGCAGGCGCAAGCCCGTGCGCAGCTGGGCACGCGCGGCTCCAGGAACAGGAAGCGCTCTGAGCCATCAGCTCCCCAGCCCCAAGCTGCTTTGCACACACTTCTGCTTCTCCTTTTGTGTCTTTCCTCCCCATGCCCCTGTTATTCTTGGGTCCCTGTCTTTTTTTCACACCAGGGTCAGCTCTGCAAGCACATCTTGGGTCCCAGCTGTGCTCACAAAATTCAGTTCTGCATGTCCTCTGTTCCCCTCCTTCCCCAAAACGCCAGTGAGAGACACGAGTGCTCCCCACCCCCAAGCCCTTGTCGTGGTGCCAAGGGGACGACAGCTGCCTGGGGTCACCCACACACCCGCAAGGTTGAAGCAGGCAGCACACACTAGCATACATTGAGCAACGAAGCACCCTACGACAGGTTATGACTGCCCAGTCACACAGCTTGGCTCTGTTGGGCTGCCCTCTGGTACCCAGCTGAAACCTCCATACTCTGGCTCGCTGGCTGGTGAACTCTCTGGGCAGGTAAATATCCTATGTGCTCTGTACAGCCACGGGGGGAATCTGTGCAAACTCAGAGCTGCAAACTTGAGGTCCGGGCTAGCACTCTAAGCACAGCACTGCCTTCTTGAAAACAGCCTGCTGGGGGATGCAACTGACACGAGCATTAGTAGCTCAAAAGGGATGTGGTGGGAGGTGGTGTTGAAGCTGCCCAAAAAAGCAGGCAGAACGCAGGGCAAACAACTACTGTCTGCAGTGGGCCCACACAGCACCATGAGAGCTTAGCCTGGTTCCTTCAAGATCCCAGTACAGCATACTGAGGCCAAAGCTGTTAACCTGGACAACCAGATACAAAAAAGGAAAACTAACCGTTTCCAGTTACCTAGCGATGTCCAGCTACGGCCCATGACTGCCCTTTTCCACAGCACTGGTTTCAAGGTCTGCAGGTTTCATGAAAGAATGGGGGCTAAGCGGTGGCCAAAGAGGGCAATCCAGCTGGCAAAGGATCTTCCCTGGGGCCATCTCAGTTACCCTGTGTGGTGGTGTAGGCAGCAGGAACAGCAAGAGACTTGCCCATTTCAAGTATCGGCAGCTGCAGACTTCCCTACACACCACCAGCCTAGGAAATCCTGCAAAAAGCTGCTAGCAATGACTGAGACAAAACTCGTGGCCAAGACAGAAACTAACAACAAAGGGAAGTACAGGAGAGACAAGTGGGAAGCTAAACTTCATTGCTAGAAAGGCAGCCCAGGCACCTACAACAGCTTCTTTTGAAATACTTCCAGTTTCACACACGTGATGAGATGGGATGGGATGTTCTGAGCTGCAGGGATCCAGCTGTACTGACTTAAAACTGATATTAAGAAAAAAGGACACTTTAAAGGCACAAAGGCTGTGGCTCAAGGGAATAACTTCTACACAAAGTTGTAGAAGTTGCACCTAAAAGACTGCACCTAAATCTGAGCCAATATAGCACTGGCACGGGAAAGAAATATTGTTTAGTGGTAGGACAGAAATGACAGGAACTTCTGGGCAGAAGTCCCAAAAGAGAATTCCTGATATCACAAGAATATTACATTATGTAGGGTTGATATGAAGCCATGGCAGACAAAAAAAAAAAAAAAAACAAACCCTAGGCATCCCTACACCTTCTGAACTGGCTGAAGCAGAAAATCTGTCTGAGGAAGAGAACATTAGTGGGACACAGGGGAACAGGGAAAGAACAAGGTAGCAAAGAGTCCAGATCAGAACAGAAAGGGTGAGTTAGCACTAAACCCATGTAATTCATTTTCCTCCAGTAGGACAAACCACGGGGTGCAGTGTCACCCACATGTCAGTATTTGTGTGGATACAAATCCCAAATCACCTAATTTACAGAATTAATTTATAGTTCTGGTTGCTTGAAAGGACTTGCTCAGGAAAGGACTGGATGCATGCAGCTGCCTTGGTGTCTTTGATCTGGCCCACCTAATTAAAAACTACCAATGAGGACCTCCTGCTGGTAAGGGAGGGAAATATCAGAGTAGGGAAGCAATTTGTTGGTATCTTTGAGGTTGCTCTCTTGAATGGCTGCAGCATGCAAGAGCAGACTAGAATTGAGCTGCTAAAATACTTTCTTAATATAATTGACAGGTCAAGAGATTTCAAAGAGACTACTCCTATGCTGCTGTTTGGCTTTCAGTACAACACAGATGGTAGAACCTCATCTTGGAAATCCATTGTGGAGCCAAGCCACAGCTAGCACAGGAACAAATTTAGAGACAGTAAATGAAATAGCTAATTAAAAGACAGCCACATCTGGACTGCTGTAAAAAAAGACACTGAGAAACTGGACAGAATCCAGCATAAGGCCACTAAGGCAGTGAGGAGCCTGGAGCACAGCAGAGATGGAGGAAGCTGGGTTTGTTCAGCTTGGAGAAAAGATACTTAAGGAGGGATTTAAGAGCTGTCTGAGATTACCCAGAGGGGGACTGGGGGTTTTAGAGCCACATTCTTCTTTGTGGGACACAGCAAAAGGACACGAGGCAACAGGCCCAGCAACCAGCGAGGCAAATTCTGATTAGGTATCAAGAAAAATTGCATACGCACTCCCCCCCGAGGGCTGTTCAGCAATTGCCACAGGTCCCCAGAGAGGCTGGGGAATCTCTGCTCTTGGAGATGTTCAGGACTCACCTGAACAAGGCCCCGGGCAACCTGATCGAACTTTAGGGTTAGCTCTGCTGCGAGCAGGGGGTTGGACTAGGTGATCCAGATATCAAAATGGTAGTTGAAGGAAGGGTAGAGGAAGAGGTTATGCGTGGAGCTTCTTTTCCCCCTGTACTCCCTAAGCCTCTACTTGCAGCTACTTGTAGAGCCAACCATCAAATCCATAACAAATTTAGCATCCTTTGGCAAGGAGTTCCACTGCTCAGCTACAGAAACACCCCCTCCTTCAGCTTGCTTGTAACCTGCTCCCTGCCTCATTTTTATTAACATCTGGTTGTTGTAAAGAAAGAAACATCAGCAACTGATTCCTATGCACCCCCTCCAAGCTGCTCATGATACAGACCCATAACATCCACATCCTTCCTCAGCTCTTTGCCAGGCTGAAGACCCCAACCCTATTTATGCATTCTTCGTACAGAGCTTTTCTACACCTCTGATCACCTTTGCTGTCCCTCTCCGAGTTGTTTCCAGCTCTGGTGTATTGTTTTGGAGACAAGGGTGAAGGGTGGCACAGAACTGCAGCGTTCAAGATGCTGGTGAGACATGGACATATATGTCACACACAGTGATGGTTTCTGCTATTTGTTCACCACAACCAAGCCTGAGGCTAACAATTGCATGGACTTACACATGATCAGAGTCTTACTCCAGAGAGGTTACAGTTCATTGTTTTATATGTAACTTTTTAATTACTTTTTCCCCCATGAACATTGTTTTACATACGCCTATATTTGTATTTCATCTGCTGTTCTATTGCCCACTCACTCACTACCATAGGGTCCTTCTGCAATTATTCAGTCAGCTCCCACCCTATTACCCTGAATAACTTTCTGCCATTGGCCAATTTTCTCACCTCACCATACAAGCTCTATTTCCAGGTCGTTTGGGAATATACTGAACAGCATATATTTCAGGTTAGGCCCTGTGGTCTCATCACTGATGGCTTCCCTTTGCCGTAAAAACTGGATGTTTATTCCCACCTTCTGTTTCCTATTTTCTACTAATTCTTTACCCACGAAAAGCATCATCTTCTTTGTTATGTCATGACTTTAGCTTTATTTCAAGACTTTGATGAGAAAATCTTGTAAAATCATTTTTTTAGAAATCCAAGGAAACTGTATCAGCCAGACCTGCCTTATCCACAAGCTTGCCAAGTCTCTCAAAAAAACTCCAGTTTTACAAGACAGGACTTGCCTTTACAAAAGCAGATGCTGACTCTTTAATATCATACTCATTGCTTTCTGTTACGCTGTCTACCCTCTTTCCCAGGTACCAGCTTTACTGTTCTATGCTTACCTCACATTTGGGGGATCTAATTCGGAGCCCTTTTTGAGAACCAGCTTTGCATTTGTTACTTCTAATTCTCAGCACTGAGATGAATTTAGACAGGAGGCTTTGCCGTTTTGTACAGAACTGCATCATAGTTTGGTTGTTAGTGCAGAGTGAAGGCCACCTGGGGTTGGGGAACGGGCAGGTGGACAATCTTCCTGTGGCTTGCTAAGCTCTCCATCAGGCCACAGGACCCCAGGACGGTGCTGGACCATCGTGGTTGCCCAGATCCTTACCACAAACTAATGCCAGTCTAAATCCCATGTCCTTACACCATGCCACTGCAGTCCCCAGAGCAGAGCACCCCTTTGGACTGACCATGAAGGTTTTATGTCCTGCTGCTCCATAAAGGGCTAGAAGGACTGTAGCGAATCAAGAAATAACCAGGATTTAAAAGGTCAGCCACCTGACCCCTCTCTGTACAAAAACATTCAGAGATGCTGCAGCTGTGGGGCTGGCAGAGTAACTGTGGCAGACTGGGCATGGCAAACCCTGCTTGCTCTTTATCAAAGTGAGATGGAACAAATGGCAGTAACAATCCCAAGCACAGTGAACTCCAGTCCTCCAGCTATCCTGTAGCTCCTATTAGAAGGTGGGTTTTTTTTCCCTTCTGTGCCTGATTCCTACTGCCAGTATTTTTATTTTTCTCACCAGCAACTCCTGTTTTCTTCCCCTAACTAGCATTCACAGCACTCACCCACAGGATGGCATCGGGATCTTGACTCCCAGATCCCCACTGATGGGGGACTGACAGCAGCTGGCGGAGGAAGTACCACAGCCCTTAACCAGAGGGGTCCTACTAAAGAAAATAAAGCAATATTGGAATTATCAAGACAGTATCTTAAGACAGACTTGGGAGCGAGATCAAAGACCTTGACAGAGGACGGGTGGACTGGCACCCTCCCGACAGGGCTGGCTGCTCACGGCGGCGAGTGCCATGTCTCTTGGAGGAGCAGCTGGCAGCGCTTGGGGGCTGTGGCACCTCCCGTGACTCACCTGCGTCTGAGCCGCACAGGCAGAGTCCCGAACTCCGCCTGTTCCCAGGCAGACTAAGAAGAAGGTGGCTCCAGGTCAGGAAAACCGCAGGCCTCAAGCAGAGGGCTTAATTTTCACCATTTGCAAAGCACTTCCTGGGCTGTAGTTAATGAATAATTAGAGGGGTGGGGGAAGGCCAAGGCCAAGCTGGGAGAGGTGGATGGAGACGGAAGGGACTGACTGCTCTTCCTGCCTCCTATCCGCTAAGCTCACGCCCTCGCTGGCTACATTCCTGCCTGGTTCGTATCCGAAAGGCACAGAAGGCAAAACCGGACGCAGCGCTCTCGCACCTGACTCGCGGCTCCACGCTCTCCCTGGCCCAGCTTCTTCACCCCCAGCCCTGCCACCCACCGCCCTCCCCAAAGACCTCAACGCTCCCAAGAGCGGCAGGCGCGCAGGCCAGGAGGCTCCAAGCAGACTTATCTGGTGCTCCTTCATTTGCATCAAGCCAGGAACGCAAAATGTCACACTTGCAGTGAGGCTCCTCCACTAGGTTTGTCTCTTCAAGTCCCAGAAGACGCAAGATACCGCTTTACATCATTTATGTCCTTCTAATCCAGGCTGTGGCTAAATGGGGCAAGCCCAGCCCTCCCACACCACACCACTCGCTGCTCTCTGCTGCCTTTTTCGTTAGGGCCGACGTGTTTTGATTGCACATTCAGCCAGAAAACAACGCAGCCACAGGCAGTGGTGGTAAGAGCAAATTAGCTGTGCCGGCCCCGCTGGGGACAGGGGTCTCAACAGCATTTATGGCACTTTTTCAATAGCGGTAGATTACATTTCAGGACACATCGCCTAGTATGTTTCAAATAGCACGCTCGTAAATGCTTGCTTTTTAGACAGGGCTTAGCACCTCTGAAATGTTAAAAAAGAAAATAGTCACTTCGATATCAAGTCCTAGGGCTGCACACCAAGCCTTGTATAAGCAATTACCTTTTTGCAGAACCTGGTACATACTGAGCCCCTCAAAACACTAGCACGGGTTTCATCAAGAATGAGGTGGGCACCGCTGTAACCGCCTCTGCACCAGGGGATGCATCTATGCCCGAGGAGCACCGCTTGAGCTCACGTTCATCCATAAGACGAGGGCATTTTCAAGACACTTTTTATTCACGAGCAGACACATAAGCATGCACAAAGCATCCCGTTGCTTTCAGGTCAGCTGCTCCCTTGTTGAAGTGCTCCATTCCCGGGGCCGACAGGACCCCCACCTCGGGAGGACAGCGCCGGCCAGAGCACCGCGACCCGGCGGGGCAGGACAGGTCCACGATCTCAGGAGGCTGCCACTCCGCCGGTCCCGGCCCCGTGCGGCGGCAGCGTCATGGGCGGCAGGAACATGGCCTTGAGCTTGCCCGACATGCTGGCGATCTCCGGGTCCTGCGACTCGTAGGACTTGATCAGCCGAGCGAACTTCAGGACCCCTGCAAGAAAAGGGGTGGGAAGGAGGTACCCGCCCGCCGCCGCCCCCTCGGCGTGCCCGGAGCTTCCCGCCCGGCGGGGAACAACCCACCTTCGCCGTCGTTGCTGAAGCCATAGGCTTTGATCACGTCCTGCTGGATCTGCGTGGCCACGGGCAGCAGGAACTGCAGCATCTTGCCCATGTCGTTGCAGGCGTTATCCCGAGCCTCCTCCATCCGCTGCGCGTTCTCGGGCGCCCCGAAGGCTTTGATCACCTCCGCCAGCACCGCTGCGGGAGAGGAGCACACGGCTGCCAGCCCGCCCGGGTGCCACAGCCGGCCGCCGCCGCCCTCCCGCACTCACCCTTCGCCTGCTCCGCGCTCAGCGACACCGCCCCGGCCTGCGCGGAGGCCGCCATGGGGCCCGGCGGGGCGGCCGCGGCTCTACCCGCCTCACGGCGCCGCAGCCCCGCCTACCGCCGCCTGTCTGCGCGACCCCGCCCTCCCCTGCCATTGCACTGATGGGTGAGGCTTCCCGCGCAGCGGGAAACCTGCTGGACAAATACTAAAAGAGCTGAAATCACTGCAGGCACTCCCCCCCGTGCAAGGCCCCACCCGGGCCGGCCCACCCCTAGGTGAGGGCGAGGGCCGTTCCCGCCTCGGGCCGCCTCCCGCGTGAGACCCCGGCCCCGCGCCCTGACTCGCCGTCCCGCTCCGCCCCGCAAGCGGCGGCAGCCGCCGAAATCCCGGCCCTGCCGCGCCGTCCGGGCGGTATGCAGATATCGCGCTTCCCATTGGTGCCGCTGCCCACACGCACCGCCCCGCGGGGGGCGGGCTCTCCGTTGCCGCCGGCCCCAGGGCGCGGGCCGCCGGCGCTGGGGCTGCTGGGAGCGGCTGGCAGCAGGGGCGGTCCCGCCGGCGGGGCCTTGCGGGCCGTGCTCCCCTCTTGGCCGGCAGGAGGGACCTCGCAGGTCGCGGGGCTCTCCCCTTTCCCCGCCGGCGGGCTGTACGAGCCCCGCTCACCGGCTCCCCCGCCCTATTTAGCAGCCCCGGTTTTCACCCCCCTGCCTGGGGAGCGCGTGTTTCTGCCCTCTCCCAAGGCGAGGTGCTTGCTACAGCCCTGCACAGCCAGGTCCCCTCCTGGGCCTGGTAAAAAGAAATGAACACAACAGAGCCTGTTTCTGGAAGGGTTTTTTTGTTTGTTTTTTTCTTAAGAGCTTCATATATATATTTATATATATAAATTATTAGAATGTGTGTTGGGGCTTGGGAGTGCGTGGGGGAACTTTGGGTGTTTTTCCATAGCTGGGTTGTTGGTTGGTTTTCTTTTCCTTTTAATGGTTAAGTAAATATATATATGGGGACCAATCGAGAGATACAACTGTGAAATCAGACACGCACACGGGGGCAAGGGAGTCACAAGTTGCTACATAAAACTGCCACGTCTAATAGGATGTGCATGAGTTAAAGTACATCAATTAGAATGGGTGAGGGGAAAGGGGCAGCCGCCATCTTACAGACAGTCCCAGGATGCAGTATGCTCGGCCACATCAGCTCTCCCCACGGGGCTCGAAGGGGTTGTGGTGGTGATTGCAGTCTTGAAAACAGTCTCCCGGTGCTTTGCACCTCGTGGCCGTGCCCGTTCCCGTCAGCCGTGGGAAAGCACAGCCACCATCTTGCAAACAGTCTTGCGGTGCTTTGCACCCTGATGGCTGGGACCTGTCCCTCTGCAGGCAGGAGCAGCTGCTTCTGAAGGGGTCCCGTAATGCTTTGTTTGCATCTGAAGGGATGTTGGAGAATGGGAAGCCACTCTGGCTAATCTGAAAAAGTTCCACGTTGGTTTTCTGTATCGCTAAGCAGTATCTTACACCTAAAGGGGGGCAGGGTGCGAGGAGGCATCTTGAAAAAAGGTTCTGTTGGGTTTTGAGTTACTTCTTGGCTACACCTCCTCACAGAAGCAGAAAAGGCAGCAGCATCATGTCCATCAAGTCCTGTAATGCTCTGCACTTTTTATTTAACGCAACTGTTCCCCCAAAACAAAGGATGGAGCTGCTGCCATCCTGAATTCACATCAGTCTTTGTCTTTTTGAGCTCTGTGCAATGCTGATGCTGTTTTCTTCAGAGCTCTGCTGAAATCACGTACCGATCATTTTGTGTCCATTAGTGGTGTTTCAGTCCCTCCCCATTTTCTCTCCTCCACTTTCTGCTCCCAGGATGCCATCCTGTACTTTTTGTCCCATCTTCTCTTGCACTCTACTGCATGGTGGGATCAGGATGTGTCACTCCGCAGCTTCCCCTCCCCCAGGATTTGGTTGATTGATTGCTCCTCTTGAGAGAAAGACGTGATGATGTCACTTTGACAGGAGAAGTCCATTTAAAGGGGTTTGTCACTTTCTTTCTTCAGGTGGCTAGGATAAAGAAGAGGAACAAGGTGATCATGTGAGAAAAAAAGGCAATTTACTATCTCCCACCGCCTTTTGTTAGTCTAGACCCCCAGGACACTGCTGGCTCAGAAAGTTTTGCAAATCCTTGAAGTAGGAGATGCTATCGAAAAGGTACAACACTGCACCTCCCTCTTTCCCAACATGCTTCCCCATGCACTTGTGAAAGCCTCGTCTTGGCAAAAGCATCCAACCCTTGCGAATGTTTGGTATTTTGGCAGGAGTATCAGTTAGTCGGAACTGTATTAGCATGTGTGAAACATGCAAGTTTATCCCAACCCCACCCCAAGGAGAGGAGCTGAGACTCTACATGAGATTAGCCACCAAACAGCCACTTGCCAAGAATGACCTTCCTGGTGGCCAGCCCGCAGCTGTGCCCCAGCGGCAAGGCATCCCTGCTCCCAGGTTTGGGCTCAGGCCGAGTCACCCACTTCAGGGGTAATGCTTCCCTGTCCCCACCGCCTCTGCCACCCCCAGGCTGGGGCTGGCCCCGGAGGTATACTTGTGAGGACAGAGCAGTCTGCTCGCTCCACACTGCGTAGAGAGCAGGTCCACACACCTGTAGTAATCCTCCTGCGTCGGGAGTGGCACGCCGTGCAGAGGGTGATGGGCGTGAAGCCACTGCTGCTGTTCCAGAGCCAGGCGCTGCAGCTCAGCTGACTGCGCGTGCATGGCCTGGAGCTGATGTGCTGCCGACATGGGTGCAGAGAGAGAGCCCGGCAGGTCCCTGTAGGGTGCAGCTGCAGCCAAAGACGAAACAGAGAATAAACGAGTTAACGTAACAGCTCCATCCTCTCCCATGGCCTCATAGGCTCTATCAAGACTACTGCACTTCCTTTTCCAGCCCTGCCCATGTGCAGGACTTGCTCATCCCCGGATACTGTAGGCTTGTCCTACACCATGCCAGAGCTCTGTTTAATAGACCTCGGTTCGGTCCTGTGACCCCTTGTGACCACCCTGACCCTTGGAGCTCTGCTGATGCTCTTCAGAGAAGACCAGCAGTACCCTGTGAGCATCCTTACCAAAAAGCTGGTGGCGCAGCACTTCATTCTCATGTAGAGGGTGAGGCAGGAGAGGGTTGGGGATGGTTCCAGCTGGGTATGGTATCCGGGTGAGGTGTGATCCCGAGGCGAGTGGGTCAATAAGAGGGTGAACAGAGGCTGAGGCTGGGAAGAAAAAGATATCACAAGATAATTGTCCCGTGCTTTGTAGGAAGTAACACAAGGCACAAGGCACAACAAAATAGATATGGAGAGGGTTAGTATGTGTTAGGGATGGAACGATTTCAAGACTAGACAATGCAGTACCATGTCCTTCCAAGTGTTACTCTTTTTGCCTGTGTTGAATTTCACGTGAATCAGCCTGGCATAGCTCTGTCCCTTACCCTCCTCAGGGAGAAGTACTGCTCCTTAAGGTCGATTCTGCAAGGACCTGCTCTGCAATCACGTCTGTACCCAGTACCGTGCCTATCTGCCACCCTGGCTGTCGTTCATGTGCATGCTCATATCTGGTGCTTCCATTTCCAGGTCTCATCTGGCACAGATGCTCAGTGTCAGGCACGCAAGTTTGCAAGTACTATCTAAGGCTGAAGTACAAGGTACTATTTATATGAAAACTGCTCTTTCCAGTGTTTTGGACTTGCTGCCAGAGTGCCCGCTGGAGGTGCCCAGCTACAGAGCGTGGGGGAATGCACATGCATTTGTACCTGATGCCATCTCCGAGTAGTTGTAGCTGCTTAGAGTGGGTGTCTGTCTGTGACTGCCACCAGATCCCACTGACTGCTCACAGTACCTGAGCAGGTACAGCACTTGCTCCTACTGTGTTGTAGTTTGGGCTTTGCTTCCCCGAGATTTTCATCCCTAAACTTCTTTTTACTTTGCTTCCCTGTAGCATGTGGAAATGGAAGGGACCACCACTCAATTCTGAAGGACAGCAGCCTCCAGTTCCTTACAATTAGCCTATCTTCTCTCCCATCCCATCCCACCATCTACAGCAAGAACCACAGGAGCAAACTAGAGAACCAACATTTCATTAGTCCTAAGGACACTGTCGAAACTGTTGTTACCAGGGCTCCCACTCCCTCTGCGAGGGATGCAGTCCACAGCACCACCGCCCCAGTAGCCAGTGGGGGACCCCAGCACTCATATCATGTCCCCAGAGATCCAGAACTAAAGGACATGGTGCAAACAGCTCCGCTCGCAAGCAGCAAACTGACAGACAGCCCGATGCTTGCAACAGATGTCAGTTTCTCTGGTGGGATGGGAGTGAGGGCAAGACTGAATGACCGCGATGTTGACCTCTTCTGGCTGAACAGGTGGATCCGGGGCCTCAAAATCTAGTCTTGGCAGCTTTTGGGCTTCCCCAGGGCCAAAGAGAGTGAACGCAAGGAGGGTGCAGTAGGAGGAGAGCAGGGCTTTGTGCAGGGCACCACCACCATGGGGTCCTTACCTGCATGTATGGCATCCTGCTGGTGGAGATGGAGGTGGGAGTGGATGTGGGAATGCTGATGATGATGAGGTGTCACATTGAGCATCTGCAGCCGGGCCAGAGGGTCATTGCTGAGAGCAGCCACCCGCTCAGCGTGCTGGCGCTCAGCAGCCAAGCGCTCGGCGTAGGACATGTCGGGACGAAGGGTCGGGCCGGCTGCCAGCGCTAGCCTCTCCCGCTCCAAGTGGCCCAGCCCTGGGTGGAAGGGGAAAGCGGGATGAAGGCCAGGGGCCGTCTGCAGACTCAGCCCGCCATGGCGTGGGAACGGATCCATGGCAGCAGCTGGCACAGCATGGAGCTGCTCCAACTCGGCTGGCTTGACTTCAAAGCCAGGCTTGAGACGTTCACGCAGGTCCCGGTCCCTCAGGTCTCGTTCGCGGGCTTCCCGCTCCCTCAGCTCTCGCTCCCGTGTCGCTGGATCGCTGCTGTAGATGGCCGGCACGTTGTACCCCAGCAAGCCCGGGTCAACCGCCCCCAGCGGCACGTAGAAAGGGTGGTTGCGGTTGCTGGGGGACATGACATGGGGCCGTGCGTATTCGCTGAGGGTGCGCAGAGCTGGGGTGTCGGGGCCCAGGTATGGGGGAACAGTCGCTACAGCACTGCCCTGCTCGAAGGAGGGACGGTGGGGAACCGGCCCAAGGGATGAGCACTCAACTGGCCGGCCCTCCTGAGCCATCTTCTGCAAGAGAGCAGAGAGACCAGCGTCACGGTCTCAGCAGGGAGCGGCTGAGGGGGCCCTCGAGCATCTGCCCCGGCTGCACTGCGGCAGCAGGACCCCCAGACTTACCACGCTCCTCTCCAGCTCCCGCTCCTTCTCCCGCTCCCGCTCCTTCTCCCGTTCCCGCTCCCGTTCCCGCTCCTTCTCTTCCCGTGCCTTCTGCTCAGCCTCTCGCCGCACTTTCTCCACCAAGTCTGCCCTTTTCTTGGCCAGCTTGGAACCATCGAGGGGCACAAAGTACAGGTCTGTGCGGGAGCAGGAGTTGAAGCCACGGTCCAGGTGTTTGTTGAATCTGGGGGCGAGAGGCGAAGCCTGTCAGTGCAGAAGGGGCTGGAGGGCGGGGATGGAGATGGGGATGGGGACAGGGACGGGGACAGGGGCAGGCAAAGCTAGGCCTGGCGCTGCAGGAAAGGGAAGAGCATCATGGAAAAGGCAGAAAGGCGCAGCTGCACCCCACGCTCAGGGTGACCGCCCCTTCCCTGCCCCACACCTCCCTCCCCAGCCTGGGGACACCCTCACCTGGCTGACTGGCTGGCGTGGCTCGGCACGTCCACCACCTTGGGGGGCGGCGAGGGGCTGCGAGCCGGCGGCACGGGGCTCTCGGGGGGCTCGTACTCCTCCGACGGCTCCTGCTTGATCTGCGCGGCGCTGAGGGGCAGCGGGGCCGGCGGGGGGGCCGGGGCGGCCATGCTCCCCGGTAGGGGCGGGGGGGCAGAGGGGGCGGGCGAGGGGGCTTTGTAGCCCCCCGCCACGGGGGAGGAGGCCACCCGGTAGCCGGGAGGGGTGGCTGCCCGGAACGGGGCAGCCGAGGAAGCGGGGGGTGAGCCCGGCTTGTAGGGGGCCGGGGGCTGGAAGGTGGGGACGGGGGAGGCCGCCCGCTTCCCGTAGGGAGCCACGGCCGAGGGGGGCACCGGGGGTGAGACGGTCTTGTAGGGGGCCGCGGAGGGGGAGGCCATGGTGGCGATGACTGTGGAGAGGGTGGTGGCAGCGGAAGTGACCGGAGGGCCGGCCCCATGGGCAGGGGAGGGCGGCGGCGGCGGGGGGAAGGTGTAGGTGGCAGGACTCTGCCCCGGGGGGTGAGCGCACATGCCGGCGTAGCTTCCCTGGGAAGGGGCGGCGGCGGAGGACGAGGAGGAGGACGAGGAGGAGGAAGAGGGGGCCGCGGCGGCAGCCGAGGGGGCCTGGCTGTAAGCGGCCTGGCTGTGGGGGGGGGTAGAGGCGCAGCCCGTAGGTGGCGTGGGAGGGGTGATGGCTGCTGGAGTCCAGGCCGTGGGGGTAACCCCCGGGGGGCTGGGGGGGAGCTGCGGCTGCCGGGGAGACCCCCCCGCCGCCTCCGTGGCCGTGGTGGTGCTGCTGGGGCGGCTGCTGGTGATGGGGGGGCTGGCCGGGGAAGGGGGCGGCGGGGGTGGGAGCCGGCGTTGCCCAGGGGGCGGCTGTAGGGGGGCGGCCCCTGGCTCCAGACGGGCTGGGAGGGCAGGGAGGGCTGGGTGTACTTGGGGGGCTGGCTGGACACGGAGAGGCCGCTGGGCGGGGGGAAGGAGTGGCCGTAGGAGGCACTGTAGCTGGGCAGGGGCTGGGCCGGGGAGGGCTGGGGGTACTGGGCCGAGGAGGTGGAAGGCGGCAGCGGCGGCGGGGCGTAGGGGTAGCGGGAGGGGGCCAGGGCGGGTGCCTTCTCCTGCCCCATCCCGTGGGGTGAGGGGAGGTGGCCGCTCAGGGCCTGCCCCGCCATCCCCGGGGAGCCGGAGGCGGCCGCCGCGTTGTTGAGCGGGCGCAGGGCCGGCGGGGGAGGCAGATTGGCGGAGACGTGGGGGAAGGAAGGGGCCGAAGCCGGGGGGGCGGCCGGAGGGTTGGCTGGGGGCGTCTTTTGAGGGGGGAGCCCCCCGACCACGGACGCCAGCGAGATGGGGGTGGTGGGTGGCGGATTGTGCTTGGCGCTGAGGGTCTGCTCGCGACCCCCTGGTGCTGGGAGCCCCCCCACTCCCCCGGCAATTTTGGCCCCAACCTGGACCACGTTGGCCGCAGGGTAAAGAGGAGCATGGGCAGAGGAGGAGGAGGAAGAGGAGGAAGAGGCAGAGGAGGAGGAAGGGGGAGCGGAAGGGGCAGGAACAGCGGAGGAGGAGGAGGAGGAGGAGGAGGAGGCGGGTGTCTGCGGGGCTTGAGCCTGGAAAATGCGGGAGGCCTGGCCCTCCAACTGGGAGTGGTAGCTCCCTGCGGGGGGTCCCTGGGGGTGCACCTCGCCCGGGAGCCCAAAGCTGGGCTCGGGTGGACGGGCCAGGCTATCGGGAGGGGGAGCTACTGGTGGGCTCTGGGGGAAGAGCGGAGGGTGGTGGTAGGAGTGAGATGGCCCCTGGGACAGCACGGAGGAGGAGTCGGAGTCATTCTCCACGCTGCCAGGGCTGTAGACGCTGGGTGAGGTGCTCCTGTTATCCTGGTCAATGTCTCGTGGGTCACTGCTCATCTCATCGTTGAAGCTGTGGCCGTCAAGGCTGTCAACATCGGACGGGGACGGAGGGCAGGGCAACTCCTGAAGTAGGAAGGAGGAGAGAGGTGTTACGTGGCCTCCCAGACCATGCACAATACTTTTCGAGTTCCCAGAGTACTTGCTTTCTGACCTTTCTCTGCCAGCACTAGAAGACCCCCCAGAGGGAAGGAGACATCGTCTGGCAAGGTATAAACACCACCAGTCCTCCTGCCTCTCCTTGGAGCAACTTCAGTGCCCTCACGTCCTTCATGAGCACGACATGCTCAGGGAGGAGGCAACGATGGGCACCTTGGTTACAGAGGCAGCAAGGGAGGGCAGGGAACTGTTCTTACAGACAAGGTTGAGAGTGAACAGATACAAAAGGTCCTAGCACCAGCACCACCGGCGATGGGTTGCTGGCCAGGGTACGGTTCAGCATACCACCAGCTGACATGGAGCAGCATGCACCACAGTGTGCCCAGCACAGCCCCCAGGCCCGGGATTGCTGCTCTTGTCCCCGCAGGGCTCTCCCTCGGTGAGGAGACCCGCTTCCCTCTGGCCCCCTGCCCTGAGCGTTTCCCTCCTCTGGCTGCCCTGCTCCTTACCTCCAGATGTCCCCCCTGCACTTCCCAATCCCTGCTCCTCCCCACCACCTCTCGCCTCAGGCAATGAAGCATCAGTGATTCAACAGTTAGCATGGACAATCAACAAATGCCACTTTTGAGCCTCAGGGGCTTACAAGAGAGGCTAAACTGAAAAACAATCACTGTAGAGCTGAATGAAGTGTCCACGTGGAGAAATTACACAGGTGTAGCCACAGTGGTTTAATTACCATGTCCTCATAACATGAGCAAATATCCCTGTGTTTGTAGGCCTTTACAGCCAGTTCCCTGAACAGGCTAACAGGGAACTGAGAAGTGCAAGAGCTGAGTCTTCCTCCAACCATCTCATCACTGATCAGCCCGGTGCTGTCGGCATTTTGGAAAAGCCTGCCACAGCTATGCAGAGTGTGTGCGTGAGCACGTTTTGCACAACCATTACCCAGACTTGAGCACCTCCGTCTCATGCTGCTCTGGGGGAGCAAAAGTGGCCGAGTCTAACCTGACTGGCAGCTGCACACGGAACCAGGCTCTTGTCACTAAGCCAGGAAAGGCAGGGTACGTGCCCAGCTCCCCAGGGTGCAGCAGTCCCCTGCAGACAAGGCAAAAGAGATGGAGAGCCTCCATCTGCTCAGTTGTCACTCCTGGGGGTGTTTTTGTAGCCAGGCAGATGCCACTGAGGTTGGAAGAGCTGCAGTGTGAAACCCAAGGTGCCAGGGCTCCCAAGCAGCGGGAACCTCAATCTGGGCAGGTGTGAGCAGCACAGGTAGGGAACAGGAGAATCTTTTGCCCCGGACCCAGGACATTCCAGCAATCACAGCAGGGGCAACTTACCTCGGTTTTGGTTTTTTTGGGAGCATTGGTGTCCTCCCCTTCGCTCTCCGAGATCTCTTCTGTTCGGCCCTGCTTGCTACCCTTGGGGGTGCAGGATTCCTCCACCCGGCCTTTCTGCAAGGGAGAGGAGAACAGGGAGGTGGGAGGATCATGGGGAAACTTCCCACCCTGCCAGACCTTCACAGACTGCAGCAGGTGGGACATAGCCACCACGGCACATGTGTTGAAGAGCTTAGCAGTGCAACGCCGATCCAGAATATGGCAAAAATTAGCACTAAAAAGGGCTGGCAAGACGGAAGACCAGTTCTTGGGAGATGATGGGAAGTGCAAGATACTGAGGAAAGAGGGATCCCACCCATTCCAGAGAGCTAACCCAGCATGGGTTCCTCAGTGGATTCCTTCAGGTCTGCGTCCCTGGATCCCCAAACAGATCCCACCCGGTGTGGGCAGTCCTCGGGTAGCCCACGCTGGTGTACTAGCTTATGCTACCTTTGTTGCTTGTCGGGATTTCTCAGCCTTGCCATCGCTGCTGGAGGTGCTGACGCCCCCGGGGGAAGCTCGACCCCGTGACCTGAGCTCCTCTCGGGGCCCTGGAGTCTCTTTCTTCCGTCCACTCCGCATTGACATCTAAGAGAGAGATCACTGAATCAGTCCTTCTTTGCACCTCCCTCCACTCCTGCCCTGTCCCCAGCCTCCCAAAGCCCCTGAACCCCTGGCACTCCACTATGCCAAACTCATGTCCATGAGCTTTGCGGTGAGCCTCAGTCCCAACCCACAGCTCCAGCTTGTCTCTGGTGTCCCACGCCCCCTCTCACGTACTGAGTCCTTGTTCTGTCGTGTCTTCATTCTTTTGGGTGTGGGACCCCCATTCTCCTTGGCCCGGTTTGATGAAAACATAAATTTTTTTCACTCCGCACCCCCCTTCGGCTGTTCCCGGGGAGGTGGAGATGAGCAAGAGCAGTTCTTCTGGAAGGGGGGCTTACACCAGCAATGCAACAAGATTCCGGTGAATCCTGAAAGGCAGACGAGATGAGAGGGGAGAAAGAGTGAGTGGACTATAGGACATCCTTTTGTGGTCTGCTATAGAAATATGACAAAAGTAGTACTGTTTCCTTAATTATTATTTACAGATGCAAGGATCTTTACTAAAAATGCAATAAACTTCCCTATCAGAAGGGGAAAAGATTTGGCCACTGTCACATTGGATTTCCAGTTTCTAGGAGTGATACCAACACAATGAGAGGCAGGCAGTCCTCCAGTTTTTTGGAAGAAGCAGAGAGGGATGGTTATCAGTATGTTGATCGTCCTCTGAAATAATTTTAGTATTTCCAGTTCCTTGTTTATTTGATCTTCAGAGAGAGGGGAAAAAATAATGGGAAAGTGCTTTAAAATATTCCTAATGACAATGTTTCTGGTTTCGTAAGTTCCTTGCACTTGTTGTCAGTGCAGTAAGTTACACTATCCTTAACTGGCCATGTGCTGTCATTAGCCAGCTCTGCATAATGAGCCCCCAGTGGCCTTTGCTGAAGGGGTATTATATAGCCCTACTGTCTCCAGAGCATATGCACATGTAACATGCACCAGCATGTTACACAGAAAATGAGACAAGTCTTGCTTAGGCTGTTCAGTGTCCAAGGTACACAAATAGGTGCGAGAAAATCCATTTAGCTTTGATTTTGCATGACACAAACAGAACCAACTCTGTTCAGCTTGGAGTGCCTGCCTAGGTCTCCTTCTTTTCCATACACTGGACTCCTTCTCACCAAAGAGTCGTGCCCAGAGATGCAGAGTACATCCCTACACTGTGCAGCAGCGAGAAGATTTCTGAGCTCCCTCTGAATAAATTTACAGTTTTGTGCTATGTCCAAAAGCACTGTAGCTATTTAACACCCTGTAATGCCACACAGTTCCTAGTTTAGAGTAGGAAAGCACCATGAATGTGTCAGCCTGGGAACTGGACTGAGAGCCTGGGAGCTGGACTGAAGTGATTCAGGGATGCTGCTCCTGAAGCTAGTTTGCTTGGCTCCATCCAGCTCAAGATCTTTGCACCGCACTATACTGCGCAGGTGTAACCAAAGAGACTGTCTTTCCCCAGCCTGTCATTTGAGATCCTATACTTGGCCTCTGGAATGGACAATCTGCAAGATAAGGAAATGTGTCCTGTGGATGAGGCACTGGGAGAAGAGATGCACATCTCCTGGTTTATATTCTCTGGTCTGGGAGCACAGAGAAGTTTTGTGAGTAAGTATAAGAAGACTTGAGATTTGGGACTCCTAAAGGCCATCCCAGACCTGGAAAGATCAGCTGCCAGCTGGCCAGTGCAAGAGCAGTCTGGATGTACTTTCATTTCTCTGAGAAGGGAGCTGAAACTAGGTATCAGAGCAAAGGCACGAGACAAGAGAACTCCTGGACCTCTTGTACAGTCCTGCTGCTGGACTGTGTGGCCCCAGGGTCGCTGCTTTCCACTGCTTCCATCTCCCTACCTGTGTAAAAGGAGTAATGACACCGGCCTGTCTCTTGTGGGGCTCCACATTTTCCCTGACCAGAGAAACCCATCCGGAAGGTACTTGGGAAGAGCAGGGGATTGTTTGTTTTAATTTGATTAATATTTTATTTGACCCTCATCATGAAAGCCACGGGGGACTCATCCAGCATTAATTCCCACACACAACAATTCATTAACTGAGACCTCTTCTTTAATAGAAAAATAGCTCACAATGGTTTATAACTGACCTAATGGAGGCAGAGCACTCTCCTAATCCCTACCAGCTGATGTGTTTTACAGCCTTACATTTCTGTCATACTTTGGCCTGTGGTTGCTAATTCAGCCAGTTACACTGATGCTATTCTAGATAAGCATCTAGAATTAACATTTCTTACACGAAACAAACATTGTAAGTAAGGCTATCCTAATTTGACTCAACTTCAGCACACGCCATGTTGGCAACCTTCAAGTATTAGCTCAGCTCTGAACGCACAGAAGCAGCAACAGCACATTACCAATATGTCACTGCTCTTTACATTCAACAGGGATGCCACCCACACCTCCCACACCAAAGAACCGAACATCACAATGCACCACACAGGTCTCACTTCAGCTTTCCAGTAACCCTGTAATGACAATTACGGTCTTCTTTCCAGAGAATTAAATCAAAGAAATAATATGCAGCCAGCCACATCCTGAAACTTCCCTTTTTAAAAGAAGTACCAGCTGGGTACTTAGGTCAACTGCTGAACATGCAGCACCAAACAAAGCCAGAAACAAACAGGTGTGTTTCAGTAGACATAATTAACCGCTGGGGCAGAAGTTTCTATGACTTAGAGAGCGAAGACTTTTCTAAAATACGTAACAGACTTGACGCACACATTATTAGGCTCAGTACAGCAACCGTTATGTCAGAGGCCGAATGAGAGGATCACACCACCACCTTCTAATTTTAATATCTATGAAATAAAAGCTTGCATTGTGAGCCTTGACAATTAACAATGTTACACCTAACCCTTCCCATCACCAAAGGTCCCTGTAAATGTCTCTGAAGAGTTCCTAGGGCTCTGTGGTTTTGGAAAGGAAATGAGACATTTGGCAGGTCTGGCCTGATGAAGCCCTTTACAGGTTTGATTGAGTTACGAGGCATTGCAAATTGCTATTTTCTGTTTGTGTTTCATACAACCCAGCCTGGTTTGGCTTACTGCCCAAACTCCTCCATATTCTCGCGTAAGCCCTGGTGCAGTCTCCTGTGAGCAATGCACACTCAACAGGCATCCCCATGTGGTATCCAAAATGGATCCCACTCCTCCTCCTCCTCCCCAGCTTCAAGTAACTCTCCTTGCCAAAGGTGCACTATCCCACACAGGCAGCCAGGAGATCACGGGCTCCAGTTCCTCTCCTGTGGAAGGAGGCAGATAAGCACTCTCCTTCCCAGGCTGTAGTGTGGAGCAACTCTTCATGGGTAACAAAACTGGAATAAAGTCCATCTCAAATGAGATGCACTCAAGTTTTACCTATTTAAGTATACACCCTTGGTCTCTCTCAGAAAGTTGGGTCAATGTCCTTGGCTCAGGATAGCATTTACATATTAGACTGAGGGTCTGAGAAAATAAACTTTCCTAGATTAGCAACAGAAGCAGAGGAAGTGGAAATAGGACCCAGTTGTCTGGGATGGTGTTTGGGGTCTTGGCCCGGACTGTAAATGACAAATGAGTCATGTGCCCAAAAGGCTTGCACATGCCAGGGCTGCACACACAGGTACACCCAACACATGTTCCAACAGCAGGGAGGCAATTTCCAGTGAGACAGGGAAGTCTGGGAGGTGCCTCCAAATCCATGAGGGCTGAAAGGTTTTGTCACTTTGGCTGGTGCTCAATGGCAGAGCAAGCTCCAGGATGGGCAGCCCGAGTCCAGAGCTCCAGTCTGCTTGAGAAGGTTAAAAGCCAGCTAAGGTCCAGCTAGCCCTCCCCAGGGCCAGTGACAGGAGAAGGGAGAGCTGAAGGCTCCCAGCATCCATGCCACTTAAGAAAAAGAGCTAACACCACCATTACTTCAGCAGCGTTTCTTTAGCCAGCAGACATTTAAGGCCTGATCCAGTCCTCACCAAGATTAGCTGCTGGTACTCAGTTGTGAATAGTTACCACGATCTTCTTTTGTATTACTCCTCTCTCGGGGAGGGGGGGAACCCCCCGCACAACTACTTGGTTTTATTTATTTACGCCTGATCTTCTCCAACTGTAACATCCCAGTAATCTTGGGCAGATTCAGATCTGGTCCAAGCAGGAGGGGAGGTGCAGCAGGCAGAATGTGACTATGGTAGGTGGCACAGGAGTCCCCCCTGAGCTAGCCAGTGATGATTTGGGGGTGGAGGGGAATAGCTCTGATGTAGCCTCCTCTCTCCACCGAGGTTCTGCCTAGGCATTGCCTGGTTGACCATATACCTAGCTGCAGGCACTGAGTGCAAACACGTCAAGGTGCATGGCTGGATCATTCAGTCTCAAAGAAGAAATGAATTAAAAACTCTGCCACCCATCAGGACCACAAATGCTGCAAGAAGGGACAATTTGACAGCACCTGTACTTTTAAATAAAATGGGACAGTGCCTGTTCTCTGGTCCTGGGGGTGACTGGCATTACACAGCTTGCACCCAGACGGCAAAGTTCTCCTACCCTCCAAAAGGGGACGGACACATCTAACCTGGCCACTGACAATCAGCATGGTCCCACACTAACTCCTAAACCACACTCAGGCATCATCTGGGAGAGCACTCGTTGGCACAGACCAAAGACCACACTACAAAGGAATGCCATGGTGCTGTGGCTGTGCACCAGTGTTGTTACTATAGACATAGCCAGCGTTATCTTCCACTAGATGCCAGTCCACGGAAAATAAGTTTGGAGTGAGGAGTCAGTTCCTCCTTTAGTCTAAGTACAGATGTTCTGAAGTTCAAACCTCTTGTTTTCTTCAGTTGGGAACTGTTGAAAGTACATAGTGACTACTCCTTAAGTCATTTTTTGAAATGTAGGAACTACATCCAAAATCCTACGTGAAATCAAAGGCATTTGGCTTACAAAGGCAGGGATTTAGAAGTCAGAAGATGTGAGAACTAAACTGAGTCTGTTTCTCTGCAATTCATTAGCTGTGTTCCCATCCTGGTTTTTCTCTTCCCCCTTCTGCAAAAGGATGGGTTAGCACTGGAGGGAGGAACCAGGGAGGTGAAATGAACACAGCTGCTTTCTAACACATTGCAGATGCTGGAAAGTGTCCTGAAAGTAAGATGGGATGATAACCAATGGATCCTTCTTGACAGGTAAAGATCACTCAGAAGGGAGTGCCCACTGGAGCTGTATAGCCAGGGGCCACGCACCGTGGGTGGGAAGTCAGAAGTCATCATATTTACACATACTGCCCAGTGAATGACAGTCCCAGGCAATACATTTTTAATTCCTGTCTCCATTTCCCTCATTTATAAAATGAAAGGAAAATTCCCAGAAATAGGTGTTAATAACTGTGTAGTATCTTGAAAACATAAAGTTTTGTCTAAAATACCACAATGAGACAACCTGAAGTACTACATTTCCCAATGGCTCAGTACCTGACTTCATGTCTGAACCCTGGTGTCTTTTTATAGGGCATGGTGGAGACAGGGAGGGAAGGGGAAGGGTGCCGTGTTTAGTGTTAGATAGCAATAAATTAATAGGTCAGGGTTCAGGTTGCATGTCATAGTCTTATTGTCAGTCTTTTGATTGAGCGTGACATTACTGTTAAAAGGTAAAATGATGGTGTGAGCAAAGGGATTAGTATGCCAAAATGGTTGAATACCAAGATGGCAGTGGGCAAACACTTGCGGCTAGTATTACCTTGGGCATGACTATTCCCATGACTTGCAAATTTTTTTTACTCAGTAAATTTTCTTAAGAACAAATACATTTATGCGACACCAAATGAAAGGTAGTTTTGAAACTACCTTTTTCAGGCATTTTTCTGTCTCCTATAAAATAATCACAACACTGGGTGGATGCAGGGGCTGTGAACTCGGGCTGGAAGGTTGATTAATCAAGGAATAAGACTGTAGACCTGGTCAAATAATCATACTCCAGTTAACACTCTTGCCTACCCAGTGGATGAAGTTTAACTACATCCCTCCCCCAATACTAACGTGAAGCTGGAGGATGCCAGGGGACTCAAATACTCATGAGTCTGGGTTGAAGGCAGTCAGCATCAGCTACAACTCTCTCCACCTGCTCGCCCTGCTCCCGTGGGCCACTCCTGTGCCATTGTACACATGCATCCCGCGATCAGAGCACACACCTCCCTGTCCTCTGCAGCCCCCCAACACTGCGTGTGTGACAGGAGCATCTGACCACCAGTGGCTATTGGACAGGGCTGGGAAGGGCGACGACCTGCCCCACTAGGGAGGCTTGGCAGCATGGCATTACATGGCAAACTTAGACTGAAGTACCACAAAACAACCATCTGCAACTGAAGTGAAAACTGCTGTTACTACTCAGAAGTCAAAATATACTAGTTCAGTGTAAAATCAGTGACAGTTGTCAATTTTTGTAATTTTCTATGAGTAAATTGATTTTTATATTGGCAATGTACTGGAATTTCAATGGATTCTTCTATCTTCAAAATATTGCACAAAATGAGTCACTATGAAATGTTTATGTACACTTTCAGAAACCTCATTCTGTACTGAAGGGCAAATTACACACACTTTAGACATGCTAAATGAACTCTCTTGATCTACATCTGCCCATGTATGTAAGAAAAGACGAGGCTCGAGACCACCTGAGGAACCTGAACATACACGTACATGGGACCCAACGAGATGCATCCCAGGGTCCTGAGGGACTGGGTGATGTAGTTGGAAAGCCACTCTCAGTCATATTTGAAAAGTCATGGCAGTCAGGTGAAGTCCTCAGTGACTGGAGAAAAGAGAGTATTGTACCCATTTTAAAAAAGGATAATAAGGAGGACCCTGGGAACCATCAACTAGTCAGCATCACCTCAGTGCCTGGTAAGATCATGAAGCAGATCCTCCTGGAAGTTAGGTCGAAGCATACGGAAGACAGGGAGGTGATCAGAGACAGCCAACACGGCTTCACCAAGGGCAAATTGTGCCTGACTAATCTAGTGGCCTTCTACGATGGAGTGACTGTATCAGTGGACAAAGGAACGGCTACAGATGTCATCTACCTGGACTTCTAAATTGGAGAGATATGGGTTTGACATATAATGAATTGACTGGATGGGCACAACTCAAAGAGTTGTGCTCAATGACCAAGTGGAAACCAGCAACAAGTGGTATCCCTCAGGGGTCCATACTGGGACCAATACTATTTAATAACTTCATCAATGACATAGATAGCGGGATTGAGTGCACTTTCAGCAAGCTTGCAGATGACACCAAGCTGAGTGGTGCAGCTGATATGCTTGAAGGAAGGGATGCCATCCAGAGGGACCTTAAGAGGTCCAAGAAGTGAGCCACTATGAACCTCACCTCCTGAAGTTCAACAAGGCCAAGTGCAAGATCCTGCACCTGGGTCGGGGCAATCACCAGTATCAATACAGGCTGGGGATGAAAGGACTGAGAGCAGCCCTGCAGAGAAGGACTTGGGGATACTGGTGGAAGAAAAACTGAACATGAGATGGCCATGTGTACTTGCAGCCCAGAAAGCCAAACGAATCCTGGGCTGCATCAAAAGAAGGGTGGCCAACAGGTCAAGGGAGGTGATTCTGCCCCTCTACTCTGCTCTGGTGAGACCCCACTTGGAGTACTGCGTCCAGCTCTGGGGTGCCCAGTACAATAAAGGAGGGCCACAAAAATGATCAAAGGGCTGGAACACCTCTCCTATGAAGAAAGGCTGAGAGAGTTGGGGTGGTTCAGCCCACAGTAGAGAAGGCTCTGGGGAGATCTTACTGTGGCCTTTCAATATCTAAAGAGGGCTTATAAGAAAGACTGAGAGAGACTTTTTTACCAGGGCCTGTAGTGACAGGATAAGGGGCAATGGTTTTAAACTGAAAGAGGATAGGTTTAGATGGGACATACGGAAGAAATTTTTTATAATGAGGGTGGTGAGACACTGGAGCAGGTTGCCCAGAGAAGGTGTGGATGCCCCATCATTGGAAGTGTTCAAGGTCAGGTTGGAGGGGGCTTTGAGCAACCTGATCTAGTGAAAGATGTCCCTGCCCATAGCAGGGGGGCTGGACTAGATGATCTTTAAAGGTCCCTTCTAGCCCAAACCATCCTATGATTCTTTGCCTAAAATACTACCTCCCACACTCAATCTGAGCCAACAGCTTTAATCCTCTTCTTACATGTACTTGTTGACTTATTTGTCAACAGTACTTGTTGACAAATTCACTTACCATGCTACCTAGGTGCACCTTCTCCCCAGTAAAATGATAAATAAAAATTAAAATGCTCACATTTCAGGAAAGGGTGCCAAATAAGAGTACTAAAAATAAACTTGCAAAGTGCTGGCAGTCTTAGGAGATAAAGCCAGTTTACCTTTTATTAAGTCTATATTAATGTTTTGTTTTCTTAATTCTGCACAACCATGAGAAGTAAGGATGTTATTTTAAGTGTGAAAGCTGTAATTCTGGAACCTCCATTCAATGAAAAACTTATCTGAGAAAAAAAATATTTTCTGATGAGCAGAGTGAAATAAAAACAATTAGAGCTAAAGCGAGGTAATAAATAATAAAAACATTCATGCATTTAACAATAGCTTAATTTACAGCATAAAAGATGATATTAATTTTTGCAGAAGCAACTGAAAATGAAGTTTGATTCACTAAATGAAGGTTAGATGTACTAAAGAAGGTTACGTTAATCGTAAAACGATTCCTGAGGGCACACTAAAATGACTGTAAGTATGTAACAGATTTACTTAAAAATCTCAGAAGAGTCGTTCAGTCTCCCCAGAGTAGGGCCTCTGGATCTCTTGGAGACACAGGCTGACAGAGCCCAATGGAGGACCACAAAATGTAACACGCTGGGCTCTTCCCTCTGCGGTTGGGATGGAGGCCTATGGACGCATGATGCAGAGGAAGGACACATCACACTCTCCATACTCATTATTTTAAGAAGTGCAGCACCTTCTATACTTGCAATGCCTGAGCACACCTTACCTGTGGAGCTGTTAGGGTTTAAGCATCTATTGTAATACTTAAGACCCCTCTTTTAGATGTCCCTTTACTAAGGAATGCAAAGTAAATTGCTCAAAGACATTACAGGCTAGTTTCCCAGAGACTCAAAGGAAGATGTCGGCTGGAAGGGACCTCTGCAGCTCTCTGCTCAACCTCCTGCTCACAGCTGGGCTGACCCCAAATCTAGATGGAGCTGCTCAGGGCCTCGTCCAAGGCAAGTCCTGAACACCTCCAGGAGTGAAGCTTCCCCAGCTGACCTTGGACACCCATTCCAGTGCTGAAACACCCATTACCAGTCGTAATTTCCTTGCTGCAATTTGTGACCGTGACTCCCTCTACCATAGCTCCTCACTGTTGGTACATGGAAGTTATCCACCTGTCAATCCATCGTGGTTCCAGACTTCTGCTGCAAGTCTTTACTGGGGAAAATTGCTGGTAACTTTGCAGCTGCAGGACATATATAAGAATACAGGAAACCAGAATCTGAATCCAAAGTCAGGGCAGCCACGTCATCCATCCCTCTCTTCAGTAACAGACCAGTAAAAAGCATGGTCACCCCTTTCTGCCAAAACCTGTATCATTCTGAAGCTGGCAGAGGGAGGTCCAGTCAAGGATATGATTCTGCTCAGTCCCAGGCAAACTAGTCAGACTGTAGAGAAGAAGCTAGAAGGATCAAACTCTGCAAATGGATTTGAATGAATGAAGCGCTGAAAGTATCAGGCTAGGTGGAAGAAAGCCTGCTGGATCCTCACCAGCATCGATGTCCTACCTCCCAACGGCATTGAGTTAAGAGACAGTGTCAGCATCACAGATGATCACGATTTAAGAGAGAACAAAACACTAAAGAAGCAAAACCAGGATGGATATAGAAAAAGGGCAAAGGGAAGCCAATGTGGCTGATGAGAGTGAATTAGTGAGGGTAATAATGAGGATAAGAAGTAACTAAGGAGAACTGTAGAAGGACTTTCCAAGAGGAGCGACTGGGCAATTAAATGGCATGTGAACTTCAAGCTAGGTAAACATAAAGCAATGCACACAGAGAAAAAAAAATTCCATCTCCACATATAAAATGATGGACTCTAAGCTGACCAGTGACACTCAAGAGTGATGCCCTTGGGATATGAAAGGCAGATCCATGAAAATGTCACCTTGGCATTCAGCAGCCATCAAGAACGCAAACCACATCCTAGAAATTCCTGAGAAAGGAACTGAAAACAAAACTGAGAATGTCATTATGCCCTTGCACAAACCCATGGTTTTCCCACGTCTTAAAATGTGTGTGCAGTTCTGCTCCTTCCATAGGAACTAGAAAGGGCAGTGAAGGGGTTAGACATCTCTGTCCAGAGAAAAGGGTTACTAAGTGAGGACGTGATCAAGGACTGTAAAACCATATATGAAAAGTAGAGGTTACGTAAGAAAGAATTTTTCACTGTCTTTTCCAGTATAAGAACTGAGGACCATCAAATAATGCCACAAGGAAACAAGTTCAAAACAAACAAAAAGAGGTAGTAGTTCTTGAAATGGGTGGCTGAAGAATTTCCAATCAAAGGACACTATAGGTGCTAGAAATTTGCATGGACTTGAGGGGAGACTGCAGAGTTTCATGGAAGAGAGAGTAACTGGTGCTTACTGAATAGTGAGAAACCACATCCAGCTACAGCAGTCCCTCTGCTGAAAACAGTTGGAAGCTGTAGGAGTATCAGAGGAAAACAGCACGTAAGTTTGCCTTAATTCACACTCCTTCCTAGGGATTTGGTAGCAACCACTGCTGGAGCAGCGGACTCTGGACTAGATGGACCTAGTAGGGTTATTGGTATGTTTTTAACAAGTTCAATAGTACAAAGCACTGAGTGATACACTGAAGTGACAAGCACACCCACCTTAAGAACTTCTGCTCATCAGTAGGGAGCGCTGAGGAGCAGAGGGATTTACTAATCACAGTAGAGCTATGGGTGCCATCGTTATTTTGAAGGCATCAGGCAAGGTAGTATCAAGCAATGAGAAAAAGTATTAATGCCACTGGACATTGCACTTGTCAGACATCCTCCGGTAGACCAATGTAATGCTTCAGTTACCCAGCATCAGGAAAGATGAAAGTGGATTGGAGAAGGTGCCGAATGCAGTTTCCAGAATGCTGAGGGACACAGGGGCAAAAGAAAATCAGTAAGATAGAATTCACTAAGTTTGCAAAAGAAAGTAGCTGGCATGGTGCCCAAGGGACCCAAGGACACCCTTCTGATTCTGTGTTTCTAGGGATTCATGACTGACAGCAAAGGCAACCAGAGAGCCATTTGTGCAAAGGGCAAGCATCTGAACAGGAAGAAGAGGTACAGACAGATCGAGAAGGAAAGGAGGGAATTGGGGCCAGGGAGATGGGCACAGGAACAATTCTACAGCAGACTTGAGACACTGATAAGCTCTGAGCCATTCCTTTGCTTGGGATCCCACAGCTTTTCCTTGGTCTACAGAACTGGCCAGTGGGATGATCCTGCCCTCACCAGTAGGGCTGAGGGAAGGGAAACCCAACAGTGTGTCACAGGAAGATTTACACGGGAAGAGATTGATGGATGTCTCCACTCAAACCCCCTGTTCATAGTAAACTGCAAAGCTAGATGAGGTTGTCATGAACACCTCGGCAAACAGAGTTTCCCCAGCCTCTCTGCGAACCTGTGCCGGTGCTGAACCACCCCTGGGAGGAAGGGGAGGTTTTGTCTTACATACTTCACCAAGTTCACAGTGAAGTATGGTTCTAGTTCTTATGATTTTGTGAAATCAGAAAGCACGACGTTTATGGCTAAATCAAGATCTTCCTGGTCACAATACAACAAAGGATTAAAAGTCACAAGTATCTAAAATTCTCCCAGATCCCAAGAGAATTCAAAGCAAGCAATTTATGCCAAAGTGCTACCACCTACAGATACATAATCCACCTCACAGGCCACAGACACAGGCCTCTACCTCTCAAGTGGGCACCTGAGCCCAGAGGCTGATCCAAAATTAGGCTCAGACTGGCATGCCAGGAGAAAAGGCATGATGGCAAGTGAAACCACTGCTGGAGATATTTTTAATGCCTTGGGTAATCTCTGTGAAGCAGCACATGATAACCTGTGGGCAGAAGCTTGGTGCACAGCTATGGCACAAGCATTACCTCTCCCAGCAAAAAGCCCTCACGCATGGATCCACTGTCAAAAAGCAAGTCCCCCAAAGCTCGCCATTGAGAGGCCATGGTGGCCCATCATGGAATTTGTTGGTAGCTGGCAAAGGCACCAGCTGAACAAAGTTTGCAGATACATGGGTACAGTTTGCAGGTGGTGCTGAGGCAGGCGAGATGGTAAATGATGAAATGGAAACTTCGGCACAGACCAGTTGGTGTTACTGCTGCAACGGGGTCACACAGAAAGACAAGCGTTTTAATTAGGGAAGGTTTTTACATCAAGAGCAGAAGAATGTAGTAAGTGTTCAAGGATGAAGATCCAAGGATAAACAGAAGCTCTGAAAAGGCCTTGTAATTAACGGCTGATAGCAAACTGAACACAAGTTCCCAGCACGAGACTTCTAAGGGGGCTATTCCTGAATGAATGAAATCCACCAGTGCATAAAGAGAGGAACACTCTTCAGGAGCAGGAACAGAGAGATTATTTTTACCTGACTATATACAAGATTGCTGGGACCATTATGGGAGGAATGCATGCAGTTTTTACCCACATACTCCAAAAAGGATGCTGACAAATTGAAAACTTCCAAGAAAGAACAATAAGGAAGTCTGATAACTCCTCCCCCTTACAGTAAGACCCTTAAGAAGCTCAGTATATTTAGCTTATCAGAGAAAAGGTTAAAAGGCAACTTGACCATGGCCTATGAGTACTACAAAGGGAGAAGATTTCTGACAGCAGAGGGCTCTTTAACCTGCAAGACAAAGACCCCAGATCCAACGGATCTAGCCGAAGGTAGACGAATGCTACACAGAAATAGTGCAAAATCTGAAAACTGGGAGAAATCAATCACTTGAAAAACTTGCACAGGGATCTAGCGTATCACTGGAAATCTTTACGTTTGTTTTATTTTATTTTATTCTAAAATAAATACTCTAATATTTTCTGCAAAGACCACCAGGTGACATTCCTTGCCATGTGCTCTGCAGGGGAGAGGACCAGGCAGTCAATCAGAACAGGTTTTTCAACACTAAAGTCATTAGCAGTCACAGAGGGGTTGGCCAAGAGGTGATAAGCTCTGGGAGAAAATGTACTTTGAAAACAATGGTCTAGCAACATATGAGGAAAGCTTGATGGACAATCATGACTGGATAAACCACTCTTCGTAGAGGGTGGACCCTCTTCATGTGTCTGGCAAACTCTGAATGATTCTGAGGAAAATCACTTCATCCACTGCACTGCCTGAAAGAAAAGCAGTAGTATATCCAAAATACTATGCTATACTTACAATTTATATCCAATACACTACACTATATGTATCAATATAAAATTTCATATAAGATGTAACATTATGTATTAGATATGTTATACAGACTATTATATATATTGTGATATATATACGCACACATAAATATATATACACACAGAGTATATCCAATCCACTGTCCAAAGACATGAAGGTTGCTCAAATGCAACCTTCACTTAAGTGATCTATAATACAGAGAGACCTTGTGGAAGAAACAGGGTATCACCAAGTGCCTTGTAAGGCAGGAAGGTACAAGACTAAAACTTTCCAGCCAAACTGATCTATCATGAACAATGTCATCAGGGCAGGAGACATGAAGGAAGATTGAAAGCGACCAGCTACCCTTCTTCAGCAAAGTCCAGACAGACCATCATTAGCTAAAATTGCTCGGAGAAGATACTGCAGTTACCCTTTGGTTTGTAGGTGAAAATACTGCCACAACAATCAATCAAACATTGATATTTTTACAGGAGACAATAACAAATCAGTGTTTGCTGCCACAACAAACACAGAAAACAGACTGTCAAAGATTTCTGCAGAAGCATTACCAGAACTAGAAGCAAGGCAATGCTTCTGAAGGGATCACTTCCTCACAAAGTTGACTTGTGTTAAACTTCTAACATATGCCAAATCCTCACCTCTAAACGCTCAAAGCCCAAATCAGCCAACCAGACTAAAGCAGAGAGGTGAAGCTCAAACACTTGAGCTGGAAACACCCCCTTCTGTCTCATCCTTCTCCACACACGCCTCACTGAGGACATGGGTTGTGGGCCCACAACTGCCCACCACATGACTGGAAGGACAGAAAGATTCTCTGGTGTTCAGCTCAGCATGACACAAAGAGCAATGGGACATGTACCCGGCCAACCTGGCAACACGTCTTGGGCACTGCTGCAGCTTCAGTAACTCAGGCAAGGCACTGATATGCAGTATCTCATGCTCATGTTAAACCATCCGCTGTGACCAGACTCGGGCAGTGATGACACGAATTAATTCTGCAGAGAATACATACCCTAGGTGTAGCTCACTTGGTTAAGAGCATGACTTTTTCAGAGATGCCTCCACTGTTAAACACACTCAGAACTTGTGTTGCCTTCTCCTTTGGCCTTTAAGAAATTTGTAAAGCATTATTATTCTATACTTCACTAGGAACAAGTCCTCAAGAAGTACAGAGGGAAGGGATGAAGTGATAAATGCAGGAAAAATACTTCATACTTCCATAGCTTCTCCTAATGGAGGAAGAAAGATCAGAAAATCCACTGGAGGCAAGCATTTTTTTGTCCAAAACAGAATGGGAGAAAGAAAAACGAGAACTGGGGAAGATTCAGCCTGACAGAGGAGGAAACCAGGTTCTCAGAAGAAAAGGCAGACACCCAGGAGGAAATATGTAAGATTGGGTAAACATTCAGGTAGATATTTAAGGAGGGGCACAGCTGAATAAATGCTCAGACCAATTCCAGAGACTGCATTTGCAAAGGTATTTCACCCCAGATCTGGTAAATAAATATCCTTCCCCACACTGCTCTGCAACTGCTCCCCTCAACTCCACCCCCCCCCCCCCCCCAAAAAAAAAAATGCTGATGAACATGGAGGAGCTTCAGGAGGAATCAGGAAGGTATATAAGGAGTGACAGAGGCTGAACTTTGGGAAGAGCAAAACCTGGCTCATTCATTTCAGTTACACATAAAGGTTCCCCCTCTTGAAGAAAAACACAGATCAGGTTGCTTTTAGTATAGTGATCCTGCCATGCTATAGAATCATAGCTCCTTGCATGCCCAGTATTATTTTGGAATACAAGTATGCCCCCAAGAAACCTGACTGTAATTCCTTGTGCAGACAAACCTAAAGGTGAGAATGCCAGAACTTTTCAGAGGTATCCAAGGGGTACAAAATCTGGGGGAGGAGGTAAATGCATACGAAGAGAGGTAGAGGCAGGCCATCGCAGCAGGTTAAACCTGTTAATCTTCTTCATTAGGATTCACTGCACATTTAATTTTCAAATGTTTGGAGCATTTTTGTCGTTTCCAGCATGAACCATCGTATTCTATGTTCACTTCTTAATAGCCATAGTTGAAAAGCTCCATCATGAATCGCAGTTGGAAAAGTCTGGTTTGAAAACCAGATCATTCCCAAGAAGTTGAGGAAATACACAAATGATTGGTTGTGCCATCACCAATAACAAACGTAAAAATAACGAGTTGGCCAAGAAACAGGGAAAAAAAGAATGAAATTCATTCCAACAAACAATTTGACCATTCACATTTACAAGTGTCCCATCCATGGGTAATGATCTTGGAGCTCCAGCCCCTCAGGGATGCATGTGCAGCACAGCAGCGATGCACAATACCCTCGGGCCTAGAAGAAAGGAGGGTCTAGCTTTCAACTCAAACAACTGTGGGATTTGGGTTATGAAACTGAGGTGACCAGGCATGGATTTGGCCGATGCACTGACACATCAATTCTGGTGGGAAGTCAGGCCTGAACTCTGAAGCTTTAGGGATAAGCATACCTGCAGGGAGTGTAACCATGCTCCACCATTCAGGTGGACAGAAAATTAATGGCATTTCCAACTCCTTCTCCTCTGCTCTCCTGATACACATCTTAGGATAATGGCCCACTACCTTCTCCTCACTTTTCCAATGCTGGAAAGCACAGCGGTTCCCATGCCATCCACCCAACACAATCGGAGATAAGGAAAACAGATTTGAGTGTCTGGGGCTAAACCATGACACTCGGTAAGGACATGCTGCTCCCCAAGAACCACAGCACTGTAAAATAGACCCTGCAGACAAAAGCCATAGAAATTCTTAGAGTAGCCATCCTGGCAACTAAGTAACTGGCCGCAGAAGTCAAGGCAGCCACAGCACTGAGACAAATGCAAAGACAGACACTGCCCGTCTCGAAAGCAACTTCGGGAACATACAATAGCTATCAAGGCAGAACTCAACGGCAAGCAAAGGCAGCATTGTAAAGTAATGCCACGGTGACCAAATGGCTGCCACTTCAACAGCACAGCGGCCACTCGGCAAAATACAACCAGCAATTCCCTGGGCAGCGACAGCGGAGGCAGCCACAGGCCAGCAGCCTGCAGAAGCCAGCGGGGCAGAACCGCCACCGGCTCGATGGCACAGCCAGAAGGACAGCGTGGGAAACACAGATGCCACTTCTCCAGAAAACCTACACAGCAAATGGACAACCAGCCCGACACACCGAGGGATTTCGGCCGCTTGAAAGGGAGCGCAAACACCATCCTGATGCCACCCAACCGTACGGGTCTCGTCCGCTCCCTGGTCCCCAAGTAGCAACCCGGCGCTTCAGAGGAAGGGCAGCGGGTCCCCAGGTTGAGGGTGGCATCGGGAGGGGCTGAATCCCACCCGTGCCTGCCACAGAAACGGAGGGGGAGCAAACACACTTCCCAGCAGCCAGATCCCGAGGGAAACACGGTTTCCAAATATTCCTGCCCGCTCCCCAGCCGCACCTGGGAAAGCGGGGACAATACCAGGCTCCCCGGGAGGAGGGGGCCGCTCGGGGGCGGCTGCGGGGGGCCGGCGGCGCGGGAGCCGGCCCGGCGGGCAGCGTGCGGGCTGCTCCCCCGCAGCATTGTTGTGCCTTCCCCCCCGCACGGCGCCGGGCCGCGAACTCCCGCCTCGCCCCGGCCCCCCCCCCCCTGCCCCCGCCGAACTTTCTGCTGCAGGGAAGGGGGGCTCCGCGGGCGCTGACGTCACGCCGGGCGCGCGGCGGGGGGTGTCCCCGCCCCGGGACCCCCGCGGCGGGCGCGGAGCCCCCTGCTCGTCCCCCCCACACACCCCCCGCCCCGCTTTCCGGAGGGAAGGCGCCCCGCTCCGCTCCGCTCCGCCGCCGTCCAAGGCAAACAAGCCCCGGGGGGGCTGGGTCGGGCAGCGGCCCCCGCTGATTTACGAGCGCTCCCAGCCGCGGCCGGGACCCGCCGCCGCGGGGAGCGGGATGGGGCCGATGGGGCCCCCGCCCCGCCGAGCGGAGCGTCCCTGACCCGCGGCGCCCAGGCACACCCCCCCCCCCCCCCCCCGGCCCCTCGCCGCATCCGCGCCGGGGCAGGCACCGCCGGGGGCCCTTCCCCAGCTCCACGGGGGTTAACCCGCCATCCCGCGTCCCCCCACACACACCCCCCCCGCGCCGCTTCGACCCCCTCCCGACAGACGGACCGGAGGGAAAAAAAAAAAAACAAAAAAAAAACCACCCGCGGAAGAATGCAGCGAGTGGGCGAAAATGACAAGCGGGGCGGGAGCGGCTGTGAGGAGCGGGCGAGGGACTCACCGGCGGCTCCGGAGGGGAGGACGAATGAAGGGAGGAATGGAGGCGGCGAGGAGCGGGGGGAAGGGATTTAAACGCTGCCCCCCCCCCCCCCTTTTTTTTTTCCCTTTCCTCCCTCCTCCTTTTCCGCGCTCCCTCGTTTCCTCTCGCGTCTCCGGAATAACCGGGGGGTGGCGGGGGCAGCGGCTCCGGGGGGTGCGGCGGGGAGCGGCCCCCCCCGCCCCGCGGATCTGTCGCCCCCTCTCCCGCCGCGCACCCCGCGTTCAGGCGCCGCCGCCTCTGCCCCGCCGCCCTCCCATCGCTCCGACCGCTGCCCGCCTTAGCCACCTCCCATTTCCGAAGAGCCCAGAACAAGCCCCCCTCCCCCGCCCCTCCGCTCTGTCACCCCCCAGCCGCGCTCGCCGCCGCCCCTCCCCGCGCCTCCCTTCCCCGCGGGGGCCCCGCGAAACACCCCCACGACCCACCCGCGGGGACCGTGGGACGTGGGGGGGGGAGACCCGGCCGCGGAGCCAGCAGCCAGCCCGGCCTCCGCCCCGGCCGCGCCCCTCGCCGCCGGGCCCCGCTCCCCCGGCGCTCGCCTCCCCGCCCCGGCGCCGGCACAAAGGCCGGGGATGGGGGGGGGGGGGGAGGAACGCGCGGAGGAGCCTTTTTGGCAGGACGGGCCCGGGGCGACCGAGCCCCCAGGGCCGGGGGCGGGACACACGCACACACACAGTGACGGGACCGCCGGCCGAGGCCGGGCTCCCCGGCGGTGGAGCGGGGGAGGCGGCGGCGGGGCCGGGGCCTGCGGCGAGGCCTCCCGCGGGGCGGGGGCGGGGGCCGCCTGCCTGGCGCTCATCAGCATGCAGCGCGGGGCGGGGGCGCGCGGCGGGGGCGCGCGCGCGCGCGCGCGCACGCGCACTCCCTCGCTCGCCCCCCCGCCGCCGGCCGCCTCCCATCCCCCGCCCGGTTACCAGGCAACGGCACAAAGGGAGAGCCGCGCGCGGGGGCCGCCGCCGGCGGCGGGGGGGTGGGGGAGAGGCCGCTCCGCCCGCAGCCGCGGCGGGGGCGGCGGGGGGTACCGGTACCGCCCCCCCCCCCCCCCGCAACGCGCGGTCCCGCCAGCGGCAGGGCTGCGGGGAGCCGGCGGGCGCGGGCCTCGCCTGAGCGGCGCCGCACCCCCCCGCACGCCGCCGAAGGGTCCCAGGGAGCGGCGGCCGCGCCGGGGGCAGCGCTGCGGCCGGCCCCCCGTTCGCCCAGGTGCCAGAAATGTGAAAAATCCTCCCCCCGTGCGCTTGGAAAACCGGGGGTGGCGGCGGCTGCCTCCCCGCGCTGGCAAAGTTGAGCCCCACCGGGGGGCGTGCATGGCCATTTTGGAAAAGTTGCCGTCGAAGGAAGACTTTCGGGAAGGGGGAAGAAAGGGGGGAGCCTGTTGGTTTTGTTAGCCGAGAAGGCACGGAAGGCCCTAATCCGAACCCAGCCCCACCGCTGACTGCTCCGGGGGCACGGCCGGCTGCGGCCGGGGAGCGTGGGCCTGGGAGAAGCTCGGAGGGACCAGAGGCCGCCCTTGCTGACGGCTTTGGATGGAGAAACCAAGGCTGGTCGCATAAGCAAAACCCAGGCTGCATCGCACAGACGTGTCTGTCTGCACGTTTAAATAAGAGAGACTTCGCGTGCCTATGGGCAAGTCCTTGCATTGCACTCTGATAGCCTTGAAGTGTAATCACAAAGTACTTCCGCGGCAGGACCTTTCAGCGAGCGGGCTGGACGGTGCGCTCTCAGCGGGTTTTTATTCGGTAATTCTGACTGTCCGTTACATGCTTCCAAGCACTATTTACGGCACCCAAACTCGGCACTGAATACAGATGTATTCATCTCCTCATGGGTTTTTCTGTAGTGCTAATCACCCGAACACTTCAAAAACTTTAATAACACCGTCCCTGCAACACCCTCATAAGCCGATGGCTCCCAACACATTTGTTCCACACCCTCTTCCCAGGGGTACTGTACCATTTCGGGGCCTCCCTCTTTATCCTGGATGCAGCATTGCTCTTGGTGCCTCTCATTCCAGAGCCAGCCCCGTTGGCATGCAGCACCCCATTGCACAATATAATCATGCCTCATGTCTCCAGCACTCATTCATTCTTTCATCCACCCTTCTCCCCAACCTACCTCTTTGTCTTGACCCTTGCCGAGAGCCTCCGCCCTGTCAGCAGTAATCCCGGGTGCTATTGTTCCCTAGCACTTTCTGGTTTCCACATGTGGAGTGGGGGATTGAAAAAAACATGACTAACATTTGCAAAAATGCCCGCTGATTTTGGGTGGTCAGTCTGAAACATTTCAGAATATTATTTTGCAGAGGTGCTGTGTTGAAGAGAACACCCTGTTGTCCCCAGGCACAGAGGTAAGCGTTATCTGCTTCACAAAGTGTTTCACCAAGCTGAGCCCCAGAAAAGAAGAAAGAATATTATTATTGCTGTTGAGGTAGTGGTGTTTGCAGTTGTCAGGGGCTGCTTCAACCTGTTACCTTAGGAGTTGACAGCCTTGCCTCCCAAGCTCATAATGAGTGTGACCCTTAGAGGCCAAAGTGATGATTCATGAAGGAGGAAGAGCTTGTCAAAATCCCTGTTTTCTGGATGCTAAACAAAATATCCATATCCCTAAGGTTTGTGATTTGGTGAAAAGCCTCTGTGGAAGCTACAGTGGTTGGTATTGTTTCAGTCCCAGGGTCTTGTGGATCAGTAACACATGGCACCAAGTTTATTTAACCACAAAGTCAAGCCCCGAATGGTTTTCATGTCATCATCTCCCATAACCAGGTCAGCTGCTTGAGTTCAAAAATTTGACTTAAACAAGTGTGAATTTATTATCAAGATTTTAGTGTCATTTATTATTTCCGTAAGAGGTGAGGCAAACACCCCAATGCCTTATGAAAATCTTACTAGGTTTAGCGTTATTTCAAGAAGCCAGCCAAAGGTGGCCTGTCTCCTGTAAAGCCTGCAGTCTTAGTTTATGAAAAGACATCGGAGGTGATTCAAAAGAGAAGCAGAACCAGGGGGGCAGGGTAACAATTTGCATTTGTGTAATCCTGACTTCTGAGGGCTTACTTGTGGGCACAAAGCAGCATCTCCACTAATAAAGCTGAGGTTTTTGGCCAGCGGGATGAAAAACAATGAGTAATTGAAGACAAGTGCAGCTGGTCAGGACCTTTTCTGGGTCTATGGCTGGCTGAGGACAGGCTATGGAGGATGTGACCAGGAGGCTTCCAGAGGGCTGTGAGGAGGGTTGTCAGCCTTCCCAAACATGACAAACTGTTTCCCTTTCCCCGCTCAGAAATCCTTGTAGCCAAATTGCTGCGAGGTAAAAAACCACACTTTTTACTCCAATTCAGGGCAGTCAACATAAGCAGAAAATCAACAACAGAAACACAAGCATGAGCAGAGAGGTCAAGGTGGACTGGCTGCAGAACGTGGGAAATAAAATTATCTCAGCTCTGCAATCAACAGAGTGAAGACCCTGGGCAAATCAAGAGCATTATTAGCTGTATCTTTTCAGGATGGATAAATGACTCGGGGAGTCTGTGAGCCAGCTAGGAGGATTGGCAAGCAGATACCAAACTTGCTGGGGTGCAGCTGGTTCTCCCTCGGAGCAGGGAGATGGGCCGCCGCCATCTCTTGAGGCCTCTTCAGCCACATTATCCCACTGCTTTCCAGTTCTACCAGGGGACAAACAGTAGCCTGTGAAACGAGCAGCCTTGGCTGGGATGTAGCCTTCTTACAGAAATACAGCACAAGAGAGATGCTGATAAACCAGACCAAGTCCGGGGGACGGCGGGGGGCAGTGAGATGGTTAAGGTGCTGGAGCCCATGGCATACAAGGGAAGGTTGAAGGAGCTCATTCTTTCAGCCTGGAGTAGAGAAAGGTTAGGGGGGAACTAATTACTCTCTTCAGCTATTTTTTGCGGGGGGTGGGGGGTTATAGAGAAGTCAGAGACAAGCTCTTTGGATGGATGCACAGTGAAGTGGTTGTGAAATTTGCAGCAAGGGAAATTCTGACTAGAGAAAGGGTAAATCTCCTCCCTGATGGTGGTTCAGCACTGGCACAGGTGCCCAGAGGGGCTGGGGAATCTCCCCCTTGGACATGTTCAGGAACTGCCTAGCCAAGGCCCTGAGCAGCCTGATCTAGTTCTGGGGCTAGCCCTGCTGCGAGCAGGAGTTTGGAGTGGAGACCTCCAGACATCCCTTCCCATGTCAATCTTCCTATGAAACTCTTGATTCTAAAAATACACAGAGCCCTGTTTCCCTTTTCAACATTGCAGACACGCAGCACGTAGTAGTTTCCGTGATGAAAAGAATAATCAAGCAAGCCCTCTAGTCTGCCCTGGGCCTGGGGAAAGTCTTTCTCCAAGCCAGAACCCAGGCAGGGCCACCCAGGAGGGCTTCTCCTGGCTTGCTCCCTCAAACTCACACAAATAATACCTGTGAACTGATGTTTGTTGGTAAATGAAACACTGAGAAGGTTATAAACCTCCTTGCCCAGTCTCACCGGTTTCCCAGCAATGGCTGTCCCAATGGCCAAGATGGCTCAGCGACTGGTAACGAAACAACAAGCTGCCTCAGTTTACCATTTAATCAAGATAATTGGGCCTGCACTACAGCTCAGGAAGGTGTTAATTGTGGAGGTTCATTCATGTGCATCTCTGGTATCCTCTGGAAGTGAGGGGCAAGGGTGGTAACCTTACCCATCACCCCAGTTCAGTTGTCCACTAGGCGTGCCAGTATGTCACAGCTGCACGGCTGATTTCTGAGGTGCAGCAGGATCTGCACTGTGCCAGCGGAGACCCCTGAGATGCACACAGTTTTTCCAAAACTGTGGCACCTGCGTCATTTACAGAGGTGTTTTATCTCCCCCATACATGGCGTAGCACACAGTTATAGCTGCTTCCACACCGAGACATCCAGTGCTCTGGTAAGCTGATCTTTGCCCAGAGCACGAGCTTCATAATGCCCTCCTGACACCCTGTCCAAGCTGCCTGCATTCAGTCTTCCAGCAGCGGAGCCAAAAACTCTTCATTCGAGTAAGGTGCCCAGCACTTTATAGGAATCACCCAGCACCCACATTTTTGGACCTCTTGTCAGATGTTCAGCAGAATATTTTCTCCAACAGCCTCCTATGTTAAAGATGTTGGTTTCCCAAGGTTGAACACCACCCCATCGTTCTTGAGAGAGACAAAAAGATACTGGAGAAATTCAGTAGCTCTTCGTCATTAAGGCTTCCCTGTGCACTCTACAACAAGCCTGATTCAGTGCCATCTCCCCTTCCAGCTCCTTCATGGGCACACGCACCTATTTAGAAATGAAAGAACAATTCTGCAGGCTTCCAGGCGGGTTGGAGCTAGTGTTAATTTATCCCTTTAACAGCTCAACATTGCTCTGAAAATGTCACCTAAACAGAGTATGATTTGGGCATTAAAAGAAAACCAATCCAACAAATGTTTCCCTTCACAGATATTGTCACATCTCCAGCCCGTCTCCGTGCTGTTCCTCATACTTCTGATGGGATGCACATTGTAGCACAGCAATCTGACGGAGACATCAGCTTATACAACAGGAGTCCTCAGGTGCGGGAAGAGCGAAGTGTTTGGACACTTCTATCACAGAGAAACAAACTATAACCAAATCTCTGCCACTGAGGCAAAGAGAAAGCAGCATATATCCTATGATGCATTGGCTAAGGGTAAATATTTGCGGTGACCCAAGAAAACACACCAGGGTCATATATTCCTCATATACATTGTGCCATCATTGACAAACTCTTTTGATTTAGAAAAGGCACCAAGGTGAGGCACTGCTACAGAGCAATGCATTCTCATCACCTCAGTGCTTTCAGGCGTCTTCTCCGTCACAGAGGAGTGACAATACTTCACTGGCGGTAACTCTTCACTAACAAATTCTTACCGCAAGTGTAGGGATGTATATACGGGTTCCCTGCTGTTACAGTGTTGCTGTATTTAAATTGGCCACGCAGGCTACCTTGGATACTTAATTTCCTGCCCTGCACAAAAAGACAAATGGGGGGCGGGGGGGAGGCGGGGAAGGGGGAAAGAGATGCTCTAGGGAATATGAAAGCTAAGAAACTTTAGGTCCAAAAAGCTGCCCTGCTTGCTCAGCAACAGCCATACCGTTTAGCAAAACCCCAGCACCTAAAACAAAGGAAAGGCGGCAGTCAGGTGTTCAACTGGAAAAAAAAAAAAAATAGCCCGCTCCACCGTACCTCGCGCGCGCACCCAAAACGCACTTTCCCTCACAAAAAAAAAAAAAAAAACCCCAAAAAAACCCAACCCAACCCAACCCAACCCAACCCAAACCAAACCAACAAAAAACCCCACAACAAACCCAGCGCTGTGGTGCACAAACGCTTTTTTTGCGGGGGACGCTGCAGGGACACCACGCAGCCCCGCCCGCCGCCCCGGCCGGGAGCGCTGGGTGCCGGGGCCGCCGCCGCCCCCTCCCCCCGGGGCCCGCATTTTGCGGGGCGGCGGGCTCCGGCACGGGAAAATGGAGCGTTCCCGAGCGGCGCCCGGACTACAGCTCCCAGAAGGCAGCTGCGGCCCCGCGGCCGTGCGGGGCTGGCGGCCGCCCGTGGGGCCCCGCCGGCCCTCGGCCCCCGGCCCCGTCCCTCGCCCGGGCCGCCGCTCCCCGCCGCTGCCTCCCCGGGGGCCGGGCGTCCCCGCAAGCAGCCCCGCCGCCCGGCCGCCGGAGTTCCCTCCTTTGTTGCCCATCCCCGGTGCCCGCAGGGCAGGGCCAGCAGCGGCCTCCGTGTGCCTCCCAGCATCTTCGGGGTTTGCGTGGGTCTGTTCACCCGTGGGCGTGAGGTGTGGAGCTGGACACGCTGGCTTTCAGGTGCAGCCTTCGAGTTTGGGGTGAGTTTCACTCCGCAGCTACGCTGCTGCTCCGAGAGGCTGAGGGGGAGACTTCACAGAGACCACGGGCGAGAAATGGCCTGCAGCTAGGACACAAGCTATTCATTACCAGCGAGATTTGTTCTGTATTCACGAGTGATCCCCTGGAAACCAATCCAGTCTCTACCCTTACATTCTCCTTCCCACCCGCTTTTCTCTTCTGGGCATGTGTGCCATGGCCTTTGTCTTCCCTTCTGGAACTTAACCCCTTTTCTATGCTATTTAGTAAAGACTCAGCAGTGAAATACCAATGTTTTAAAGTGTTGTCTTTTGATTTTAAAGTCCACATCAGGACACAGTTGAGGGGGCTTGGGACTTGCTGAGCAACCTCAGTCTTTACCCTTGTCCTTGCTCATCATGAAAGACAAGGTGGTGTGGCTTTAGCGAGGGCTGGAAAACTTTCTGCAGTGAAGGGAGGCAACAGGTTTGCAGGACCTGAGTGTGCCCGAGTACATAGAGGGGCTCCTGACACGAACTGGTAACGGTGGGCAGCGTGTTTGTATCATTTCTTCGCTGTCATAGCTTGGGTTGGATTTCTCACAGTAGCACCCCCCAGCCTCCCACCTTGATTGGAGCCTGTCCAGAATAACGCTGTTGAGCCAGCGCTGGGATTTGCTGGCACTCAGCCTGCTGGGGCACCAGCTGGAGCTGGAATACTTTCACCAAGTACTGCTGCGTTCCCCCTGTGAAACGAGACGGAGCTGAGAGCGCCTCACATCCCACTTACCCCTCCATTCACTGCTCTGCAAGCCCCTTTTGGGCAGCGGGTGGGATCAGCTTTTTCTCTCCCAAAGACTTGCAGTTCCAGTGTACCGTCACTTGATGTCAAGTGGGCAGCTGGCCTGTGGCCAGTCCTGTGGTCTGTACATCAGTGGAGGGCACGATTAAACTCCCTGCACGGCAGATCTTCATGTGACGACGTCTGGTGGAGATGGTGGGGGTGATTCCCACCCTCCCACCTGCCTTCCCCTTGGCGTTCCCCAGTGGGGTGGCCAGAAGAGTAGCCTGGCTGTGAGACAAGGCTGTGGAAGGAGGTGGGGGTACCCGGGCCTTTTCTTTCTCTTGCCAGTCCCCTCTGCTTGTTTTGGTGACCTTTCTGCGTGAGCCTCTCCTGCTTTGATGGCAAAATGTCCCCACTTCCCAGACGCTGGCGTGTAGAGAGAAACATCAGGCCAAGCCAGGCAACTCAGGTGTGAAATACATTTTAATTGAGTTTAGGGATCTGTAGTTTGTCTGTTGCTCAGCTGAGCGTGGGCTGTCCAGAAGGTGAAGCAGACATTATGGGTGGAGGAGAGGGTGAAGGAGTGCAAGAGGGAAGGAAACAGAGAGAAAAATGTCACGAGAAGCAAACGAGAGCATGGATTTGTTTACGGATGTGTTTTAATATATCACCCCACAGTACTATGTGCTGACCCAGAGACCGACAGCACACACACACACGCACACCCAGTGGGGAACAGCAGTGCACTTCAACGCTAAGCTGCTGGCAAGCACAGCCCAACACAGCACGGCGCTTGGGGTGGAAGGAGGGGACTCGTGGGACCCACCAGGGCTCAGCGCAAACACACGCCTGGGGCACAAGGACGCCGTAGGCCACTACACATACACCTACACACATGCACAACAAGAGCGAGCCACTGGCGACACTCGTCCAAACACAGCTACAGGTGTGACACTTGTCCAAACACACCAGTCGACGCACATATGTTCACTGCACATGCTTCGGCGTACAAGGGAAACACACCAGGCAGCATGCTCCCATAGTCTTAACATGTGAACAGAGTGGCTCAGACACGGCCCTGCACAAAAAACAGAAGACACACAATGCCTAGATCCAGAAATGCTTATGACCCCAAAGCAAGGGACAGGGTGTAGGCCTCTCTCTCATCCTTCACCTGGGTACATCTAGCCGGGGACACCTGAACTTGAGGGGTTTTGAGGGGAGAGGGAACCAGGTGGCAGGGAAAAAGAGCAAAAAAGGGAGCAATGGAGAGAAGAGGGATTCAGAGTCTGTGAGGTGGGAAAGAGCAGCAGGGTGGCTGTGCCCTGGGGACAATGTTCAAAGAACACTTGGGTTGCGAAAGTTGTGTCCGGCAAAGCGTGCTTCGTCGCCAAGCTCTTCCTCAATCCTGCAGGAGAGAGAGAGAGACAGCACACATCAGGCCCCTGCTGTGAGGGAGCATCGGAGGCACCAGGGCGCTGGAGTGGCAGCGCATTGGCCAGGAAGCGGACATGGGCCACAGGAGCTCAGCTCCCGCCAGCTGTTGCGCCGGTGGGGCTGCACCCTCACTCCAAGGAGGAGGGAAGAGATCGGCTCCAGAGATCTCCCCGGGATCCTACTGTCATCTCTGCACCTTGTCTTCATAACATTTCCCCCCCAAGCCCCATCTACCCTTGGGCTTTCAGCTTCTCCCACCCCAATTAGTCACTCCCCCGTTCTCTCTTCTGCGTTCCCGTCCCTGGAGCCCCTTACCTCATGAGCTGGTTGTATTTAGCCAGGCGTTCAGACCTGCAGGGAGCACCCGTCTTTATCTGTAAAGCATTCCCCAAAACAAACACTATAAGACACTGTTATGACGTACACCAGTTTCCCATGGCAGGGCAAGGGATTCTGTCTTCACACCCCTTCACTTTCCTCCAGGCCTGTGCATGGCCTATGTCTCACCTACCTGCCCCGTGCACAGTCCTACAACCAGATCAGCAATGAAGGTGTCTTCGGTCTCCCCAGATCGGTGACTCACCATCACACCCCAGCCATTCTCCTGGGCCAACTTGCAGCTGCAAGGAGCAAGAAATGCAGTCAGTAGCTCCCACTCTTATAACCACCACGCACACAGGGTGAGATCCAGGCACTCTCTCCTCCCACCCTCAGAATCCTACGCTCTGGTAGAGACAAAAGTCTATTCATCCAATGGATAGTGTGACACCCTGCTGTGGTTCATCACCAACCCTTTCGCAGGACAAGGGCAGTGGGCTGGACTTACGCTTGGATGGCCTCCGTGACGGATCCAATCTGGTTAACTTTGAGCAAGAGGCAGTTGCAGGCCTTCTCTTCAACAGCTCGTTCGATGCGCTTGGGGTTTGTCACTGTCAGGTCGTCTCCCACTATCTGAATCCCCACATTGGCTGTGAACTTGGACCAGGCCTCCCAGTCATCTTGGTCAAAGGGATCCTCGATGGAGACCACTGAAGGAACAACAGAGGAGACACGAGTCAAAGCTGCCTCCCTTCCCACAAACACAGAGGGGGATGCGCCTGTTAAGTATGCAACACCAGTGCTGATTCCCTACTGCCAAGCACAGCAGCTCACCTGGATAATCACGTACAAAGCTTTGGTAGAGGTCACCCAGCTCATCTGCAGAAATGTAGCGGCTTGGGTCATCTGGGGACTTGAAGTCCAGGTCATATTTGCCATCACGGTAGAACTCAGAGGCTGCCACGTCCATACCAATGACAATCTTGTCCGTGTAGCCTGCCTTGTCAATAGCTTCCTTGAGGAGCTCCAGAGCTGGGAGGAGGAGAGTTGCAGTCATGAGAGTCAGCCTGTGCAGAGAGCTCTGACTTTCCATAGGAACCTCCCCTGGGAGGGTCCTGAGAGCCACTGAGAGTCTGACAGTATGATGGGAGAGGTAGAAGTGAGCCCAGAGCGCAACAGAAACATGCCAAGGAGCTCTGGAAGGCCATATCCAAAAGGAGGAGGAGGAATTAAAATACAATCCACAGCTCAGTGACAAATCGGGGGAAAGCCTTAGTCTGTGCACACGTGAAAGGTTTGTATGGAGAAGCTGTGACAGATCAAGGCCACCCCAAGGAGAAGGAGCTTAGAAACCATTCCCTAACACAGGAGGTCAATGACACTGAGGCATCATATTTTGAACCAGTCTTTGGGGAATGCTGTGAGCTGAGTGTAGGAAGTCACAGCATTGCAGGCAGGGGTACCCCATCTCTGCAGGGGTCTCACCTTCACTATTTTCCAGGATGTTTGGTGCAAAGCCTCCCTCATCACCCACATTGGTAGCATCTTTGCCATACTTCTCCTTGATGACACTCTTGAGGTTGTGATAGACTTCAGCCCCAATGCGCATGGCATCGCGGAAGCTTTCAGCTCCCACAGGCAGGATCATGAACTCCTGCATGGCCAGTTTGTTGCCTGCGTGGGAACCTCCATTGATCACGTTGAAAGCCTGGAAGAGCCCATAAGAGAATCAGAGCTGCAGGAACCGCTCTTGGCACCACCTAGAGGAGGCTCGCAGGTGAGTCACCATGCCCACTCATGCCACATCCCACAGGGTAACGCAACACATCAGCTACAACACATCACACCAAAGGCACATACAGCCCCATGCCTTCCTGCCAAGAGTGGCTCTAAGCAACCGGTTGGAGAGGAGCTTTGCAACTCTTTCCCTCTTAGAGATCTCCTGAGCTATATGTGTTTATCTGGGCTGTGTTTATCTGTATGTGTTTATCAGCAATGCTACATCAATCTCTCTTCCAGAACCTTTCTCCTTGACCCTGAGAAAATTTTAGCATCCACAACACCCTTTATGAAGGAGTTTCGCAGGGCAGCTACTCCTGGTGTGAAGACCCACATTCCCTTGTTTTGAACTGTGCCCCAAAGGGTTCACATGATGCCCTCTCATTCTTGTGCTAAGAGTGAGATTCTCAGTCAATCCCCACCACAACCTCTGCCGTATCCTCCTCGGGCCCCTCTTTTCCATATTGAAACCTGACAAATCTCAGGCCTTGGTTTGCTTCCTTGAGGAGTGCGGTGCACTCAGATGATGTTTCAGTCCTATATCCCCTCCTCTGCTTCCCAACACACCCTTTGAACTTTCTTTTGGAGTTTCTGAAGGTGGATATCAAGGACAGAGGACTCTTACTGGCACAGGAAGGATGAGATCGGAGTTGCCGGCCAGGTCAGCAATGTGCCGGTACAGGGGGACATCCTTCTCTGCAGCTCCCGCCTTGCACACGGCCAGCGAAACTCCCAGGATAGCATTGGCACCAAACTTGGCTGTGGGCAAAACCAAAGAGGAGTTAGGCTTCACAGGCAGCAACCTCCTGCCCAGCGGGTGCCCTTGCCAGCCCAGCCTTGGGCCCACCACAGCTCTGACAGTGCCCCCTGCTCCAGCCCTGCAACCTCCCAAGCTCTTGACTTCCCAGGCCAAATAAAATGAATGAATTACATTTGTTCTCTGTGCCATCCATCTCAAGCATCAGATTGTCTATCTTCTCTTGATCCACAACAGAGAGGCCCTGCAAGAAAGAAACAGCTCCTGAGAAGGGGAGGCTGAGAAGAGCTGTTGGCTCTAGTATGCGAGAAAGGAGACGTTGATGGAGAAGCTGGGGGTACAGGGACCTTTTTAGCTTGTGGGGGAACATATACACACAAAGCTCTGGACATTAGTGCCGAGGTTAGGTAACCACGATGATGTTGCTGCGGTGCAGTGTAGATGTACCCACGCTGGAGAGAGGCTCAGCAGCAGCCCAGGCAAGGCCATGCACTGCTGGGGACACAGGACTCCCTTGGGGATTTACCCTGTCTTTTGGCAGCTTCCAGAGAGCTTTGTGGTGCTGTGGCCCCACAGAAGCTAGGCAGAACAACAGTACATGCTCAACCCCAAGCAAGCGAATGTAGACTGGATGGAGCCGTCCCCGGGAGCAAAGTGGAGAGCAGGATTAGGCCCAACACAGTCAGCCCTCCATCGGGCCAGGTATTTTTCAGGGCTGGAGAGAACTGGGTTCTCAGCCAGACCCCCCCACAGGCTGCACAGGGTGTAATGTGTGGCTTCAGCTCAGCTCTCCTCAGAGCAGGCTCCAGGTCTTCAGGTGTAAACAGGTTGCAGATGTGACACCACCGCTCCGCAAGGCTGTGCTGGGGGGCTGCCAGACCTTGCACGGTATGGTCATTGCTCATCACACAATGAATCCTGGGTGGGACAAATGGGTGTGCGGCCACAGACATGTGGATGAGGTTCAGTGCTTGAGGAGGAGCACATATGAAAGAGGGAGAGCGCTCTACAGGGAGTGTCGAGGGGACTCGTTAGTTGGTACAGATGCTGCAGTGGACCAGGCAGTGTTAAATCCTTTCTGCCCAGAGAAAAGATCGCTGTGGACACGTACAGGCATGGAGGGCAGGAGGGGAGTGACCAGGTTCACAGAGAGCATCACTATGTCTGTTAACCCAGTTAGATGAAGAGAGGCAGAAACAGAGACTGGGGGACAGAGACGGACCAGAGTAAGCATTGGACAAGGGAGAACAAAGAGAAATCCTTACAGAGCCCACGAGAGCTGGGGCGACAGTGCTGTTGATATGATCCACGGCCTGCAGGACCCCTAAAGAAGGGAAGAGACAGAGAGAGAGAGAGAGAGAGAGAGAGAGAGGGTGAGGCAAAGAGGAGAGCGGAAAGAGGGAGGGAGAGGACTGATAGAGAGACAGAGAGGGAGACAGCGAGGGAAGATCGAGGCCTGATCTTTCACTTTACACTAGGTCTGTGCCTCTGTGGTCTCCCTGAGGGCAGTGGGACACATCCCCATCACACCAGCGGGCGAGCGGTACCCTCCGGCGGAGTCCCACGCACAGGCAGCCCCGGGAACGGGGTGTGGAGCAGGCATCTCCCCACCTTTTCCGAGGAAACGCGACTTGTCGTTGTCTCGAAGCTCCAGCGCTTCGTAGATACCAGTGGACGCGCCGCTGGGGACTGCTGCTCGAAACATGCCTGGGAAACAGCAACACACGGGTGTGAGACGAGCAGAGGGTGGAAGGAGGGAAAATCCACATGCACCTGCTTCTGTCCTGCTTTCATGGGAAAGGACATGGCAACTGCTTGTGCAAATGGATGGCCCCGCTGGCTGGCTATTCATGGCTGGTCTTCTCAGAGGTGGAGCACCTTTTGGAGGTGGAGCACCAGAGTAGCAGGAATAAATGCACCCAGGGCTTCCAGACTGAGAAACCTGGAACTCAGGCACCCAGAGGTCCACACTGATCCCAGAACCATGGATGACAGGTGGAAGTCTGGCTCCTCAGCCTTCCTCCTGGTTCCAGAGGCAGCCTGACCCACAGCCGCCAGCGGCTTCCTCCCCCTCAGACTGGGGATGGGTTTCTGCCTCAGTGAAGAAGGAAGAGACTGATCGGATGACTGCTCTGGCCCCTCACTGCTCCTCACCCCTCAGCCCACCTAGATTTGGGCTCAGCGCAGATGCAGCTCTTCCAGTTGAAACACATGTGCATGTACACGCCTGCACAGAGATCTCATGGACAAACTTTCCCCCACCTCATGAGCATGGCCACGGATATGTTTCCAAACTTCTCCTGTGTCCCAGGACTAAAAGCACAGCTGCAGCAGGGCATCACAGGGATACAACAAGAAGGTTAATGAATATTATATATATTATATTATTATTATAATATTATATTAATATTAATTATATATAATTAATATAATATATGTTAATGAAACTTTCCATCCCTGCTACTAGCAGGCACATGGCTCCAGTCACATACACGGCAGCCAGCTGTCTCCTTGTGATTTGCCCAGCACATGTGCGGAGTTGCTGAGCACACGTGCAGCCAGAGCCACAAGCAGCCTTTTGGGTCTCTGCCTCTTCCCCTGGCTTGCTGTCTGCCAGTGGTTCACCGGAGAAGACCCTGCATGATCTCGGCAGAGCGTGCCAGGCCGCCGTGCCGTGCCAGCTCTGCTGGGGTGGGCAGGACTTCCCCTCCACCTCTTGTCCTCACCCGCATACCTTTGTGTGTGTACAGGTCCACCTCAACGGTGGGGTTCCCACGGGAGTCCAGGATCTCGCGGGCATGGATCCTCTCGACTGCCATAGTGAGTCTGCGGAGAGGAGAGGACACGTTCAGCTCTGAGAGGCCCCAGGATGTGGTGCTCACCCTTCTAATGTCTAGACAAGACACCAACAGAGAGAAGGGAGCTCAAGGAAGAGTGACCTTAGGAGCTGGAGCTAAAACTATTGGCTCAAGGAAATTTAGAAATTGGTATTAAAACCCAGATTGTGGGAATCTACCCACATTTTGTCCCGGAACAGGTTTTCTATTTGAATTTATTCTGTCCCTTTGCTGCAGATGACAAACTGAGAGCTCTCTCTCCCTCTCTCCCTGCCCCATGGCCGAGGGCTGCCCTTTCTCAGGGCTCCTGACACAGGCCAGGGTGGCAGAGGTGGGGATGGTGCCACAGCATCCACGGGCAGCGGAGAGGGAGGGATCAGCTGGCACAGCTGGGAGGTGCCCCAGCCCTGGCGTCAAGGACAAGGCACGAGCTCCCGGCATCTCCTTTCCCCTTGCCGGGAGGCGAGGACAGTCCCTGCCAGGGCCAGGCAGCGAGCGGCCGCTGTGTCCGTGCACGGTGGGCAGGGAGCCAGCCCAGCACAGTGGCTGCCCGGGGCAGGGAAGGGGGGCGGCCAGCCTGTGGGGACCCTCAGCCCCTCTCCAGCCCGTGGCAGGGGGAGCTGCCCCAGCCCGGCTCTTGCAGACCCCCAGCCGCGTCCCCCTGGCTGAGCGCCTGGCTCAGCCTTCCCGTCTCCAGCATGAGCTGCCGGGTCAGGCTGTGCTGAGGTGACAGAGCACGGAGGAGGCCAGCAGCCAGAGGAGTCATCTTGCCTAAGGCCGCGGTGCCTCAGACATGGGAGAGAGGGCTCTGAAGGGAGGGGGGACCTGACCCTGACTGAACACAGGGGCTGGGCCCAGCTCCCGACCCTTCGCTCCGCTCCGGAGACAGGGAAGCGGATGAGACTAGGCGGCATCTCTGTTGGAAGAGGAGGGTGAGGAAACCTGGGGTTTTGGGGCTCCTGGTTAAACCTGAAGTGGAAAACAGGCGGGTGGGTGAGAATGGCTGTTTGAAACAGCTTCTCATGCTGAAGTTTGCTGCCTAGGGGGTCCAAAACAACTCATTCCCCCCATCCCACCTCCTTATTCCCCCGGCCATGGGGCCGTGTGATGCCAGGGAGCTGCATTTCCCCAGAGAGGGAGCAGCAGCGAGGTGCATGTCACCCCACGCCCCCAGCCCTGCTGGGTTTTCCTCCCCCAGCTCCCACAGATGATTCGCTCAACCCTGGGCAGGGCTGGACCCACGCAGAACTCGGTGCAGAGGCCGGGCCAGGGGTAGCCACAAGGCCCCTGCCAGAAACACACCGTGGTGCATGTGAGCGCCTGGCAGGGGTACAGCCAGCACAGGGGCTCAGCACGGGGTGGGGGTGTGCAATGGGGTGTGCGTGCTGCAAAAAGCACATCACAGCCCTGAGGGGAGCTAAGAAGCAGGCTGGGGGAAGCCGGAGTCAGCTCCCGACCCCATTGCCTTGGGTGGGTGGAAATTGCATGGGCGTGAGGAAATCGCGCTACTCTGAAGTTTCACCAACAGCTTCCCTTACTGGGGAGTTTCAGTCAGCGACACCAGGGCTCTCTGGAGCCTGCGTAGGGCCCTCCACCATGTCCATCTGGGCTGGGATCCCCCATCAGCCGCTTTGGCAGCGCTCCTCACGCCATCTGGCACACGCCATGGGAACTTCCTCCGGAGCTGTGCCCATGCAGCTGCGAGCTTCCTTTGCAGCAGTGCCCTGGCCATGCCCCAGTAGCCTCCATGGGGGAGAGAGGAACAGGACCCCATTACAGTGATCTTTGACAGCAAGACCTGTGCCGGGTGCAGTGCCTCTCTGCTTCATGTTGCCCATGGTCACATCCCTCTGCCCACATCCACCTGCCCCTGATGGGGCCAGTTCCGAGGAAGCCAAATGACAAGCCCAAATCCAGCCTTGCCAGCCCGACCCCATCACTCACTTGATCTCTTGTCCTCACACCCCTTTCTCCACTTGTGTTGCTGCCCCATGGCCCCCTGCGTTTGCCCTCCTTTGAACAGTGCAAGAACCACCCTGAAATCCCTGGCATCAGCTGTGCTGTCCTGAAAAGAGGTCAGAGGCGGATAAGCCGGGATAAGGGATTGGGATGGAGCCATAGCCAGGAGCCTGTAGACTGGAGTGAGGAGGAGAGAGGAGCCAGGCTGGAGGCTGGGCAGCCTGTCTCGAACAGAGGCTGGGCAGAGCACCCCGGGATACCGGCACTGCTGCAGTGCCTTCCCGCGGGCACTGCTTCGTGGCACTGTGTGTCGCCAGGGCGTCGTCTTGCTGGGGTTCGCGCTGCAGCAATTCCCCCTCCCCGCCAGGCAGGCCAGCATGGCGAAGACCTTTCCCCCGAGCCACCGCCACCGGTCCCGTGTGCTGCTGCGATTCCCCCCGGGCTGGGCACTGCTCCCAGGAAGCCCGCACTGCTGCAGTGTCGTGGCTGATGCAGCTATCGCTCGCTTGACTGTCACCTCCTCTCCCTGCTGCTCCCCCTCCCCTGTGTGGTGTGGGGCTGTGCGGATGAGAAAACCTCCCCTCTCCTCCCTCCCTTCCTCCCTCCCTCTCCCGGGGAGCCGGCTGAGCGCCTGTGTTTATGTCGACACCTGGGGAAGCTGGGGGGGGCCGGTCTGCTCTGAGGCTGGGTCCTTTCCCCAGCACTGCCCAAACTGAGCTTTTCCTCGTCCCCACGACCACCCCCCTCCCGCAGGTAAAGCCCCATCCCGCAGCACCTCCCGGCAATGCCCTTGGGAGCACCGCCTATCCTTGGGGGTTGCCCCCCTCCTGCAATTCCCTAGGTTCACATCTGAAATGATGCTTGCCGCGGGTAGGGAAGGAGGGAGTACCTGAAATTAAAATATGAAAGAAAAGTGAGAAGGGTGGGGGTGAGGAGAAAGAGGTGGGAGGAGCAGGGGGAGGAAGTGAGGGGAGTTGAGTTGTTAATGCCGCTCACCGTGGTCCTTCTCCGCAGGGACCCCAGAGTGCCTGTGGGGTTTGGAGGGCACAGGGTGGGGGGCAGAAACCTGTATGCGGGGCGGGGGGGGGGGGTGCTGGCCGTGGGGAGACACTTACCTTCCTAGGGCGGGGGTGAACGAGAGATTGAGCAAGTGCTGGCAGGAAGGAGAGAGGACGAAGCTGAGGAGGGATGCAGGACCTCAAGGGGAGATGCTGTGTCCTCTGAGCCAACGGCAGCGGCGGCGGCAGGATGGAGACGCCCCTGATAGGGCCGGGACAGCAGCATGTGACCCGGAGCTGCGATGAGTCAGGATTTAGCAAAGCTTTGCAAACAGCACGTAGAGGATGGAGAGAGAGAGAGAGAGAGAGAGGCAGGCAGGGGATAGACACAGGCAGACGAGGGCGAGAGAGCCAGGGAATAGGAGTGGGTGTGCGGGATAAACAGTTCCAGTCACTCCAGGCTCATTAATTATTTTTATTCAAATCAGAAAATCTTGGAGGATTTTTGGGAGCCATAAATCAATCCACAGAACCCATAACTCTCCCCTTTTCCCTCTCTGGCCTACTGAGAATAGAGCGTACGAGTGCAGTGACTGCAAAAACACTGCAGTACCTCAGGGCAGCTTCCAGGACCAGGGTGGCTAGCCCTCCTCTCTTCTCCAGGGGCAAAATGAGGTGAAGGTAGCTCTGCTACCTGCAGCTCTCACTTTCCCAGCCGCACACGTAGGGGAAGGCATCTCCAAATCTTGACCGGCTCTGGGAACAGGTGTCAAAACCAGGCGTCACTCATTCACATCACCCTGGAGAGAGCCCTCCATTTCCTGAAGAAGGAAAGAGGGAGAAGTTAAACGACTCCACGCCTGACTTCTTTCCCCTTTTCACAGCTCATTTCTGCTAGTGGGATCGGGAATGGCAGTAGCGTTGCGATGCTGGCCACCACAATCAGGCTGCAAAGCCCAGTCCCTGTTTCAGGCTCCTCTGCCCTTGGGACTGACCTCCCTCAGCCTTCTCCTCAAGTAATCTAGAGGAGGAGAGGCTTGATCAGCACATTTGACCCTCTCTCTTTCCCTTCCCTGCCTTCTCCTCCCCCCTGCCATGCTGCTCTCACCTTTTCTTCTTCCTGTCTTTCCTGACAGATTTTGTTTGCTTCTGCCCGCTCATCTTCCTCAAATAATTCCTTATCGAGGCGTTGCAGGTGCGGCAGCAGGACCAGGACCTCCAGTCGGTAATTGGGTTCATCAGAGCATGGATTGTCCAAGAGCACCAGTGCCTGCAGCATGGGAAGGACCTGCAGTTTTGCCACCTCCTGAAGGCTACTGATCCCATTGCTCCTGAAGAAGAGGAAGCACAGAGGGCAGGGGAAAGAGACACATGCAAGTAGTGAGGTCCCTCTGGAACAGTAAGCTGACAAGACAGACAAAGCAAAACTTAGCAGCATGCTAGACTGTAGACTTTAGACCTCAGACCTGTGATCTAAGATCCAGATGTGTCTGCAGCTCCCCAGACTGAGGGACAAAAAGGACATCTCTGGATTTCATAGAATCATAGAATCGTTTAGGTTGGAAAAGACCTTTAAGACTATCCAGACCAACCATTAACCTACACTACCAAGTCCACTCTAAACCAATCAAGGGTAGACTAGACTAAACCATGTCCCAAAGTGCCACATCTACCCATTTTTTGAACACTTCCAGGGATGGTGACTCCACCACCTCTCTGGGCAGCCTGTTCCAATGCTTGAATACCCTTATGGTGAAGAAAGTTTTCTTAATATCCAACCTAAACCTCCCCTGGAACAGCTTGAGCCCATTTCCTCTTGTCCTATTGCTAACTACTTGGGAGAAGAGACCAAAGCCCACCTCACTACAACCTCCTTTCAGGTAGTTGTAGAGAGCGATAAGGTCTCCCCTCAGCCTCCTCTTCTCCAGACTAAACAATCCCAGTTCCCTCAGCCGCTCTTCATAGGACCTGTGCTCCAGACCCTTCATCAGCTTTGTTGCCCTTCTCTGAACACGCTCCAGCACTTCAATTTCTCTGTGGTCCAACAGTCCCTTGAATCGTCTGATATCGCCATCACCCTGTATGGCAAATACCAAAAAGTAAAGGGCACTTGTGGTCATGTCCAGGACACAGAGAACACGCAGCCAGGGCTCTGAAGGAGTTATGGCAAAGAATACAAAGCATGAGGTGGGGTCTGAGAGTGACTGAGGAGGTAGCCGTTTTCTGAGAAGCCCGGGAAAGGTCCTGGCTGTTATACTCCTAGACAGCTGAACACTGAACACTAGTTAAGGATGGTAAAGATCAACCCATTCCCATCAGGTCTTCAACTTCCAAAGGAACCAGAAAATCCTAAAGACCTAAATGGGAGTACAGCCTGGTGAAGGAGTCTCTATTCCTGACAGAGAGCAGGGAGGACCTACCGTAGATTGAGGTACTGCAGGCACTTCATGCTACTACAGAATCCATCCAGGGTCTCAAGCTGGTTGTCACGCAAGTGCAGAGTTGTCAGCTGCCCTAGCCCTTCAAGGCCTTCAAGGCTGCAAATGGCATTCTGGGCCTGAGCACCAAGGAGGCAGGAAGAGAGAAGGAAAAAGGGGACACACAGGAGAGGGAACAGAAGTTATTCCTGACCTTTAAAGCTCTTTATACCCTTCAGACTCCCTACCACTCATAACATAGCCTGCTCTGGAGCTAGATTGGGTTACTCAGGGTCTTGCCCAAATGCGTACTAAGTATTCAGATTCAAGGACCAAAAGTTTGCTGAAAAAGTATTTCCTGTAGCACCACTCAGTGACTGAGACAAAACCACCCCAGATGAATACTCCATTGCCAGCACAGCACCCCCTTCCACAGCAGTGCCGAATCTGAGTCCCTACGGCCTCAGAGAGCAACAACATGGGGGAAGAAACCACAGACCTGAGCCTGAAATGAGTGTATTTAAAGGATGATCAACCGGCCCCTCTCAGTCACATAGTCCGTGTAGTCCAGGGATGTTCCAGTGTCAGCTGCTTCTCTTGTGGGGGAAATCTACTACCAAGAAGTCTCCCCTTCTACTCCTCTAGGAGCAGAAGCAGGCTGAGCATTCCCAAGAGAGGTTGCCGGGGGGGGCAGTTGGTTGGTTTAATTTTAAGTGTTTCCTGGTATAGTTATTGCTATCCATCCATTAAGTGCACCTTCTTAAAACAAATCTGACAATCTTACAGCAGGAAGAATGCGTCCTATCGGTTCAAAATTCCCCATCGTTGAATTTCATTCACTTCACGTGAGCTATGAGACAGGGAAATACGACACTCTGAGTGTCAGCAATAGTTTCACAGGAGGCTTTCGGCTGGAAAAGACCACTAGAGGTCTCCTGCCCAACAGCGGGCTCACCGCAGTGCTAGCACCCACGCCAGGTCGGGCTGCTCACCGCCTTGTGCAGCCAAATTAGGAACATCCCTGGTAACTACAACCTCCCCGCCACGTTCTCCTGCCTGGAGCTGCACAGGGCTTCACTTGCGATGGCGGCTCAGGGCTGCAGTCTCTAAGGATGCAGATACCTGCATGGGAAACGGGGAGACAGGTGCCGTTGTGTGCTCTGTTCCTTGTTGGTACCCAGGCAGTGACGTGGCCAACGCCTGAGAGTAAGGAAAGGGGCACAGGCTGAACTGGTGGGATAAGAGAACAGTTTAGGACTGGGTCACTCAGGAAAAGGACATTTTGTAGGAGTTTTCTAATGGAAACTGGACAAGGAAAAGTCTGGATCAGCTGGGCCAAGTAAAGAGGGTAACACAAGGACAGAAAAAAGGGAAGTCGGAGATGTAGTGAAGGTCGTGTGAACAGATTTAACAACCAGGAAGGATTAGTAAATTGCACTTCAGAGGAAATCAGGAGCTGGTGTTGGAAATGGGGTGGGGAGCTCACAGACCACTGGTCTGTAAAATGAATAGTAACCTCCCATCACTCTCACTTTCTTCATTACTTCAGTGTGAATAGTTTTAACGGCTCTGGCCCTGCAAGAGCTAATAGAACAAATGCAGAATGCATTTTTTTCAGGGTTGGTTTTTTTCCCCTAAATCAAAGAACATTCCATATGACTCCTCTAATTAAATGCTCACATCATCACCTTACCTTAGCTACCAGTTCTTCACACAGATGTGATGCCACCATTTCTTATGGAAAGCTACTGTAATATGTTCCCCATGATTGCTTCTCCCCTTCCTGCACACCTGACCTTGCTCTAGCTAGTCTTTGTCACCCCTGCTGCACAGTGACCAGGAACCAACACAGCCCTATTGACAGCGGTGATCCTCAAATCAGTACAAGTGCCACGTGGTAAGCAGCCAGCTCATAGTCTTCCTACTAGTAGGTATAACTTCTTTAATGCTAAATTTCATCTGTAACTATGTCATACATTAACCAAATTTGGTTCAGGTCCTTTAAATTGAACCCTTTGTCTTGAACTATGTCCTTGAGGCATCAGCTTCATCTACCCATGGCTCAAGTAATACCAAAATCTTTATACAGAAAGCAAAGCAGTACTGGGAGATACCCACCTCCAAAATGATTTAGTGAGCAGGCAGACATGGGAGACAAATTCAAGCCCCAAAGATTCCTGAGAAATGAGTCAGTTGTTCTAGTTTTAATAATCATGTCTTGCAATTTCCCCACTTCATATGTGCAGCTCAGAAATTTCTCAGTCATGCCAGGAACCTTCTTCAAATACAGGTGCCGTGTTTGCTTCCCTCCAATTATTCACTAAACTGACTGGTTTTACTTTGAAAGTCCGTATTATATCTAGTGACATATCCATTTCGTCCCTTCTTCCAGCACCTCTAGCCCTAAAATCTCAGTTTTCTACCAGAAAATTGCAGACAATCTCAGCAAGCAATCTCCTCAGTGTTTTCTGCCAGGGAGCCTTGATGAAAAGAAATCATGTAGCTTTTCAAAGCCTTTATCATCTTTAACTGCTTTTTAAGAGGTAATGACTCAGGACACCTATCCAGTCTTTGTAAGCTGTAGCACTGTGTCATGCATGGGACTAAGCCGTACATATTTTCTTCGCTTGCGTCTCTAGGAGTAAATGTTCCCTGAAGCAATTGTTTACGGTATTAGGAAATTGCTTCTCCTATCTTAGTTTCACTGTGATGTTCAATCAGTTTCTTTGTTGGCAGCTGAAGGTGTGAATCATATAATTGTGCTGGTTTTAAACCAGTATTTGATTAGGCCAGTCAGAGAGGAGAAGAGGCTTCACCTCCCCCTGTCACCCAGAGCAAACCAGTTGCTTTCCCCACTGACCTCCGGGCGTCCCGGGACACACAGAATACAGGCTTGCCTAACACTGCCAGAAGAGAATACGGCTGTCCTGTAGGAGGCCAGGAGGGAAGAACCTGACGCACTGAACATTGCCAACACCTCTCTGCAGAGGAATTACTGGTCAGTGGCTACTCCCTTTGCACTGTCTGGGTGGACAGCGTAGAAGGAGCTACCCCAAAGAAGTGATTTTGTCTGTTTAGCTCTCTGAAATCTGTTCCTCTGTCAGGCTGAGGAAGATTGAACTGAATGGGCTAGCATGAAAATTATGCTGCTTTGAAGGGGACGGCCTCCTCCCCTCCTCCCACTGACTGGAGGTGCCAGGCTTTGCAGCAGCTCTGTCCCACTCCCCTAACTGGCTGATCCCTTACCAGATAGAGGTTCCTGAGTTTGGGAAGATTGAGCCCTGCTGTGCTCTCTAGCATGTTTCCTCGCAGCTCCAGGATTTGCAGGTTGAACAATTGGCCGTGACTCAGGCCCAGCGCTGTCTGGATCTTATTTCCTGAGTGTCAGAGGAGGAAGAAACAAGAAGAGAGTCAATCTCACCCAAAGAGAGCGTCCTATGTGTGCAAAAGCGAAGAGAGGTGGTCTGTATCACCTTTCAGGCTGAGGTTGGCTAAGCGGGGGTGAGTAATGCCCTCCATATCCTTGATGCGGTTGCGAGCAAAGCTGATGATCTGGAGGTAGGGCAGCTCCTGCATGCAGGCGCTGGTAAGCAGATTCCCATCCACCTTCAGCCAAAGCAGGTGGGTTAGGCTGCTCAGTGGAGACAAATCTTGCAGCTTGTTCTCTGACAAATCTACATACCGCAGATGAATGAAGCATTCAAGGAGGCTGATGTCTGTCAAGTCCCTGTGGGAGTGAAGATGTGAATAAAACATCTCTCATCTTTCCCCCTGCTACCAGGTTTCAGTTTGCGCCTCACCACTACTGGAGGTAGGGCATTCTCCGCTCCCACTTCCCTGCTGTCCTAGGAAGCCTTGCTGGAGAGGAGGAAAAAGGCAGGCAATAGGGAGAGGCCAAATAGTCTGTAGACAAGACCGAATGGTAAGATTGGACCTGCTTTCCTGGCACAGCAAGTACTCCTTCCCATTGAACTGTAGCTGTCAGGGGACGGCAGAACCAGAGCAGAAAAGAGCATAAGTTTGGGGATGGGTCTGTTAGACAGTAGTGGTAATATCAAGGACTGTGTGGAAGGACTTTCCTAGTGGAAAAAAGCTGGCTGAGATATCTGTGAGGCTGCTGAAAGACACGGTCTTACTGACGCCTGTTAGTTAGGTCTAGGGTTATGTGGGTGTACTGATGGGGCTGAGGCTCCAAACTGTCCCCAGGCCATTGTGTATTTACAAGTGCATGCCTTAAGGGTTAGCAGTTAACAGGAGAGATGTTTAATGAATATTTCTCAAAGTGACTGTGGGGAGGTCACCCTGCTCAGGTCTCCCTAGGAGACCACAGTCCAGAGGGATGGACAGGCTCCCCTCAGTCTAGGGGGACACTGAGGTTCCCACCAGTCCATATGGCTACGGTGGAGGCAGTCCCCAGCTCAGGGCTGAGGATGGACAAGCTATGCTGAGGCACAGACTGGAAGCCAGACGGCCGGAGAACGTGGCCTGGAAATGCTCCTGCCCCACACAGCCGGTCACCAGCGGCCTTACCACACGGCTGCTGCTCCGTGGCTACATAGATGCCTGGGGAGGGGGGATGCCTTCTCCTGGGGCAGGTGTTGCACACTCACTTGTATTTGGCTTCAAATTTCACATAGGCGTGGGCCAAGCCATTGCCTGTCTTAGAGAGGAGAGAGAGGCCCTCCTTCAGCACCTCCTGGGTCAGGGGACACGGGGCCGGCACCTGGGAGAGAAGGAGAGAGCACAAGGCCAGCGCTGGCCTCGCCACAGCCAGAGGGTGCTGAGCCCCCCACCTCACCTGTTCTTCCTCCTCCTGCTCCGACAGCGCCGCCTCCTCCTCCTCCCCCGCCTCCTCCTGAAGGCTGTACTCGTCCCCCTCCAGCTCCTCGCCCTCCATCCTCACAGGCCCCGCTTCCCGCCCCGCTGAGGGAGCTCCGCCGGCGGCCGCGGCGCCCCGCTGCCATGGAAACCGGGGAGGCGGGGCCGCTGCCATAGCGACCGCGCTGAGTGACACGCTGCCCGCGCGCCTCCCTTCCCGCGCCGGCTGCAGGGCGCTGCAGGGGGCTGCAGGGCGCTGCAGGGGGCTGCAGGGCGCTGCACGAAGCTGCACGGGGCTGCAGGAGGCTGCACGGGGCTGCAGGGCGCTGCAGGGGGCTGCAGGGGGCTGCACGGAGCTGCACGGGGCTGCAGGGCGCTGCACGGGGCTGCAGGGGGCTGCGGGGCGCTGCAGGGCGCTGCACGGGGCTGCAGGGCGCTGCAGGAGGCTGCAGGGCGCTGCACGGGGCTGCGGGGCGCTGCAGGGGGCTGCGGGGCGCTGCAGGGGGCTGCACGGCACTGCAGGCACCCTCGGCCTTGGCCTCACAGGCCTCATCCTCTGGGCTTTCCCAGAGACACCCCTTGTCTCACCAGCATTATCCTATCCCCTAATCCGGACCTTTCTGCTGCCTCAGGCAGGGCAAATGTGAAATCCGCAGTCTTGTCAGCTCTGAGTAACACCACCCCACCACTACCACCCCCTGCCCCGAAAGAGACTTTTTGTGTTTCACAGGCACGGTTCCGGTTAACGCTCAGTTTCCTGCACCAACGTGGGCGCTGCTGATTTGCCGTTCATCGGACATCCAAGCTCCCCATGGTTTCTTTTGTCATCATCCGGCTGGCAGTACTCCTCCCAGCTGACCGCTTGTGTTAGTTTGCTGCTCCAACTGCAATAGCTTGTCATTTTTGGTATTACATTCCATGTAGAAATCTCAGAGCATGTCTCTCCTTCATCAGAAGGACTTTGTGATCTTACTCTACCTTCCCAAGTGTTCCTGTCCCTTCCTAGCTGGGTAACATCCGCAATTATTAGGAGTGTATCCAGAGAACTGAAAGATAATTTTGGTGGGAAGGGACCACTGGAGGTCATCCTGTCCACCACCCCCCAGCTCAAAATGGCACCAGCTTCAAAGTTAGGCCAGGCTGCACAGGGTGGTGGTCACTCAGGTGGTGACTATCTCTGAGGAAAGACATTCTGGTAAATGTTTAATTAACACATTGAGCAGAATTAGGCTCAGGCTCTGTGTGAAACCTCGCATGACATGATCTCCCGGATGCCAGGAAGCAGCTTTTGGGGTACAGTGTCCCAACCGGCTGCAGGTGACGCTGCTTCAGCCCTCTCCTCCAGGCTGGGGAGCTGGGGAGGGCTGAGGCTGCCAGCACCCAGCAGATGCCATCGGTGCCTGCCCAGCTTTGGCACCCGAGGGCACGTGGGTGGCTGTGCCCCCATCAGCTGCCAAGCAGAGCTGGGTGTTTAGGGGCCGGGAATGCTGCTCGGAGCTGATGGCCGCCAGTGTTTTGTGGTTAGTACCAAAGTCCAAGGCCCTGCTGCCTTTCCCTCTGGTGCACTTTGCTCCTTCGCAGCCCCAGGGCAACATCAGTGTTAGATAAGCTGGTCCAAGCTGAGCTGGACACACAACCGTCAGACATGAGTCTCTCTCAACACGTGTGCCAGCCATCACCCCTCCTGCAAAGCACCCCTCTGTGCTCAGGGCTGCATGGCAAGCTGTCGCCCGTGTCCCCTGCCTCGTTCCGCTTGACTCCCCGGTGCTGACCTCTTCTCCTGTGCTACACTCGCCCCATCCAAATTCACTCCCTGGTCATTAACCTGCATAGGAAGTGGTTTTCCACTATATCCCCTGCAAAAAAAACCCTTCTACACATAAAGCACTCCAGCTCCTCTTGCCTTTGCTTTCCAAGGCTTTAAGAAGCCCTTCAGCAAATTTTGCTGGAGCAAAAGCAACAACGTGCTTTTCTTCCCATCCCTCATCTCTTTATGCTGAACAGACCAGTAGAAGTCGTGTGTGCCTCTATGCACATGTTTTATACAGTCTTACAACAGGAACATATGGCTCAATTGCCTTGTTTGTAGATGACCAGAGAACTTACAAGAAACAAAGAAAATTATACAAGGAAAACCAAATGTTTAAAAGAGAGAAATTGTATTTAGGTTGGACATATATATTAAAAAAAGATCCCAAACCTAACTATACTGATCAATCATTAAGGAGTTTGTGTGACAAAAGCTGCTCTGCGCACCCACAAAGGAGCACAGGCAGACGGCGGCAGGAGGGGGAGCCCCAACAGCACCCTGCCGGGCTGCTCCCAGGCCCAACCCAGGAGCCACCAGCCCACCAAAGGCCCATCTCCACACACCCCGAGGAGCACAGGGGTGCGATGGCAGGTGGGAACCCAAATTAAGGACTCCGAGGAAGGGACCCCCTGTCCGGCCCCTCCCAGGGCTGCCCCAGGGGACCCTCAGCCCCAGAGCACCTTTAGGGCTGGGGGGGGGGAGGGGGGGGTGCGTACAGGGGTGTGGGACACACGATGGGATGCAGGGAAAAAGCATTTGGGGATTGCACAGGATTCATGAGGGGATGTTCAGAGGAGGAACCGAAGGCAGGAAAGGGAGGGATCTAGGTGATTTGTGGAGGAACAAGTATGGGAGAACAGAGGGATACAGGAATAAAAAGGGCCGGTTGTGTGTAAATGGTTTGTGATGGTTTGTCTGGCCATGCCCTGCGCCTGATCAGCGCAGCCTGTGCCGTCTTCTCATTGAACTCCTTTCGCACTTTGCCCTGGGAGGGCGAGGGACTCTCGTTACCCCATGCAGGGGGTGCGGGGGGGCCTGGGTGCCAGCGGCTGGGCTGGGACCTGGGGCCTGTGTGCCCGGGCGAGCGTGTGAGCGGCAGCAAGGATGCAGCCAGACCAGCCAGTGAGGGGGCCTGGGGGCCGGGAGGGGGCTGCGAGGGAGGAGATGGCTGCTAGCGGGACCAGGGGAGTCCTGGCAGCTGCCAAAGAGGCTGGGGGAGTTGGCTGCTGGGGGACCAGGGGGACTGGAGAGACTGGGGCCAAAGGGCAGCTATAGAGCAAGCTGCCTGAGCCCAGCTACTGGAGGGAGCCACATTGTATGTATGTGTGTGTATATATATATATATAAAAATACACTTACATATATATGTGTGCTCACTAGCACACCTCCATCCTGCTCAGCCAGAGGAGGGGGTGGGATGAGGCTGCTGGTGCTGTGTTCATGTGAGTGCTCTGTGTGGCCGGCCATGTTATCTGTGTGGCCATCCATGTATATATGTGGTATATATGTGTGTTTGTGTGGGGGTGCCTGCTGGGAATACAAGCTCAGCCTGGCTGCTGGTTGGGGCCAAGGACATGGAGGCGCAGCAGCCTCTCTCAGGCTGTCACATCTGGCACAATGCATTTTTCCCAACAGCAACCTGTTTAAGATCCAACCGCTACAATTTGCGGTGAGGATCTGGCAGTATTTCTACTCCACAGAGCTGGGGTCCTGCCAGAAAGCAGACAAAAAGAAGAAAAACAAGATCTGGCATTCCTGCTGATGCAGAAATTATTTTCTATGAGTTTACTCCTCATTAAATGAATCCTTTCATGCCTCTGTATTCTCCTCAAAGCTGTGGGATCAATGCTTGGCTCCCATCTGTTTTTTTTCTATGTAGGTCACTCTCCTGGGCTCTCGCCTAGATCTGCGGGCAGGGCAGGGCTGGGCAGGAGCAGGAACTGGCAGTGGAGCTGCAGGCCACAGCTGATCCCTGTGAGTGATCCTGGCTACCTGCTCCCGGCAGCCTTAGGCACAGTCTGTGTCCCTACCGAGCCACCATTGCTCTGGTCATGCTGACCCCAGTGCCCCGAGGCACCAAACTATGGTCATACCCCAGCAGCCTCTCCAAAACACTTACTCTGGTTGTAGAAACCACAGTTTTCAGGATTTTTTTTTTTTTTTTTTTTTTTTGCCTACGAAGCATCCTCCTCTCCATGTCACTCTGCACATACCACAAGCCAGTAGCTGCCAGCTCTGCGCTGCTGTCAGCTCTGCACTGCAGTCAGGCTCTTCCTTCTCAGGCCACCTCGCATCCTTCCCTGTTTGATGGGCTTGCTTCCATCACAAGAGGTTCCCAGCAGTTGCACTCGTACGCCTGGGGCCCGTCACCCTGCGCTTCCTAACAGCAATTGCCCCACCATAACCCACAGCTGGTTTCAGCGCCATTTTAGCACAGCCTGGCCCTGGCTCCTCCCCAAGAGGCTCCTCCTGAGGAACAGACTTTGCTCCCAGCCAGGAAGGAGATGCCCCCTGAAGGGCCTGGGGCTTTTCTCTCCCCATCCCCTCCAGCTGGGAGGGAGGAACACTGTTAGCAGCACTTTAGCAGACTAGAAGGAGCTACAGCATTAGTGGGTTTCCTAAGATTTTTCTCCTTGGTCCCTCACCTCCCGCTTTTCATCCCTCAGGTGATGCTGGCAGGGCAATACACTGGCAGCTGAAGTATCAGGGGAGGAACATGCCACAACTGCAAAAACTACTGCAGACCAGAAACATGAAATGGAAGAGGACCTCTCAGATGTGCATTAACAGACTGAGTGCCCCTTTGCATGTCTGCTCCATACCAGAGCACTGCCCATAGGCTCCCAAACACATGCTGCCTCACAACTAAGCTCCTCCTTGTGAGGCACTTCCTTTTTCATTACTTAGTACCATCTAAAAGTCTCCTAGCTGGTGCAGCAGTGGGAAATAACATAATCTTGCTTTCTCACCCATCAGCACACAGCTGCAAGCAGGCAGCAAGCACAGCCTCGGCACATGGCCTAAAAACCTTCCCTGCATAAAGAGGGAGCTGCTCTGCTCCACATTTAATGAGCAGCAAAGTCAATTACCAGTACTCACAGAATAGGGATGAGTGCATTACCAAAGCCTGCCTGGAAAGATCAGCTCACTAGTGGGACAGCCAGGTGCTCCAGCAGCTACTGGGATAGAGACACACATGGAAAAGATGCACAGAAATCACCATGGGCCCAAAGAAGAGCTGTAACATGACAAAAGCAAGATGCTTGGGGCATGCTGCAGGTGAAACCCACGACAGCAAGATGCAGGTTGAACCTGTGCAATGCCTACTGGGGCAATGGTGAGCCCTCAGAGAAAAGCCCACAAAACCCACACTACACTCTCTGCAACCAGCTCCCTCCAGAAGTAGTAAGTTCCGTACACTGTTCATCCCCAGCTGCTTCTGAGTAAGATCCAGGACACACCTTTGCATTTTCTTTTTCTCATTTATTGTTCAGTATGGGACACAGGTGAGGTAAGACATCTCACAAGGATCTAAGCTGACAGGCTCCTTGCTGATGGAGCTGAAGGATGCAAGAGACTGTAGTTCCTTTTTCCTTCCCCCAGCACCAGTGGCCCCCTCTCCCTGCAGCACTGCAGAGAAAGGGGGAGGCACAGGCCAGGTGGACTGTGGGCTCTTACAGGTCAACAGGCAACTAAGGATTTTGCCAATTCAGAGAGGAGGCTGTCAAGACTCTGCTGAGACAGGCTCCCACTAATAGTACTCCAACACGGTGGTGGGGGTTAGCAGCACAGGTAGAACAATGACCGTGGAAGGGGAAAGCCTCAGAGGAGGCCTCTGTACTGAGACGTGTGCAATGAAAAAAAAAATCCCTTCTTGCTTCCATTTCTTGCTCTTAACCACAAGGGACTGCTCCTTACAGGCTGCTTCAGTGTTTGGCATTGATAATATCCACAAACTCTGGCTTGAGAGAAGCTCCACCGACAAGGAAGCCATCCACATCATGCTGAGAGGCCAGCTCCTTACAGTTGCTGCCAGTGACCGAACCTAAGGAGGGAGCAGTATTTTAAGGTCAGATGTGGCCAGCTCTAGAAAATGGGGCCAGGGCACAAATGTAAGACTAGCCACATCTTACTCTGCAGACAGTAAAACTGTCTCCCATTTACTGAAACAAGCTAGTAGGTGGCTCTTCATGCTCTGACAACCTCAAGTTTCCTCATCAGCAGAGGATGTTGTACAGCTGCAGCAACAAGCAAAGGAACTAAGTGCTTCCTGCACCAAAGAGTGCCCTCAAATTCATTTACCTCCGTAGATGATCCTAGTTGACTGAGCAACAGCATCAGACACATGGCTTTTCAGCCACCCCCTCAGCTTCTCATGAACTTCCTGAGCCTGCAACAGCAAAAGAGTCCCACTGAGGGCTGAGCAATACATACTCTACATACAGTTCCCTTCCAAAGGGGAGAATCTCTTTGAGAGAATCTTTAGAGACGCTTCAAAAATATCTCAAGTAGGAGGGGTCAGTTGGCCATTTAGTCAGCCACCCTTCCCCTGCTCATACCTGTTGGGGAGTTGCAGTTTTACCAGTTCCAATAGCCCAAACTGGCTCATAGGCAAGAACCACTTTACTCCAGTCCTTCACGTTATCTGGGGAGGAGGGACAAGGTGTAAGTAAGCACAGTATCCCATGCTGGGAAGGGCAGAGCTGGAAAGCTTTCTGGAACATGCAGGCCTTTTATTAACATGATCATTACTGTGTGTGAACATTTGCAGCAATATATCTACAAGCCTTACAAGGAAGGTCAGGATGGCCATTATGGCCTTCCAGTTAAGGCCAGAATGGCCATTTCCCAAACATCCAAAGCAGAAAAAAGCACCTGTTTTCTTCCCTTACCAGCAATGGCCTTGGTCTGTTCAAAAACCACCTTCTCCGTTATGCCAGCTTCTCTCTCATCCAGCTTCTCTCCAATGCAGGCAATGACTCCAAGGCCCTCAGCTAAAGCATGAGCCACCTTCTGCCCAATCAACTGGGAATGGAAAAGCAGCAAGGTAACTGATAGTCAGACCTACTCCTGTAGTTGTATTTTAACTGCTCAGCCCTCCAGCCTTTGCAGGCACATCTGAGCTGGACCATCTCTCCATCCCAGGGTCACTCACCTCATCCGACTCTCCAAAAACATGCCTTCGCTCAGAGTGGCCCAGGATCACCCACGTGGCTCCAATATCTTTGATCATTGCTGGGCTGGGAAGAAAGGAGATGACTCACACCTCTGGGGGAAATTCACATCCCAGAGGCACCCTGGCTTTACTATTCCTCTCTGTGGGCTCACCTGATCTCTCCTGTGAAAGCACCCTTAGGTACCTTGTAACAGTTCTGTGCTGCAACTCCAATCTTTGCATCAAGCTTCTGACGGGCAAAGTCAAGGTAGATGGAGGGGGCTCCACAAACCACCTCTGGAAGGCAAAGGCGGCGGTTACCCTTGAGACAGGCAAAGGGCAGTGACCCAGCCACCGACCCCAGATCCCAGCCCCAAGAGGTCATCCCTCTCTCCTCTCCCGCACTCCCGGGAAGGCTGCACCTGCCTGCCCTCGCTGACATTTGGGGGACCCTCTGCAGCAGGCATATCCTTGCTATCCAATGACTTGACAGCAGGGAGGAAGCCCTTTCCAGTGGGCAGACAGGTGATACCGGGCGGACGGCCAGGCCCCTCGGCCGGTTTACACAGGTCCCTTGGAAAGGGCCCAGCTGAGAAACCGCGCGAGGATCCCACCCTGCTGCCCGGGCCCAACCGAACCGGGGGGAAAGGGGCAGCATCGGGTTACGCCTGGGGTTGTAACCGGGTACAGCGGGGGGGGGGGGGGGGGGGGGCAGGGGCAGGGTCTCGCAGCCTGCCCTGGCAGCGCAGCCCCGAGTGACCTCGGCCGAAACACAGCGCCCCGCACCCCCGGCCCCGGCGGGGCCGAGGAGCACACGGGGCAGGATGTGGGCAAAGGCAGGGCCGAGGGAGAGGCCTGGGGCCCGGGCAGACGGGCGGCCGGGAGCCTCGGCAGCGGGGATACCCAGGACACCCTCTCCCGCCGCCGGGGGGGGGCGCTCCTCCCGGGGCCCCGCCCGGGGGTGCGGCCGGAGGAGCCGCGGCGGACGGCCGCACGTGTCCACCGGGCCCGCAGCCCGGATCCGGTTTCGCGGGTATATTTAGCCCCGCCGCCGGGTTATATTTAGGCCCCCGCCGCCCTCTGACATTTGCCGCTCCCCCGCCCGGGCCCGGGCCCCGGCCCCGCCAGGCCGCCGCCGGGCCGTGAGGCGCCGGGCGGGACGTGCGCTACGTGCGGCCGCGCCCTCACCGGTGTCGGCGGAGAGCTTGGCGCCGTTCAGCGTGTGGATGAGCTCGCCCAGGCTCTTCTTGTCGCCGTTCATCTTCCAGTTGCCCCCCACGAAGAACTTCCTGGGCGCCATTGCGGGAGAGGGCAGGGTCCGGTACCGGAGGAGACGCGAAGGTCGTCGGCGGCGGCGCGCGATCCCCGGCGCCCGCTTTTATAGCCCGGCAGCGCCCGAGGCCCCGCCCCCTCCTCGGGCCCCGCCCCCTCCTCGGGCCCCGCCCCCCTCCTCGGGCCCCGCCCCCGGGAGCCCGGGGCGGGGGGGTGTTCTGCCGCACCCCCCGTGCTCCCACCCCACGAGCACCCGTGTCTCAGCTCCCGGAGGGCCCCCAGCAATGCAGAGGGCAGACAGAAACCGGGGGGGTATTTCGAGTTTTATTTTGTCCCTCGTGTATTTTGGCATGTAAAGGGCACGCGAGGGGGGCGGCGCTGCTGGTGGCCCACCTTGCTGCCCGCCCCGCGGCCTCCCCGGCCGGGCAGGCAGGAGGGACCCCCCCAACACAAGCCACACAACACACAAGCCCCCTCCTCCCCATCCGGACAGCAAGGAGGTGGCATCACCCCACCAAGCAGCAAAGCGCTAGGGCCGTGTGTCACACGGGGGTGGGGACAGTGAGGACATTTCCTATCGAAACAGACATTCCCGCCCCCCCACCCCGGGCCCCCTTCACTCATGTCCACGGGGGCTCCAGCCCCCAGCCTATTAGTCAGGGAACTCTTGTCTCCCCGTGTGTCTCCACAGAGAGGCCATGAAGGGACGAGTGGGGACAGAGGAGCAGGGGAGAGAAGGACCCCGCTCCCATCCTCACTGCCCCCACCCCTTTCCCCCCCATGCCTTCAGCCCACTCTCCCCCCACCACACACAGCAAGAGGACGTTCTAGCTGGGAATCCGCTGGTAGAAGTAGATGTAGCCCAGGTCCTTGGGGGGCTTCTCAGAAGCACAGACTTTCTGGTCGTTGTAGATCACCCACCTGCAACAGGCAGAAGGGGAGCTGAGGGATGCCGTTCTGTGGCTAAGACGCGACTTGATTCCCCTTGCCTGCTCTCATCCCCGACCCCCCAAGACCTCTGAGGAAACAGGGGAGGACAGCGATTTAAAGCTGTACCTCAGAGTCCCCTTAACGCTGTGAAAAATCCCTCTTACCTGCCCTCTTTCTTGATGTGACAAACGTAGTGTCCGCACATAGTCGAAGTGCCCATGTGGCTGATGAAGGCAAACAGCTGATATTCTTGGGAGGAGGAGAGAGGAGTGATCAGAGAGAGAAAGGCTGCTTACCCTGAAACACCCTGTGCAAGGCCCTCTCTAGAAAAGGATCCCTGAAGGAAGCTCTGCTGGGTAATAATTTAGAGGTGGGTCTCCGTCAAGCCTGACTGTGAGGATTTGGTCTGAAGGCCAAACATGCAGGGAAACAGGAGATGGTACCCGCCACTTAGCCCTCTCTGTTCCAATGGTTTATTCAGCCCATGGGTGCCGGGTGGGTAACCGCAGAGATTCCCCCTCCTTGTGCCACCCAGCAGCCTAGCAGCATTGGCACCGATTCTGCACAGAGGCTGGAACCTGGTTTTTCAATGGGAGTCTGAAGAATAAGAAAAGCCTCCTGGGATGACTGGGAAAAAGCAGCACAGCCCTTCCTATCTTGATGACAATTCCTCTTCCTCTTTCTTACTGGCTTCCACATAATCCCCACCCTGAGTGGTCTACACCTTACTTTGCCGTCCCTCTCCTTTTCCTCCCTGCTTCTACCTCAACAACCAGACCAGCTCTTGGGGCAGCTGCTGCTGCTAAAACCTGTGGATGGATTGGGGAGAATAAAGCCATGTTGAGTTTGCACCCCAAAAATCCACATTCCTACTGCTTGGAACTCACTTCCAGGCCCATCGCGCACTTTAGGACCCACAGGGACAGATTCAGAGATGGACTCGGCTGCTGAGCGCCCCTCTGAAATATCCATAGCAGCTTCTGCATCAAGGTCATCAATGTGACTAAAGATCCAATCCACAGCACGCTCCAGACTGTTGTTCTGGAAGGAAAGAGAGAAGGTTGCAAACTTGGGAATGCCTGTTCCTGAGAATATCCCTTCGCTCTGACATCACCCATGCCTCTCACCGTGGCTCTAAGCGCTTTCATAGCCTGGTCCCGGGAGAAGCCCATGGAGACAATGGTGGCCACACTGTCTTCTGAAGGAGGGTCTGGGCAGGCAATAGTTGACCCTGGTCCACTGGATCCAGGGAGGACTAACGGGTTAGCAAAGTCTGTAGCAGAAAACAGAATACAGCTCAGAGCAGTCAGATCTCTCCAAAAGGGACACAGTCAGAGGTCCCACCTGCTTCCGTTTTCCACTGCGGTAGTGGGACAGGAAGTACAATGGCCCAGATGCAATAAGCTTCACCACGGCCATGCGGTCTCATACCTGGATCATCCATATGTGACATGACCCAGTTCATGGCAGCCTCAACCCCACTGTTCCCTGTGTAATACACGGCTTTGCGGCAGGCATCCATGGGAAAGCCCATCTCCACTAGCTGGATAATCACCGACTCATCCAACATGGGTGCTGTGGGAAGACAGAGATTACAGCCACCCACTCCCACCCAGCCCTGCCTGCTCCGTTTTGTGCAGTGTCACGCAGCCGCCCAAGCCACCGTTTCCTGGCTTCGATTCGCTCAAGTTCTGTCTCTCTGCTCTTCTCATCCTTTGCTACCTTTCTTCTTCAGAAGCGCAGTCTCACACACAGGCACCCCAGGGAACAAAAGGATTCAACGCATGAACTCAGGCACGCTGGCTCTTCCCTACCCTCCAAACCCTACCGCCCACTGCATTTCGTGAAAATAAAATACCTCTAACCAGTTAAATCTTGTATAAATCCCAGCTCTGCCCCCTCTAAATGCACTAGACATGCCATCTCCCCATCTTCCACAGAACAGGAATCAACAGACTCCCTTGCATAACACCCTTGCATAACAGGCATGCAAGGGAGGGAGCCGGCATTCACTGACAGAGGAACAGGGAAAGTCTGAGCAGGTGGAAACCGCTAGCATGGGAGACAAGACAAGGAGAGCAAGGAAATGAGTCAGGCATCAGGAAGAGAGGAGGAGAATCACTAACATGTCGGAGAGGAGAAGTGAGGGGAGCAGAAGGAGTCGTCGTCCTCGTTGCCATAGAACCCCAGGCTACCTTTGGGCTCGTCTGGTGTCACCAGTGGGGGTGCGATGTCTGGCATTTCTTCTTCTCCATCTTGCAGCCCTGTTCCCTGCAGTGCAGAGATATCCAGCTCCTCTGGCATTTCAATGGAGACATCTGCAAGATACAGTCTTGCTCAGCCTCCCCATAGAGGCAGAAACAAAGGACTCGGTTGGGAGATGTAAAAGGGTAAGTCCCTGGGGATGCAACACACTACAGTCTCCAGCTCCTTTTGGGGTACTTTCCTCTTTGCAGTAATGACCACAATACCCATATAAGACTCCCAATACCTATATGCTCTGTACTTCTCATCCTTCTTACCAAGCTTTTTGGGCACCCAGTCCAGACCAAAAGTGAATTTCTTGATCTGGATCACCAGATAATCCGGGAAAGAGGCGAACCGTGTTGTTCTGAAAGAGATAAATAATACTTTTATTTACTTTGGCAGCAATGATTGAGGGCACTTAGTTGATTCAAGAAATCAGTGAGTAGGGTGGAGGCATGTCCTAAGGGGGGAATACATGTATCTGTGCAGCTCTCCTACGCCGAGCTTAAAGCCCCTCAAACACAGAATCATTTCTAAAGCAGATGCTTTGACAAGATGAGATGGAATGCAACATTTACAAAATCTTGCGGGATGAGGAAAAACAGTACATGTTCTCTGCCTTCCAATCCTGTTTTTTAGAAGCTGCCTCAGATTTTAGCATTTAATTAAAAGTCTAACCCTTAAGGAATGTAGAGGAAATAACGTCTTTTATTAGACCGACAGATAAAGCTGCAGGAACTGACAAGCTTTCAAGCACAAGAGCACCTCTTCAGATACAAAGCAGAAGCAGTGAATTTTAAGCTAACTGAATTTGATTGAACATTATTTAGTTAGACAATTTGAGAGAGAGAGGGTGTGGAATCTATGAAACAGAGGGAAATGTCTGTGAAGGGAAAAGCAGTAGTAAGAGAGACAGATACTTATTATCAGGGGATAATTGTAACATGCCATAAAATTAATTTAAGCAACGGTATATATTCAATGCTAATTCTTACAAAGTGTTTGAACACAACTCACTACTTAAAAGCAAAACAAAATGTTACTTTTCAACATGATTGTGTTACTGACCGTTAGTTTATAGTAGTTATTGCTTAATAACAGAATATTTGTTAGAAAAACACTTCCAGTTCTTTGAGGACTACTCTTTCATTGCAGAACAGTCAGTAGCATCACAGCAGGAAGCTGCTTAAGTTTATAACCTTCTCACTACACCTTTGCACTGTCACATGTGCTGCAGGCAGTGAGACAAACTGAAGCTGTTTTTTAAACCTTGCTATTAGCATTTAAGTTAGCATTCTTCTAACTAACTCACACGTCTGTTACACTCAGTGTTTTGCTCAAATTTTAATAGCTAAAAACTTCCTTTAAAGAAATGTTAGAGACCATGTAAGACCAGTGTTGCCATACTGTCAGTACTGATTTTAAAGCTAAATTTTGAATTTAGAGTAAAAGCTGCTAGCTTTCTGGAATATCACTGTATTTTCATAGCCCCTCAGCAACTGAAATCTGATGGTAAGGACTTCACTAGCACTGCTGTTCTGCCCACTGTTGTGCCTTGGGGGCAATCACTTCAGCACTGGCAGACTGGTTCCCCCTCTGCTTTGGTGTTCCGTGGGCCCAGGGTGTGGAGGACTACAAAGCTTTGGTAACACTTCTTCCCCAAGCAACTAAAAGAAGTCCCCAAAGATGCAGCTATTGCCAGTTTGTCATAGCCTGGCTGGTAACTCACACACACTCACTTGAGAGCCACAGACTTGGCCTGCAAGGCTGTGCTCCAGAAATCATCCACCTGCTCTGGGGCTCCATAGGCCTCTAGGCAGGAGCTGAAAGGCACCTTGGCTCGCACCAGCTCAGGCAGTGGTTGCTTCTCCTCCTCTGCCTGCCGCTTCTTCTCCTCATATTCCAGTAGTTCATCTAGAAATAAAGCAGAGGAGTCAAGGACTACCTCTAGGTATCTACAAAGCAACTGGTGTAAGCTACACCCAGAGGCAGAATAGGCCTATAGATACACGCCATCAAGAACGGAGCACAAAGTAGACAATGTCTTCCAGAGCGCTGTTCTGCTACTACAGCCCTGTTTTGCTGTTGAAACACAGCCCAGCTTATGGTGTTGGAAGCAAAGGTTCTAGAGGGACATCACTGTGTCACACCACCTCTGAAGAAATCAGCCCCATCCCACAAAAGCAGGTGAAGGATTGATCTGGCTTCAGAAGTGGCAAAGCCAGTCCTCGAGGAAGTCCCTTTCTCATTTAAGGAGTTCTGTAATAAAAGTACAATATCCAAACATAATGTTTGCTATTGTTCTGGCCGTGGCACATTACTGACCTTTGTTGAGTGCAGCGTCCATGGGCACAGGCAGCTGCATGATATAGTCCACACGCTGGGTATATTTCACCTTTTCTGTGGCCAGGCACTTCAGCTTCTCCTCCACCAGAAAACGGAAGACCTCATTAGGGTTCTCCGAGCTGCGGCAGTTCCTCTGAAGAAGGATAGATTAGAAGGATAGCTGTACATCAGAATGACAGAAATAATTATCTGCAGTAGCAGTGGTTCCATGCAGGACATGGCTAAAGAGTATTCACTTCTGTATCCAGCAAAAGAAAATACAGCAAAGAGTAAACTACAGCCAACTTCTGTACCCCAGGAACCTATGCCATTCCTGCTCCTAAAGAAGACAATTTATATCCCCAGCTGTTCCATTCCCAAAAGAGATTCCTCCAAGGAATCACCCCTGAAAACATGGCCAAGCATCTCTCCTTCTCTGCTCCCGCAGGTGCTAGCTGGCCCATGTGTTCTCTCCATCTCTCTGCTCTGACTGCCAGCTTCTCACCTCCACTCTTCACCCCCTGCTGTGGGGAGAAAACAAAGCCGGGCTTTTCCATGACTTGACAGATAGACTCAACCATTACCTCCACCATGTTGATGAAGTGCAGAAAGAATTCCTGGGCGTCCTGCTGTCGGTTAGTGGAAAATTCTGGGTGTCCCTTTCCAATGAGGGACTTAAACATGCGTGGAGCAATGCCATTTTGCATACCCTGCAAATAACAAGGTGGAAGAGGAAGGCGGTCATAATTTGCTAAGCATGTGCTCTGGCATGTAGCACTCTACTCTTAGCTATGCTTTTCTTCAGATGACAGGGCCCTGGAACGATGTCTTCAGAAAGGGTTCCCTCTCCATCCCCATGTAACACACACAATGCCTCATGCAACACACACATCATGAGGATACCATATCCAAGTCTCACCTTCTGATCGGGCTGCTGTTCCCCATCTGCAGAAGCTGGCTTTGAATACTCCCCAGAAAGCAATCCATGGCCCAGTTTGGCTCTGGAACGATGAAGAAGTCACTGTTAGCATCAAAAAGGTTCCTGCAATCCCACATCCTCTAGGAGCCACATCAACCCATCCAGCTTTAACGCTGCCATGGACTGTCAGTCTCACAGAGATCAGCCTTCTCTGCTGCACCAGCCAAGATCATCATATCTTGGTCTGCTCTCTGGTCCCACAAGACATTGACTTGAAAGTTACTAAGACTTCTGGGCACCCATCTCAACCATTGCTTGCACAGTGGGGAGAACATAAAGAAACAGCTTCTTTTTCCCCACAGAAGGGCAGCTGGTGCTGAGCCATACAGCAGCTGCCTAACAGCCAAACTAGGCTGCAGCCTGACATGGGTAAAGTAGCAGTGTATCTAACTGACTGTGCAGGAGACAACAGGGCAGAGCGAAATTGTCTGAGCCAGAAGTAGCATTGCTGTGAGCAGACTGATCACATTTTCCCAGGGGAAAGATCAAGAATGACTGCACGAGGCACTTAATGGACAATAGTAACGTTCAGCGATTTCCTCCTATGCTCAGACTCTCCTACTATTCCACCTCACTCCAGTCCCTCCCCATCACTATTGCCATTTGCCTGGAACCAAACCCTACCAATTCCTCCCTTTGCCCAGGCACAGATCTTTCTGGCTGTCTCAAATTAATCCCCTCCTCAGTGAATACTTCACCCCAGCCTGTCCAAATTTAGAATCCTCCCTTATTGCTGAACTCCCTTCCACAAATGCCACCTTCCATTCCTCCACCCCAAACCTCCATATATTGCTTTTCTCTTTTAGAGCAGATGTAGCACAGAATTCATCTATTTAAAATGCAACACCCTCCCAAATCTGTGTTCCTTCTGTATATTCTCCTGCTATTGCTCGTACAATACCTTTTGCAGGAAGCCTCTTTAAGCATATATAAATTATCCACTGAGAATAAAGTTGCCTAAATCTGTGTATTTCTTTGCTCTTAGCCATCTCCCTCTATTGCAGAGAGCAAGCACCTTTTTGCTGTTACGCAGATAGAATATGCCTACCAGAACCCCCCCCCCCCGTGGTAACAGATGGTACTGCGTTCCCCACATAATACATTTAAGAGCCTCTCATGAACACTGAGGTGCACCTTGTCCTCTCCATCTAGGGCATTCAGCTGAACTTTCCTGGCTTAGATCCTTACTGATCACTGAGGATCAGTGTCTCTGGTGATGGACACGGAAACAGAGAGGCAAGGCTTGAGGGAGAAACCTGCAGCAAAGCACACTGTAGCAGCGCAGAGGGGACGCACCCAGGCAGCCTCAGCCTTCCTTCTCTCACCAAAACTCTACGTACACTTGTGTGCTGAAGTCCTGTGTGGGGTCCGAAGGTGCACTTTGGAATATCTTCTCCAGCTTGTCCACGTACCTGCAAAGCAAAACGGAGCAATCTAAGGGACATACGGGTTCCTCTAGTAAAGACACAGTTCTGAGCCTGAGTACTGTAACAGAAGCTCCCAGCTCTAGGAGACCTTTGTACTGATCCCAGGGGATCCCAGGCTAGTGGAAAGGCATGATTAAGCTCACTTACTTTCTCTGGAAGTCTGGGATACTGAACAGCACCTGCATCACAGAATTGAGGTAGCAACTGTTGCCCAGGTTACGGATACCAGTGTACCCAGGCCCATAGAGGGGCTTGAGCTGCACGCCAGACTCCTGGATGAGCTCCCACTCCCCAATGCGCTGGTTCATGTCTATTTCCAGTTCTGTCATTGTCTTGTCTGTCTGTGGAGGGAAAGAACAGGAAAAACCCTCAAAGAAGACTCAAAGGAACATGAGAGGTGTGAGAAGTGCAATGCTGTAGAGAAACATGAGTCAAATCCATTCTGTTTTATTAAATTAGAAGAGGAGGAAGATACAAGAACTGTTTTCAAATATCTGAATACCTGGGACAGAAAGAGGAATGAGAAGAAACATGGGAAAAATCTGAACCATCCCCTGTAAAGGGGCACAGAAATCACACACTAACACTGAATCTAGGGAACAAAGCTCAGGGCCTGGAAACCTCCCTGCCCACAGTACTGACACAGAACCCCAAGGAAATAAACCTGAGGGACAGGAAAGAAAAGCAAAAAAGGCAATGAAAGAAGAGAGGCAGACGAGACAACTCTCTGCCTGACAAAAAACAGGGTTTCTTGAGCAGGAATGGTTCTGCATAGCCACAGAAAGCTGGGATCCAGCTAAGACACCTCAGAGTTGCTTCCCTCCCCCTCTGGCCCTATGGAGGACCACCCTCCCTCTCACCTTCTGCATCTTGAGCATGTCAATCCCAAAGTGAGCCAGGTGTTCTGCCAGGTTGGGATCCAACACCATGTCATCCTCGTCATAGGAGTAGACATCTATGCAGGAACACAGAGGAAACAGACTTATAATGGCCTGTGATCTAACATTCACTGCTGGATGAAGAGAACAGAGTGCCCAGAACTGGGAGTTTTGACAAACTGAGCAGTTGGGGTTTCTCTCCTTTCTCAGGAGAGTAGCATGACAAGACAGAATACTGAGGTTCCTCCAAAACATGTGACAAGACAAACAACTTCACCACTGATCAAGGTACAGAGGTACACGTACGTCTGGAGTGAGGAAAGCGGGTTACTGTGCCATATAGTCTCTAGTCAGGCTTTGCACACAAAATTCTTTGATAAACATCCCACCACAGAAAATAAGATGGCAACCTGGATAACTATTCTAAAACCCTCCAAATTACAAGGGAGGGGAGGAGGAAGGCAAGGTTTTATCAGCTGGTTCTTTGCCTGCCACAAGAAGCAGGTCAGAGTGGGAAAGTTCATGATAGGATGACACTGAATGTTCCAGGTCATAAGATGGGCAACACAAGCCTAATTCCTGGAAATCCTCTCTGACTTCCCTTGTCAGAGACCACAGTCAGCCTGAGTGGTGCCTGACATCTAAAACCCTCATAGGATCCCCCTTCTCACCAGCCCCATCAGGAGTAATTGTTCCCAGTTTCACAGCCAGTGGGTAGCCAGTTTCCCGATAATGCTCGACCGCATGATTGTTGCCACCACTGCCATCAAAATAGCGCCGACCACAGAGGATGGCTCCATCAGTCATGTTCAGCCACAGGTTCTCCCTCATGTCACACTTGCTGCACTTCCAGCCACTATTGACAAGGAACAGAGAAAAAGGGATTAGGGTGAAAACCTATGGGTTCTGCCTCCCAAGCCCTCTCCATTACTACCCACTGACCATAGTACAAGCAATCTCATTCCTCTTTTACTTCAGAACACTGAGCATCCTGAAATGCCTTAGTTTGCCATTTCGTCAGAATTTACTATGGCAAGGCACACTCAGAGACTCACAAAAGAAGCCTCATCTGCTGCTGCAGTCCAGGACAGGAGAAGAAGGTGATAGGGGTGGGTCTGGGATACAGAGCAACACAGCTAGTTTCAGTACTATGCTCACCACGGTGGGATGCGGACATCATTCTGAAGTTGGTGCAGGGAAAAAGCGTGTTTGGATACACGCCGAACCTCCCCATCCCAAGCCTGGACCTCCTGCTTCCGTGAGGCTGAATCTGCCGTCAGGATGGCCTCGACTGCACTGGCAATCTGGAATTAGGACAGCATGAAAAAAAATGAAGGGCACAAAGAGAGAAGCTTCCAGTGCCACCACACTCCACATTTAGGCTCAGATTGGCCAGTCAGTTGTGCTAGGGCAGCATTTGGGACCCTCAGTTGCAAGCCACGGCTCCGTAATATAAAACACTGTGTGAGTGTAGAACAACCCTGCTTACTCCAAGCTGAGACTTCACAGCAGCTCTGCAAGATCCCTTTTACAGGACAGCAGCTCCTTCTCTGTAATAGTGCGTTTCCTCCTTACCAATAGGAAACACAACCCTCTACCCAAACATACCCTATCTCTGACCATGTCTGGCAGTCCCTCCAGCCCATCACGAGGAATATCCAAATGCTCCGGCAAAATTACTATTTTTACATCTTCATCATATTCAAACTTTTCCTCTGTAATGTCAAATCCACCTTCTACACCTACAGGAAGAAAAAACATTGCAGTAACAGGTAAAACTAAGCAGTTTCCAAGGTCTCTTTGCTCATAGCTTACATGACATAAGGCACCATGACTAAGGCAAAGCTCTAGATCAACGATCCACAATCTTCTATTTCTGGATCCCAAAGTTTATACTGGAGGTGTGGACTTCACAGGAGCAAATATAAGCCTAGTGACAATAGGTTTGCTTTTCCCAGCTCTTTTTACAGATGCTTGGAAGGAATCTCCAGACCCTGACTACAACCAGAAGAGAGACCTGCTCTAGAGAGACAGTTGCCAGAACAGAGCCATGATAAAGCACTGCCGTTCATCCTTCCCAGTATATCCAAGATAATGAATGGATGAAGAGATCATATTCTAAGCCTGTTCAAAGGTCTAGTCTACCAGTATCTTTAAGGAGCCTGGCTCTGCTTCTTGCCTCTTCCAGAAAGGACAGTTCAGAGTCCTAAACTTAAGCAAGGAGAACCAGGAGTTCCTCTGGAACCAGAACATCCAGAATTACAGAAAAAGTCTTAGGAAAGGTATAGTGCTAATAGTTTCTCATGCCCACCTAAGCCATGTTTTCCAGAGGTTGCAACAGAAATGGGAGTGCCATACATAACAGGTTATTTGCCAGTTGTCAAGAGTCATGATGGACGGTCACCAAAAAGTAACATTTGCAGTTGGAGGGAATGGTTTCTGACTTATGTAGGTACTCAGGAAAAAAACTTGGCCTTTCCTGTTCTTCAAACGTTGACACTTTATCTCCCAGAAGGAAACAGGCAGAAGAAACATTGCTTACTAGCAGCCTTAACCCCCTGGGGGTTTTTTAACTGAATTTCCTTTATTTCTTTAAAAATGGCATGCTGTGACTGCAGTAGATCTCTGCAACAGATCTCTGAAGATCTGTCGCTGCAACAAATCTCTGAAGGGAATATGAGTTTTTGCTGTTTAATCCCTCAGCCTTAAGAATCCTGTGTGCGGCACAGTTCTGATAACCGTTACTGCATTTACTTAAAACATTGACAAAAATACCTGGTTCCCACAATATCTCCTGCAACTCTCCCCTCAAATACCTATATTTTTTAGACTATGCACAAACTGCCATGTACGAATGCAGATGCTGCAAGCCTGAGTGATTTTAGAAATACCTGAAAACAATCACCAGCATCATGCAACAATATACCCAGATAATTCTCTTCTGTGCCTCTTCAGCACATCCCAGAGAGATCTCCTGTCACCATGTCATAGAGTAAAGCAATACACAATCCTTCAGGGTATTACACAATTCCTGAACTCTACTGGTGAGGTCCCCTCGGGTGGTTATGTGAACCTTCTGAGACTCCAGATGAGGAAGAGGGTCTTCAGCCAGCAGACTGCCTCCTAGCCCTTCCCCCTGCCCCCAACCACCAGTTGCCAGCTTGTCACGAGGTACACCGCCTCCCTCTCCATGGTTGTATCTAAGCACCACAAACTCCAAAAGTCATTCAAGCAACATGCAGGCATGGGAGGCAAGCACCACAGATCTTTTTTTCACATGGAAAGGGAAGCTGAGGTACAGAGAGATCAAGGGCTACATTTTGCAGCCTATGACATTTTGCTCCTAAAGATTTCTAGTCCTTCAAAAAAATCTCCCATGTCAGGATTAGCTGAACTACCACAGCTTAGCTAAAAAAGAAGAAAAAAACCCCCTCTCTCCTGGATTCAAGATCACTGCCTCACAGGACCAATACTTTCTTTTATTCTCTCTCATTCCATTCAAGCCATTAAGCTGTTATAACAGGCAGCTATTTGCTGACCCAGTGACAACACTTATCTCAAGACCTTTGTAGAACTGGGGATGCAGAAATAACTCATAACGCAGACTGGGCCTTGTCTCTCCAAAAGCAGCATAATCATATACACAGAAGCACTGGCTATCTGAAGAAACATAGATTCTAGTCTCAATTTTGCTAGAATTGACCTTTGGGACTCCATTCACCTCACCATAAAAACAGGGAGCAACTGAAAGTCTAAATGTTGGTGTTAGCGTTGTGGCAGCAGCGGAGTCATTGGGCGTCTGCCACACAATGGCACAGCCAGGGAAAAAGTGAGCAAAAAAGCAAGACGTGCAGGGTCCAGGTTCTGGATTTCCCTCTAGTGGTCAGCTTCCAGCAAGCCAAGAACCTGTTACTGCTAAAAAATGTTCCTATCCTCTGCTTTATGGATCTCCATGATGGTTTGGAAACTACTAGCTGAGACTGTTCCAAATAAGCAGCATCTTCACTGATTGCCATGACAGCCTTTGCAGTTGGTGCAAGAAAGTAATGGAACAGCAGCCCTGTTCTTCCAAAAAAGGGCTTGTTTTTAATACTTCAATGTTCACATGTATTTCCTCCAGTATCAGCCTTGTATTTCAAAGAACTATCGAGTCAAAAGTATTAATACAGCATTTACCAGTAATTTCTTCTCCATCTATAAAAATAACACTAGTTCAATTTCTCAGAAGGTTAAAAGTAGTCTTTTTATCAGAAATATCAAACTTACTTTTCTCAGACCTACACATTTTCTCAAACTTACTTCAGCCCCACACCAGATGCATCCATATAAAGCAACAGCCCCACACTGGTTATACCCACACCAAGCTAAGTCAGGCAAACAGAGATAAGAGAGGACACACAAAACATATTTATCTACAGAAAATATCATGCATCTTTGAACACAGAACAAAACTCCTGCCTCAACAATGGTTTTGCAGTAACTGCCCACCTAAGACACGCTAGCAAACGTGAAGCTTGAATTCCGTCGGGGATACTAGCTTCAACTAGCCCAGAAGAGGAAAGGCAAAAGAGACATGCCGCAAAGCCAGGCAGCTCCAGAGGAGCTGGTCCAAAACAACAAGGACAACACAGTGCACAACTGCTTTCTTACCAATAGCCAAGCGAGTTGGTTTCTTCCTTGGGGGGTCCCCAGCACTGGAGTTGGTGTCTTCTTCCTTCTACCGCGTTGAGAAGAAATAGAGAAATAGAGTTAGGGGGACAGACAAGCTGTGGCAAGCGTTAAGGACTGAAATTAAACTACTCTGAAAACAGAAAGAGGCCAGGCAGAAATAGCGTGGGCAATCCATACAACAATTCAACATAAGCAGAGCTGAAGAACTGGTGTACCTCGATTCACCAAGAAAAACATCAGTTATATTTGAGGAGAGAAAACTCTGTAAGTGGTTGAATACAGAAACATAGCCCAGCTCTCCATTTCGGAACAAGTTTGATTGTATATATTTTTATTTTTTACCGGTTTACGTGTTCTTTTGAGATGCAGGTAGACCCGCTGGCCTGTTTTCTGATAGTGCTTTTCCACATACTGCTTCCCAAAGCCCAGGAACGTGTTCATGCAGATATACAATCCGCCATCTGACTCCTGGAAGGAAACAGAGATAAAAACTGAAGGGAGGTGGTAAAGAATGCCATTCCAACTGCTAGGATAGGCACAGACTTAACTCTAGGAACACTATTCATTATTCATTACATCATGGCTACAGCTCATTCCTACATACCAGCCACTTAGTAGCTAGTCAGAAGTAAGACGGCAAGCCCCAGCCTGGCTGTCCCAGAAGAACAGGTACTCCTGTCAAGATGATGTTTCTGAAAACCTATTTGCCTCTTCATTTATGGCAGGATGCTACCGAATCAGGAAAGCCCAAGCTTCCTCAGCAGCTCATCTTGCAAAAGGCCCTCAGCACGCACAGTTCACATGTTCAGAGCACGGTACAATCGTTACCAATAAAACCGTGCCACCCTGTCTGAAAGCGTAATTCCCAGTACCATAGGGAACTTTGCCAAACTACAGTGTGAGGAAGGTTAACAGACCACTGTTCATTTTTCCTGCTGCGTTCAAAAGCTTATGAGCAGCTCTGAAACAGATACAGAATGAGCCCTCCCCACCCCACAAGCACCTGGAAAAGGCTACACTCATTCAGCAGAGATACCCTTTTTAAATTGAAGAGGTGAGGGACCCAAAAAGGGCCGGAAAAGAGGGAAAACACTAAGAAGCCCTCAGCCTGCTTCCCAACATTAAGCAGCTGCAACAGAGTCAGAGCGGACAGCTCATGGACAGGCATCACCGTAGGGCTTGGGGAGGGAAAGAGAGCCAGGCTGCCATGCGCTGCTTCCTCGAAGGACCCATGTCTTCCAGCCACAGCCCATTTCTTCTGGTGGGCTGGGGCACAGCCAGGATGGGCGCCTGTGGAGGAGGCCAAGGGGGAAACCTCGCCCTCCCGCCGCCTGAGCCTCCCCAGGTCCGCCTAGGCCAGGCGGGGGTAGGAGGGAGGAGCAGGGATGCCAGCGGGGTGGAGACGGCTGGAGAAGGGACCACTGCCATCTTAATGACACAGCACCGACTCGCCCCCCGCCTGCCGGGCCACGCCACGCGGTGAGGCCGGAGGGGCAGCTCAGACCCGGGCAGGGCGGGACCACCGGCCCGCCCCCCCGCCGCCAAGGGCCGGGCACAGGGCGCGCCCCGACCCCTCGCAGAACGACAAGTCCCGGCATGGCCCCGCAGCGGGGGGTGGGGTGGGGTGGGGGGGGCGGACGGGACACGGACGGACGCGGGGGGCACCCGCTCTCCAGGCGCCCGCAGCCGGGCCGCGCCGCCGCCGAACGGGGCGAGCGACCTGCCCACGCCCGCTCCGGCCCCAGAACTACAGCCCCCAGCGCGCCGCGGCCGGGAGGGGCGCGGCGCGGGGCACGCCGGGCGCTGTAGTCCCCGAGGGCCCCGCGCTCCGCCCGGCCGCGGGCCGCTCCGGCCGCCGGGGAACCACAAGTCCCATCGCGCCCCGCGCGGGCGGCGCCCCGACGGGCGGGTGGGCTGGGAGCGGGCCGGAGCGGGGGGCAGCCCGGCGAGGCGGGCGGGCCGGCCGCGGGGCGCGCTTACCGGCGTGTCAAAGGAAAAGGCGCACTCGTCCTTGTGGACCCGGTCGCCGGCCTTGGGCACCCGGATGGACGGCAACACCGAGAGCAGCGCCTCGCTCAGCTCCGCCATGACAGCGGCTCACTGCAGCACCGCCCACAGCCCCACCCTAACCAATCAGAGCCCAGCGTGGTCAGGCGGGCTCCGGCCAATCCCGCGCCGCACGGGCGCGCCGGCAGCGAGGCTGAGGGCCGGGCCCGCGGCACCGCCCGGCAGGTTCGTCCAATCGCAGCCGCTCTTCCGCCGTCGCGGCGGGCGGTGCCGGGCTCTTCGACCAATGGCGACGCAGAGCGCGGCGGGGGCGGGGAGCTCCCTGAAGATTGACAGTGGGCCGGCGGCGGGCGAGGCGGGAGGTGGCGGGCGGGGGCTGCGGAGCCGCCGGGTGGACCCCGCGGGAGATGGGGCGGGGACGGGGCGGGCCCCGCCTCCGCGCGGGGGCCAATGGGGCGGCGCCGCCCGGCGCGCGGGAGGTTTGAATCGCGGCGGCGGGTGGGTAGGGGAGCAGCGCGGCTCGGCGCCCGCAGCTATGGGGGTCTCCGGCAGCGCCCCGGCCACCCCCGCCGCCCCACGGAACAAGCACCTGGCGCACGTCAGCGACCCCCGCTCCCCCAGCGCCGGCATCCTGCGCACCCCCATCGAGGTAGGCGCTCTCCCGTGGGCCGCCCGCCGCCCCCCGCGGCGGCCCCGGCCCGCCGCCCCCACGCCTGCCCTCTCCGCAGGTGGTGAGCTCCCCGGTGGGCAGCCCCCAGCCCGGCCACGCCGAGCCGGCGGCGGTCACCAGCCAGGACCGGGACCCGCGCTCGCCCACGCTCGGCATCACCCGCACGCCTATGAGAGCCCCGTCGAGTGGTGAGTGAGGCGGCCCCGGGAGGGCGGGCGGGGTGGGCTGCCCGTCGCGGCGGCTCACCCCGTCCTCCCTCCCTCCCTCCCCGGCAGACAGCGTGGACCGCCTGGTCAAGCAGCTCAGCGAGGCCTTCGGGGCTGAGGCCGCGCCCCCGGAGCCGGCGCCGCCGGGAGCGGCCTGCCCCGCCGAGGAGCTGGCAGCGGAGGAGCCGGCCCGGCGGAGCTCCCCGCCCGCGGGCGGCTCGGAGGCGTCCGCCCCCTCGGGGGAAGAGGCGGAGAGGCCGCCCTCTCCCAGCGCGGCCCCGGCTCAGCCAGCCCGCCTTGCCGGGCCCGGCTTCTCCTCGGGTAAGTGCTCGGTGTGGGGGTAACACAGCTGAGGCTCCCTGTGCCTGCAGAGCTGCACGGCCCGTGGTACGAGCAGGTCAGGGGTCTCGACACCCGCCTGTGCATGTGCCTTCTCCAGGCTGTCTTGCTTGCAGAGACCTTGTCCGTTTCCCCCCAATTCTGCTGCCTCCCACCGCCTTGGATAGCCTGGCCTTGGGGCTCTGCAGCTGGCAGATGGGAGGCCCCTTTGGGAACTGTTCTTTTATCGAACTGATTTCTGTCAGGAGTTGAAAAAAAACATGTTTTCAATCAGTAGTCAAAATCAAGAGGTAAACATACTTCATTAAGGGGTAAATGTCAGCTCTTCTCTCTGAGGCAGATTTGTAATTGTGGAGGCCTGTTCAGAGGGACCTTTCAGTTTCTCCTTGGGAAGAGCTGGGGAGCAAGGGCAGGAGGCACATCTAAGTGCTACAGCTGAGCAGTGCTGAAAGTCTTTAATATAGACTGTGCTTCAGAAAACTCTGTGCTGAGCATTTCTCCTATGAGGAGAGGCTGAGAGCTGTGACTGTTCAGCCTGGAGAAGAGAAGGCTCAGGGGAGATCTTATTAATATCTATAAATACCTAAAGGGAGGGTGCAAAGAGGACAGAACCAGGCTCTTTTCAGTGGTGCCCAGTGACAGGACCAGAGGCAACGGGCACAAACTGGAACACAGGACCAGTGTGTTCTGAACCCATCTGAACATCAGGAAACACTTCTTTTTCACTGTGAGGATGACCAAGCACTGGAGCAGGTTGCCCAGAGAGGTTGTGAATCTCCATTCTTGGAGACAGTCAAAATCCATCTGCACATGGTCCTGGGCAACTGGCTCTAGGTGGCCCTGCTGAAGCAGGGGCTTAGACCAGATGTCCTCCAGGGGTTCCTTCCAACCTCAACCTTTCTGTGACACCTTTACCTGGAAGTCCCTGCGTAACAGTCTTTGCTGTGTAGGCAAGCAAGCTAGATCATAAAGGCCAGGAGGCATTTAAAATCCGGGACCCTCTAGCCTTGTTGTGATATACTGATGCGCTTACTTCTGTCACTAGGGAACAAGCCTGTAAGACGCAAGACTAACAACAAAATCATGTCAACATCTGGTGGAAGTGGCCGCTCTCCCCTCAGCATCCTACAAGATGATAATTCCCCCAGTGCTCCTGCCCCTCGCCAGGTAAGTCTTAGTGATTCATACTGTGGGAGGGAGAATGGGCTGGGAAAAAAAAACACCACCCAAAAAAACCCCAAAACAACAACAAACCCCCCCCCCCCCCCCCAATCCTTCAATTTCTGTATTTGTATTTCTGTATTTCACAGTTTGGAACTGTGGCCTCCTAAGCATGTAGAGCCTGGTGATTTTATAAGTATTTTTGTATGGGTCAGTCTTGTGCCTAGGTGTCTCCAAGTCTTGTTCAATATCTGTATCTTTGGCCTTACCACAATATTGCCTGTTTTGGTGCATCCTTTTTCTTTAGGCTTTGGAAAGAAGTCTGTCACTCTTAGACATTGCCACAAGACAGCCAAAGCTGAACAGCCTGAAAATGGGCCATGTGTTCCACTGAGAACTAACCCACCCTCAATTAACTTGTGTTTTACACTGAATGTTTGGGTGGTTTTTTTTGTTTGGTTTTTTTGTTTTTTTAATTTTCTCTAGGGTAAGAGGCATGTGTTGGGAGAGAACCTTGGGGAGAAGAAGGAAGTAACAGTGGATCTGAGCAGGAACCTCAAATCTGGGAACTGTGCTTGGAGTGACTTGAACAAAGAGAACCAACAGTGTCCTTTTGTGGAGAACTAGAGATTTCCTTTTCCAGGATCTTGCTGTAATTTGCTTCTATGTTTTGAGAGTCTCCTAGGGGTGAGAGATCCTGCAACAGACTGAAACTCCAGATTTGTGGTCACTCTTCTCACCTACCCCTGTTAGGGAAAGAGCAAAGAGCACACATTCTCTCTCCTAGCTTTGCATGTCTCATGTACAGTACAGACTTTAGCTCTTCTATTGTATATCAGCTGTATTGACTCACTGTAGAGTTTTTATCTGTAACAAATAAATTTGTATTAAACCTTTGACTGTATCTATGTCCTATCCATTGCCCAGTGCAATGTTTTCTTTGGGGACAAGGATTCAGGAACAAGGATTCAGCCTTCCATTAGCCCTAAAACTCAGCTCTGTCCCCTGCCTGTAATGTACCACCATAGAGCTGTGCTGAGAAGGGTCTGACCTTGAACCTGTGCTACAGAGGGCTGGGGATTGGCAGTTCTGTGCAAGAGATGGAATTATCCAGTGTAACTTCTGGAATTCTGCTGTACCTACTCTGACCTGAAACTAAATCGCCAAGGACTGCGAGGGGCTGACACAAGGCTGAGATCCAAAATAGGATGAAAGAGTGTTGTGCATTATTTCTTGACCTTCTGTTGATAAGTCACTACACCTTCTTGACTTTCAACTCTCCCTAGCAGATCCTTAGGACCCAGGATGTGGCTATGAACCAACAAGTGGAATAGAGGCTGAATATAATGTCTATGTCTTGTAGTTGAGCTCAAATATCCAAGTTTTGCAAGGATGCGTTTTCAGCTCTCTATCCCAACTCTAGGGCAGCAAGCCTTGGGACTAACAGCCTCTTTTCAACTAAAATAGAGGTGAGGACCACCCTCCCCGTGGAGGTAGAGCAAGGCCTGTGCATGAGATGTTCTCTGGATGGGGCCAGTAGGCAGTATTCACAGGAGGAGAGTTATGTTTGCAGTAGCTCATTGCAATGCTGGAAAGAACACAGCCTGCAGTGCTTACATGAGCTTTCTTTATTAGCCTGGGCTATGATGATCTATAACAGACTTGAAAACAGGGGCTGATGGCTACTGGTTAGACAGGGTCACCACACAATGCAGGAGTGAGGCAAAAAGAGGAGGAACAGCAAGAAGCAGATAATAAATAAGAAATATATTCCTTGGTATTCTGGCAGGTCTGAGGGCTACCTTCCCCCCCCATTTATGCACAGATAAGACTTGAGCTAAGTCTTCCCTGATGGAAGATGAGCCCCATTTATACTACCTTTTCCATGTTGCATGATAGAAATCTCAAACCCAGTACATCTCTGAGGCTGTCGGCAGGGATATAGGACAGCTGCACAGAGAAGCTAGGTAGAGTTAAACCAGGGACAGAGCTTAGCCTGGACAGAGGTGTTGCGTGAGAGGATGGGTGTCAACGTGGGTAGAGGTGTTTGAAGGAAGATGAAGGGTGTCTGAACTGTACTGTAAAGTCCTGAGAAATAATGAACAGTGTTTTGCAGGTCTTCAAGCCTGCACAAGGCTGGAAACTGCTGGGCCTGTTTAAAGGTGGAGAGAAGGGCCAGTGTGTGTGCTCCTGCTCCCCGGCTCCCCCTGCTCCTGCTCCCTCTCCCCAACCTCTCCTTTTCCTTTCACTCTGGGAGACCCCTACAAGTGACCTGTGTCTAGAGACAAGCGGGAGTGGTAGGTAGGTGTTTCTGTTGTGCTCAGCTGACGATGCTGTTTGCATGGGCTCAGGCTGTGGGCCATGCTTCCGCTGCTCTTTCCCTCTCTGCTGCCGTCCTCAGTTCCAAATCTTGAGGAAGCTGTCCCAGGAGCCAGTGGCAACGGCCATGCCATCTGCCGTCACCCCCAGGCAGCTCACTCTGTTGTCATGGCCAGAAAGGATTCCTATGGGGGGAAAGAAGAGAGGTCAGGAAAAAGCAGCGGGGCCTGGAAGAGGTGGAGGGGTTGACCACACTGAGGACACTCATTGTAGGCTGTGTACCTACACCCCTGTGTATTGCGCTGTCTGTTCCTGCACAATGTGTTACAGTCAGTACACGGCTAACAAGAACAAACATGCAGAAGAACATTTGCACGTGGCATACAACCACCACCCATGGGACTGGCCAAAGAACAATGTTCTTGGGAAGGTCTGGCTAGCTGAATCCTCATATAACTGCTTTCACCCCGGAGCGATGGTAGGACTAAGAAAGGATGGCATCCTTGATAAGACTGAGAAATAGCAATGCCATTGGTGGGCTGTGTTATAAATTTTCAGAGGCTAGGGGCCACATCTGAAAGAAAAAATGGCGCTTGGCTGTATCTTGTGTATGAGCATCAGAGAGTATCCAAAGACGTTGGATGAAAGCCCAGGTCCACGCCCAGCTCAGTGCCTGGCCACCAAGAGGCACTGTGAGTAGCTGGAACTGGCAAACGGCAAAGGCTAGGAGAAAGTAGGAAATACTAGTAGTGCTTGTGAGCAGTTTTAGCTAATAGGAACCGCAATGCTCTTTTCCCCCTTGAAACAATGTTGTTTAAAGTCCTGACTTCCTTAACATTAAAACAATAGTTCTTCTACACAAAAGATAGTTGCACTACTTATGGTGTGCTCCTTAAGTGTGAGGAAGCCTTATTTGGTTTCAGTCAGTATAGGATGTGTCTGTTTCAGAAAAAATAAGGGCCTTTTCCTTGCCTTGGTAGGGACAGAAGACCTTGCAGGGAATGAAAGAGGGACCTCCAGGAGCCACTCACCCACACGCTCTGCTTTCAGGGAGTCCCAGATGTTGCAGTTGAAGTCATCATATCCAGCAAGCAAGAGGCGCCCACTGCGGGAGAAGGCGACTGATGTGATTCCACAGATGATGCTTTCATGAGAGTACACTATGAGCTCCTGGTCTGCCCGGAGGTCAAAGAGACGGCAGGTGGCATCATCTGAGCCGGTGCAGATGGCTTCACCGTTAGGGAAGAACTGAGGAGGGCACACACCAGATTGTCATCAGGCTGTGCTGTACAGATTTCCTCAACATCTTCGCCTCCCTGCTAACCACCGGGAAGCCATGGAGGTAGGAAAACCCAGTGGGACAAGACATTGCATTGTAGAAGTTGAGTCTGCTGGAGGGTAAGACTGATGCTTTTTCTAAGACCAAGCAGTCCCCTTCCACTTCAAGAAAGCCAATGACCTAGGGGCTAGAGCTATTGCAAGACATCCCAGTGCTTGAGGAAGGATTATTGTCTCTTTAACTCTAGCTGTTACTTCAGGGCTTGACAAGTGTCCACCTATTATCCCCCAGATGGGGTCTGGCACGGTTCAGAGCTACAAGAGCCTTCCTCTGTCTGATCCTTATACCCCAACCTTCTCCCCTACACACTCCTTTTGCGTGTCCTCACTCCGAGGAGCAAAAAAGAGCTCCTCAGGAGCAGGTGTGGCAGAAAACCATATGGCTGGCAGGGTAGCCACCGGACAGGTGAGAAAGGCCGCACTAATTGAAGTTAGTGGAGGGTGGTTCAAGCAGCAGACATTGCAGGAAGCTGGCAGACTCATTTTGTTAGCAGAAAGGGATTAAACCGACAAGTTTCTTGTCCTGCCACCTCTAAGGCTCTGGTTTGAACCCTTGCCTCTGAGGGGGATACTTGCCCCCAAATGTCTGACCTGCCTCCTGTGAAGATTTCATCTTCAGAAGATCTCCCTATGATCCCAAGTTACCACCTCTGCTGTCTGGAGCTGACCAAGACCATCAGCTGAGTTAGGAATTTCCGCTGCCTCACTTGTGTCTTGTGCCAGGGCTCCTGGAGCATGCCTGAACTGTGGTTCCCAACAGCTGCTATGAGCAAAGCTGCGCCAGCACCTTTGTTAGGGTGCTGAACTCCACAGACCACAGTGTGCTGGAAGAGTCCAAGCAGCACTTTGAGAATGGCAGTCAGACCTAGATGCTTTGGTGCCCTGGTGTCTAGGAAGAGCCAGCCTCCAAACTTCAGTGAACTCAGGCCCTCCCTGCTTTAGGCTGGATCATGGGGCCAAGGTCTCCCGAGACCCTCATTGCCCCCATAATTGTGACAGCCTCTTTCAACCTTGTCCCAAGACCCTATTTCAGAGCTGGTCCACCCTCCATTTTCCTTTCCTCCCCGCCACTGTGCAGACAGCATACATACGCAGATGGCATTGATATCGGATTCATGCCCTGAGAAGGTCTGACGGCAGGTGCCCTCCCGCACGTCCCACAGTTTGGCAGTAGCATCGCAGGCCCCAGAGATGAAGAGTTTGAAGTCTGGGGAGACAGCCAAGCTCATACAGTCTCCAGTGTGACCCATGAACACAGTCTTCTGCTGCCCCGTCTCAATGTCCCAGAGCGCACTGCGGGAGAAGAGAGAACTCAGAGCCAACCCAGGCAGAGCAGATCTACAGCTGGGCTGGAGAGCCATCCTACTCACAAACAAAAGGAGGGAAGCAATGGGCCTGGCTACAGCATGGGAAAACAGGTGAGAGCATCGCTGGAGTCAGCTGTATACAACAGGAGATACCTTCACAGCTATTGCTCGTCACACCTTTGCCAAAGCAAAGTTAGACCAAGGCTGGGGGTGTGTGAGGTTTGATCGTATTCCCATAACTGCAACAGCTGAAGGGAATACTGAGAGGAGGTAAGAGGGACCTACAGGCAAACAGCTGAAAAAGGTCTGCTGTATCCATGCTCGTAGGATGCACAGGCCATGTTCACTGGGATCCCACACTAGAACCAGGTGAACAAGCCTCATGTAACCTTGATCTTTGATGGAAATGCCACATCCTGACTTGTGCTTGGTCAAGAAGTTCTTCCAAAGCAGGTGTTGGGATAGGGTGAGGATGAATAAAGACTCGACACTGCTCAGAGTCACAGCACAGCGAGACCTCAGAGCCAGGAACCAAAGGATCCACGCACTGGCTTTGCAGGTGTCCTTTGCACAGTGGGTAAACTTGAGAAGTGGAGCATGTATGTGGGCTTCACATAAATTTACAATGCTTTGTGTCCTGGGATAAATAACACTGTGCTTTGTGAGAGCTGACAGCATGGTCCCTACTGCTTCACCAATAGATCTGCATCTTGACCTGACCTCAACCGGGAAAAGAAGCACCTGTTTTGCTGAGGGAAGAAGAATGGATCTGGCTTCCTAAGGTGCTCTGCATGGCTTCCCTGTGCAGGAGCAATTCGTCCTTATATAGCAGAGCAAAAGGACTGCACTTGCTGATGTGAGCTGTGCCTCTAAGAGCCAGAGGTCATGTCACTAGGATGCAGAAGGTAACACTCACCACGTGGTATCCCCGGAGCTAGTCACAATATTGTTGTCATCAAGAAATCGGCAGCAGGAGAGGTAACCTGGGAAGAGGGAACAAGGAAATATGAGAAACAGGGCAGGGATAGACGAGTGAGGTTTGGAAGCAGAGGGCATCCAGGTTGCAGGCAGGCAGCACACATACCTGTATGGGCTGAGAGCTCCCTGCTCACTTTGACGTTGCCTTCACGAGTCTTGAGGTTGTAGATGGAGCACATGTTGTCAAGGCCCCCACAGGCCACAAAATTGCCTGAGGGGGCATAGGCACAGGTCATGACCCAGGAAGAACGCAAAGGGATGGCATGAACCTGGGAGGACAAGAAACCATGTCAGGACACTGGCAGCAGAGAGCACAGGGCAGGGGTGCTAGCTCCAAGGGGACCCACTCCAGCATCCTGGTTTGCTGCAGTCATCTGACTCCTACCTTGTTAGTTGTATATGTATCCCACACAATCAGTTTCCCATCTTGTGAGGCACTGACCAGAAGTCTGTGAGAGAAGAACAAGATCATGTTAGTAGCTCTCTTCCCATGAAAGCCTTCTTGCCCTTCACACCCATGTGCCGCCCTGCACCCAGCAGATCAGCAGCATCTCTCTCACTTGGAGTCTGTGGACCAGTGCATGGCATAGATCTTGGCCAGGTGCCCACGCAGGGTCCTTCGGGTCCGCATCTGAATGCGGCCAACAACCTCCATTCCAGACACAATCTGAGAAGAGTCAGGGGAGAGAAAGAATTAATCTTGGACTGGCAGGAGCTTTACTGCTCCCCCCCATCTCTGCCTCCTAACTCCGCTTCCCAACTGGAGACAGTCCCCCTTGGAGTGGTGCTAGCTGACCCGAACACTCACCTGCCCAGCCAGCCCTGTCCCTTACCTGAGCAAGTGTTGTGTCTGCACAGGCTTTCCGGGCATCCTGGAGAAGAGACAAGAGCAGATGAGACAGAAAAAAGCTGTGTGATGAAGGCAATGACACATGAAATTCAGGGGCGTAACCTGGGAGCTGCTAGAGGTAGGAACTGTGGATTTGCCGTGTTTGGATTGTGGCCAGCACAGGGGTATCCTGGTCTGTGACCAGGGCACCTTGGCACCAGTCAAACATCAGGAAGGTGAGCCAAAAGCTACTCAGCATCCAGTTCCCCATGCTACACCCTTTCCATGGATCCTCCCACCCAGCAGAAAACCAGCTATGTCCCAGACAGACAAGGTGCTGGGGACACACTACACTCTCTGCTCCCCTGCAGACACAATGCCCATGGCCACTTCCTTCTCACCATTGTAGAGTCCCCTCTTCTTTCCCTTCCTCTCCCCCTCTTCTCCCCCCCAATGCTATGAAGGTCTCCATTAGCACTTAAAGGGCTGTGCAGAACTGCAGAGAGCTCCGAGGATGTAGATGGAGAAAGCTCAACTTCAAGTTGTGGCTGAGGAGGAGAACTTGGACATGGGGGTAGACACTCTCTCAGCAGTTTCATGACTGTTGCCAGCATTACCGCAATCTGCTTCTTCAGCTGCTCAGCCTCCTGCTTCATCTGTTCCATTTCCCCCATCTTTTTGACTTAGGGGTGGCTCCTCCACGTGGGGCAGCCTTGATTCTGGGGAGACAAATCAAAGCAGAGAGGTGTGAGGTAGAAAGGGCACTAATATGACTGCTCAGTTATGCAAATGTAGGCATCTCTGATAAAGGCTTAGCAACAATTTCTTAGCTGAATGATTGGTAATGTCATGCTGTATCTGGTCAAAGCCCTTAACATTTGGAAAGTTTGTACTGGGCCTGATCAAAGGTCCATTTGGCCTTGTATCCTGCTTCCACGTACACCGGGAAGCTGAACCTCTTCCTGAGGTTCTGGCTGCACTTTTCCCCTCAGCTCTTTATTTATAACCCCCCTATTCCAGGCTCTACCAAGTCCTCGGTCCTCTTCATCAGCTTCTCCCTGCCCATGGCCAAGCTGTTGATCTCAGCTCCAGGAGGAGAAAACTTGATTGGGGGAACCTAGTGGCTATTTCCTATCATTTGTCCTAGGCAAAGCATCACCAGTCAGTGCCCACTGACTCTTTGACCACCAAAGAAATCTGGGGGCTCTTGAGGTTCTCTGTCAGGATTCCTTTCTACTTGCCCATCCAAAAAAAAAAAAAAAAAAAAAAAAAAAGTCGATACCTAGGGAATGATTTAAGAATAACATAAGCAGAGAGTGGTATTTCTCTTTTCCTAGCCCCAGCTTTTCATTGACTTCCAAAGCTAGAGGTAGGATTACTGTATGCAAGTTCTTGATGGATTTTTCTTCTGTGCATTTGTCCACACACTTTTTGCACCCACGCTGAAATTTAGCATCCTCCATGGTGAGGACTTCCACAGCTTAGCGGCATGCTCTGTGAAGAAGTTCCTGGTTCTGTTACTCCTGAATAGCACTAGTTCCGCTTGGTAGTACCTAGCTTTTGAGTTGGAAGAATCAGCAAATAACTGGTCTCTATTCACCTCAGCATCACTTGGTTTTTTTATAGATCTTTGTCATATCCATCTTCATCCATCTCTTTTCCAGACTGCAGAGCACACTTAGTCATTCCTCCCATGTAAGCTGTTACATCCTATTACCTCGGTTGTTCTCTAAGCCCTTTTCAGTTGTTTACAGAGTATAGATGATACGTTTTTGCAGAGAGGGCAATGAACCAGAACTGTAATCCATATTCAAGATACAGGTGCACCATACAATTAGACAACATCTCTGTTTTGTTCTCTCTTTCCTGTTATGTGCACTTAAAACTTCACCAGTGATTCTAGCATTTCCCAGTCTTGTAGACAAATCTGGTCTTTATCGCTTCAATCTTTCTCCTGGGTAGGTGCGAGTGTCCAGATGTGCTCCAGGTGTTCATCATTAGAAGCAGCACTTTGCCCAAGGCCAAGAAATGTTCCAGCAGCATCTGCAGAATTTCTCCTAGTCCTTGCAAGTCACTTTGCCTCCATCCCCCTCTGGCCTCTTGCCTGAAGGCCTCATTTCTTGAGGACCATGAAGGTCCTTCCATGCCAGGCTGCTCTCTTGCTGCAGGCAAGCACATGCAGATATCTCCTGAGTCCCACCTTTGCTTGCTGCTTCGTAGAGCTATTTTGAGTTTCCCTCCAGAATCCCTTCCCCTGAATGTCTCTGTGGCTTTCCTTTGATCTTCCAGGCAGGGCGAGTTTCTGCCAAGGACTCCCAAGGCATAGCTTGAGTGTAGGAAAAACAGGGAGATACAGGTTTCCCCCAGCTCCCCGGAGGCATGAGTTTATCCCAGAGGGAGGCTATTTCAGGCTATACTTTGCAGAGAAAGACTTGCACCTGCTGCCTGCAAGCCTGAACAGAGCCACAGCACTGCCGCCTCTTCCCTGCTCCCTGCCCACACACTGGACATGGCTGCTGGCCCGGTCTGCTGGCCCCAGCACACGGTGAGGGAGCAGGAGAGGGGCCCAGGGCTGCAGTGTCAAGGTCCGGAGGCAGGTGCTACAGCAGTGGCCTGGGGCTGCCAGCCTCAGCTATGCTGAGGGACGGGGACAGACCAGCCTGCGAGCTGGGCTCTTTCCACTGTTTTTTTCTTCTCTTGTTTTGACAGAACAGTGATCATAGAATCATAGAATCATAGAATCATTTAGATTGGAAAAGACCTTTAAGATCATCCAGTCCAACCATTAACCTAACATTACCAAGTCCACACTAAACCAATCAAGGGTAGACTAGACTAAACCATGTCCTGAAGTGCCATGTATACCCGTTTTGTGAACGCTTCCAGGGATGATGACTCCACTGAGGGGGTTCCTCCCAGCAAGGATACATAGCTGCACCTGGTTGAGTGACGCTGGCTGTGAAAACCCACCCGAATGCACTTCTCCTTTGGGGAGGGGCTGGGCACCCCACGCCATCTCTCAGCTAACTGACAGACTGGGGAGATGCTGGGGAAAGCCTTGCAGCTTTCAGTAGGAGCCTGCACATCCTCCCTATCTTGTGGTGTTTGCCCCTCAGCTTTGGTGCACAGTCAAGCTGCAGAGACCGCGTTCAGCTCTGGTTGCTACCTCCCAGCACACCAAGAGGCAAACCTGAACTTCCATCCACCCTTCCAGCCCTACCATTGCGGTCCACACCTTCCCCTTTCCCAGTTTTCTGCAGGACTGATCCTGTGTCCCCACCATCATCCGTAAGTGTTGGATTGCCTTTTCCTGCTGAGCCACCTCTTCCAGTTTCTGCTTGGTCCCCAAGGCCTGGCCTCCTCACAGCAAACCCTTCCTGGAGCTTCTCCCAGCTGGAACAGCAGTGGCTTTCTGCTCTCCAGGCTGTCATTTCACAGACCATTGGCCATCTGAGATCATCATCCAGCCACCTGCCCTAATCTGTCTTTGTGGACTTCTGCTTTTGCCCACCTAGACCTGCATGGAGGTGGGAGCCTTGTTCTCTCTTCCTTCCAGTTTCTGCCCCAGGTGAAGCTGGCTGCACATGTCCTCCCCGCCACCCATCTGGTCCCCAGTCTTCCTTGCACCCCCTTCCCTTCCTTGGGTATTTCTTTCTCAACACTGGCACTAGCGCAGGAAACCCAGTTCACAGACACCTGCCCCATGAAGTTGCACAACCAGATGAGGGGCTTTTGGACCTGGCAGGCAAATCAAAGGGCAGGAGCACAATGCTAAGGACAGATAAAAAGAGCTAAATATACAGAAGGTGCAGCTCAGGTTCAGGACTCTGTCCAAACTTTGAAATCCCTTTCAGAGAACACTCTAAATGAAGTTGGGAATTGTTCTTAGCCTCAGAAGGACAAGGAGCCACAGATGAGTGATAATAATAGCTCCAGCTTCACCTGTTGCCCCCACCTGTCACATCCCAGTGGAATTTGTGGAGAGTGAGTTACCTGGTCCCCGGCAGAGTGCAGCTGCCTCCCAGGAGGCACACGGCAGGTGTGCAAAAGAGCAGCTCATCATGGTCATGTAAATTTAGGACAGGAAATGGGGGAACAACAGGGAAAAGGGGAATGGAGTTTGGAGTCTGGTCGAGGTATATTTCTTCTGTGACCAGTGGGACCTTAGGGATGCACATTTCTTATGGATCCATGGATCAGCTCATGGTTGCTCATGGTAGCTGCCCAGCCTGGTTTTAATGGAAAAGGCTTCTATGTGGTGCACACTCAGTGCTTTCTGGAAGTATGGCTCTTTCAGGTGGATGCTGAGCAGTAGAGGAAACCAAGTCCTTAGGTACCCTTTGAAAAAGTAATTCACTACCACGACGCCAGCATTGCAAAGAGCTACCGACAGGAGGGCCTTGGCACCAGCACTGGTCCAGAGTTGTGCCTCCTGCAAGCATCACTGAGAAGAACGGCACAGCCAAACAGAGCCTGGGCTTAGTTGGTTCACACCAGCCCTCTTCTAAGCTCTGCCTTGGCTGTGCTCATCCAGTTCACAGTTCTTGGCTTTTGAAACCATGTTTCATTTCTTCTGCTCTTTAACATGACAGTTCTTTCCCCTCCTGCCTTTTCTGACAAACTTGCTGGAGGCACCTGCTGTAGCACTCCTGTCTGTGGGCAACCAGACCCATCCTGAGCCCTTGGGTGTCTGCTTGTACCAGACCAAATGCCTCTACTGTGGCAGGGTCTGGAATCATCCGCCTTCTGCCTTTTGCTGCCACGCCATGACTTTTCAGGGCAGTGGACATAGGTCCCTTGCGCCATGCCATGGTGGGGGCCCAGCCTGCACCCCAGGGGCTGTCCTACCAAGCCACCTGCATCACTCCCTTGTGGGGATCAGGGTGCAAGTGATGAGTAGGAAGAAAGGGGAGGTGAACTCCCTTATTTCCTATCCTCCATGTAGCTTTCCCCACACTGGGGAGGGAGTGGTCCCTCTGTGGGATGCTGGGAGAGGGCTGTAAATAGAAAAGGAAAAGGTGCAGGAGGAACGCCTGAGTATTAATAGGCAGCATCCCTGGCTTTCTTTGTAATCCCTGGCTGGCCTTGCATGCTCGCCCTGGTGACCCTGGGCTCCTTGCAGAGCCGGATACAGAGATGATCCCCCTCTCCTGTCATGGAGATCAAAGGCCAGGGTAGAATTACCCTGCTCTGCTCCTCGCTTTCTGAGGGCTCCTTCTCCATCCAGAAAAGCAACCAGCTGCAAAGAGGTGTGCACAGGGGCACACCGGGAGTGCAGGTCTGTGCACAATAAGTGAGTGCCAGGTCCCTCAGGGGAATGTTACTCTCCTGTTCCAGTCTGGAAACTGGTGAGATTTACCTGCCAAGGGGAGAACAAGCAACCACCTCCCAGGGTAAACCCCCTCATGATCATAAAGACATCTCAGCGCTAACCCCAACTCCTTCCCCACCATGATCCTCCCTCCCACATCCTCAGATGGAATCAGCCCATGTACAAAAATTCCCCACAGTGTCACACCAAGACACCCAGGGTCCCAAGTTCCAGGCTCACCAAGGTGACCTCAGGCATCACAACAAGGCAGCATCCTTACCGGGATCTGTAGAGCAAGGTGTGTTGCAGTCCCCCCTGGATGGGACCCTCACAGCCTGCCTCCCCTGCTGAGAATGGCTCCCCGCCAGCCAGAAGCCCCTTGTCCCTGTGCAGTCTCCAGTCAGTCCTGCCCGTCCACCCAGCGAGTCCCTTGCTTCTCAGCCTCTCCCAGGACTGATCTCCCCATGGGGAGCTGGAAGGCTGTGGACAGGAGGGGTTGGGGGAGGGCTGATTCCAGGAGCAGCGTCAGGCAAATTAAATCAGACACCAGAGACTTGGGGAAATCGGATTGGGACGTAATGCAAAGCAGGTGGATGGGGAGGGGTGAAAAGAGAGTAGCATGCTGCTCCTGAAGGGAAAGAAACCATCACAGGCGGATTTGACTCCCTCTGTTTATATCAGCAACAAACTAATAAAGTGAAGATTAGCCGGAACAGGCTAGGATTATCAGCCACTGGGGCAGGGCTTGCTGCACCTCACAGTCCACAGGAATTCCCGTTTTCCCGGGGACAGTGTGCCACTTGTGTCCTGGGCAGGGTGGGAAGAGGGATGGTGCCACCCACAGTGGCCCTGCCAAGGGAAAACCCACGGCAGGGCTGGGGTCACACCCTCTCTGGGCAGCAAACTGGGCTCTACATGGGGAAAAGAGAACTGGGCACAGGGGCCAGGGGTGGCAAAAGATTTGGTGGTGTGCCTTTTGGCAGCCACTTTAGTGGGATGCTGCGAGGGGATTATCTTGGCCTCAATCTCTTTTAATCTCTCCTGCGGCTTTGGCCCAAGCCCGAGATAAATACCTTTTAACGGATCTCATCTGACGTCAGGAGGCCATCAGTCTAATCACCCAAGCCACCTTTGGGCAAAGCAAGCCAGAGATGTGGACACTGGCCCCTCACCCTCCAAGAACAGGTCCTCGTCAAGCAGGAACCATCCAGTGCCCCCACGTAAATCACAGGGACAGACAATGGCTAGGATGTGATGGACCTCCTGCCAGGGAGAGGGAATTTGAAACGCACACATCAAGTTGCCTTTTTACTGTGACCCTGGGGAGGACGGGGGGCAAAAAGCATTGCTGATGCAGGTTTCCCGAGCTTGCATGTTAAGGAAGTGCCAAGATTCTAACTGAGGAAAGAGTTCCCTTTCCATGGAGCAGGGGCCCTGTGCCAGCAGCAATGAAGAGATCACCCACCCACCTCTTACACCACTGGCCCTCGCCCTACGGATTTCTTCCATCTGAACTGTAGCTGGGGTCTCCATGCACAACTCTCAACAAGGCCTGTGTATGTCATGACCACAGATTGATCTCTGGCTCTAATGCTTCCCAGGAAAAGGGTCACTGCTCTTTTTGATACTCCATATCCACCCCATTCAATTCCTGTTTGGCTACAATATAATCCCATCTCAGGACATTAATCCCCTGGGCAGTAACAGCAGATTGTCTTTGTACCAGGGTGGAAAATGATAGACAAAATATCTCTTCTGCTTTCAGGGCAATTTGGTGCATGGAAGAGAGGCCTTGCTGCAGGGGAATGTGAGCACACACTGCTTTTTCTTAAAGGCACTCCCCACCCTTTCTAGGGGTTAGTCATGGCAGAGCTGACTTTCTCTCTTGCTCTCCCTTATCAGAAGTAGCTGGCATCTGGGCAAATACTTTGTTTTCTTTCACTGAGGGCTCAATCTCCTTCCCCCATTTGTTAAATTTCCATGAGCAATGAGCAGGCATGTCTCCTCCTGGTGTACAGACTGAAGCTCCCACCATGTGTGTCCAGCATTTTGCTTTTATTCCATATATTCACAGTCCCTCACCTTCCCTCTCTCAGACCAGTTGTGAGTTTCTGGAGTTTGCAGGTGCCTAGGAAATTCAGAGGCTTCTGTTTCGAGTTCCTGAATATGAGACAGCCCTTGCTGAAAGACCCCAGGCTCCTCCTCCCCGTCTCAGATTTGGCTCTGGATGACCAGGAAGCTGGCACTGAGAGGAGTGGTGTGAGGAGACCCTGCCTTCTTACTTCTGAGTGACACAAACACGTTGGTGAGGCAGTGAAGAAAGTTCCTGGTGTCACTGACTTTAATACTCTGTCCCTGCTCCCATTTTTCAGCTGCTGGGATGTCACAGAGAAGAAAGCTGCATCCCTCCCCATCACTACGGCTCTAGCATGCTAATACACTACTCCAGGCCTCTGTGGTCCCAGTGCTACCAAGACCTGCCAGGCCATGGTGTGTGCCAGTCCTGCCCCCAGGGCCCCACATACTCAGAACTCATCTCTGGCCCGCAGCTCCTTGGGGTGCTGCGTCCTGTCTGAGCCAGGTTTGTGTCTTCGGCTCGTGGGCCTTGCTCCACCGCTGGGAACGGGAAACTCTGAGGAGGATCTGCTGCCGTGATCTTCTCCATCAGGCCGGTTCTGCTCCACAGCCCTCTGCTCCATCAGCTTCTCTGCCTTCACCCGCTCCTGCAGCCGTGGAGACAGAGCTGATGTGAACCCCTCCCTGCTAGGGTTTTTGTCCTGCTTGCAGGGGCTGGCAAGACACATCTTGTCTTTGCCACATCCATCCAACCCCCCCGAGCCCGTTCTCTCTTGCGGGAGCCATTACAGGCTGGCTCCTCCACCAGGTACCCTGTCAGAGGGCAACTCCCAGCTGCTGCGCTAGGCCCTGCCCCATGGGAAAGCCCACAAGCCATTCCTCAGAGGGATTTGATCTAGCTCGGAGGTCCTCGTATCCATTTCTCCAGGTCCTTTACCTGCTCAGCATGCTCCTGGGAGTGCGTGTACCAGAGAGCGATGGCGCAGCGCCTCCCACGGCTCACCGCCCACACACCGTGGGGGTTCTCCTTGCCGGAGCTGAAGGCTACCAGCCTCCCACACTTAGGATGCACCTCGGCCTGCCAGGAGAGAGAGAAGAGACAATGAAGCCAGCAGCCCCCTGCTCTGGGGTATACGGTCATTGTACAGAGGGGACCGTGGAACAGCCGAGATCGACTAGGCATCCACTGCCAGTCTGTGAGCAAGACAGACCTTGGGGAGGGACAGAGAGAATCAAAGGGACAGCCGATGTCACAGACACCCGCAGACTGCAAGAGCCTGGAACATCTCAGCTAGAAAGGAGTTAACCTCTCCTCTGTCTGAGGTTTGCCTCAATTTGCCTTTAGCTGTCCCTATTTGAATCTGCCACTGCACCAGCACTGGATTGGTTTTGGAGTGGTGGGACCCAATAACCAACTAGTTTCCTCCCACCCAGACTAAGTCTCACCCTCAGTCCTCCCTCATTCTTTTGGCCAGTCCCAGACTTACTGTGACAGTCACAGTGTCCATTTCAGTGAAGAAAAGCCCCCCACCTTGGAAGTCATCATTGAGGTAGAGAATGCCACTGTGGACAAAAAGAGGACACATGGATGGTGAAGCTCATTCCTCCCAGGTGCCTTCCCACACTCCTTGTCACAGGAGGCTGTGGCAGCTGAATGATACCACAGGTTCAAAAAGTGACTACACCAGTTAACAAGAGAATCCATTTGGGGGTGTTAAATACAGCAGTGCCTAGCTCAGGGGAGTCCCCGAGCTGCAAGCCACAAAAGGCTAGGAGAGTACGCCAGGGAGTTAGCTCTACGTGCTTGTCCTGGTTTGTTTTTTTTTTTTTTTTTTTAAATGCTCTGCAGCATGCACCTGTGGCACCACTGTGACAATGCCCTGGGCTAGACGGACCTTGGTTCTGACCTGGCATGATGTTATGTTTTAAGATTGGAAATAATCCAAAGCCTGGAAGAGGAGACTGATCAGCAAAGAAAACATGTCCTAAGAGTCAAGGAATTTCAGGGTAACATAAGAATGGTCAAAAAGAGGCTTAGTACATGCACAAAAGAAAATTAAACCAAGAAATTTCTTCACTAATGTTAGACAAAAAGATAAGTAGTGAGGCCACTGTGCAGTGCAGGTGAGATCACAGTCAACTAGGTGAAAGAATGGACCACAAGCTACTTGAGTTCCTCTTGGTATTCAATTAAGCTGATAGAAAACGTCAGAGGAATAAGAGACACTCATTAACGGGACTGGGAGAAAGAAATAGAAACCAACACTGTGGCTGCTGAAGCAAAAACATTAAGGACATAAGGACAGTGAGAGGATTACCAACGCTGAAACCCAGAAAGTTATAGCTCTTCTGCCATAGAGTTTTAATAAGATTGTGAAGTCAGGGTGGTAACATGACTGGAGAAAAGCAAGGATAACTCTCACGCATGAAGGGGCAGGAGGGTAGGGATAATGGTTGAAGCATAAACAGGCCTGTTAGCCTGACCTCAGTAGTCTGCAGGGCTTTAGACTCCATTTCTGCGGAGAAGGATAATTGAAGGAGAAGAGGTAAATGGAAAACAGTCTTAAAATGTAACATGGGGGTACTAAAAGCAGATTGGGCTAGCCACAAAATCTTTGACAAAACAGTTGATTTCCCAGGGAAAGACAACATGCTTGATCTCAGTTTGGATTCTGGTAAAAGTATTCAGAAAGACGCCACTAGAGAAATTACTAATCAACACAGAGAAGGTGAAGAAGAGCACACGAACAGCACACAGTGACTAGTGCACCACTGGCATGGAAAGGAGTGCTGTTTGCCTGGAGGAGGATCACTGGGACTCTTGGAGCCCTGGGCCCAATCCTGTTCAACAGTTTCATTAATAACCATAGGACAAATACACAGAAGAGATCCAGGAAGTTTGGAGCACAGGGACCTCTTTCAAAAGGACACTGGAAGACCTCAGCCCTTGTGAATTGGTTGGTCAATCACAACTGAGCCTGCAAGAGGACAGGAATACTCCTGGAAATAACTCAGTGGCATAGATCCCAGGAAGATATTTTAACATACATTCAAGTAGCAGTCAGAGAACCCCACTACCCAGGGAGCAGTGAGGTGACAGGACAGCTTTCCCATAGGAGAGACAGATCTAACTAGTTACATGACAGAGCCTGGTAACTTGACAATCTGCCTACACCAAGTCAACATCTATATCAGAAGGGAAATGAACTCAATGACACTGGAATTCCCTCTAAGTCCCACATCCTTACCATAGGCTGCTCAGAGAAGATTTCTACTCTGGGTACAGCTACCGCTCAAAGAAAAGGCAAGTAAGATTTCTGGGCGCCCAAGGATGTGATGGTAAATAGGAGGAATCAACTGTAGTGAACTGGCCTCATTTGGCTGCTATGTGCAACAATTGTCACCATCTTTAAAATATATTTCAGGTTCTTTCACAGAAGAGTAACAAAACCTGCCACAGGCTGAAAAAAAAATCTCTCACGTGGAATGGAAAAACCCAACACAAAGTATTGGCAGTGAATTTTGAGAGAGATGAATGTTGAGAACAGTCACCAAAGTACACTAACTGCTCAAACAAAGGAAATCCAAGGAGCTTGGTTCTCCCTGTCCTGTAATGCATGGAAGACTGTGAAAGACAGAACCTGATTAGAAGAAACAGGCTGTTGTAAGGGCCGGCAGTGGACTGTAGTACTGTGGTAGACCCACAAGACAACAATTTGATAATGGTTCTGGTCTGTGCAGCCTCCCAGCCTTGTTCTGCTATCTGTTAATGCTGGCTGTGAGGAGGGAGGAGGGAGAAAGGGCACATCTTCTTCCCAGCCTAGGGAAGGTGTTTCAAACCTTGTTCTGAAGCCACTGATGCAGCCTCCTGCCTGATGCTACAGTCCCAGCTGGCTTTGGGCCAACAACCCATCACCTGGTTTCTATATGCCGAGCTCATCCTCTGATGGGGTGGAGGAGGCGTTCTGATCTCCACATGATCTAATGCAGGTCCCCTTCTTCTCTTACCTGTAGTCCCTGTACACGTAGGCAGGTGGTTCTTTCCAGCACTCTTGCCCCTCAGGATCCAAGAGACAATTATCAGCATGGACAGGATGACTAAGATCCATGCGACCTTCCTGTTTCTCTGAAAAGGGTAGTTACAAAAAAGAATATGGGCATTTTCAGTTTCAAGAGAGATTAAGGCAGAGAGAAAGGGGCGCAGTGAGAGTAAAGGGAAGAGACTCTCCTGAGAGCATATGGCTGGGACTGAGGACACTCTCCAGGAGACAGGGACTAACAGGGTGGAAGATTCTTTACCATCCACAGCCGTGCGGCACACAAGGTGCGTGAACGAGAAATGGAGTTTCTTTCCAGGAGTAAAATAGGACTCTATGATTTTCCGCGATTTCTCACTGGCCTGCAGAAGCAATTTGGCGTCTCTCCAGTCCACGTCCCCATTCTGGGCCAGCTACAAGTGAAAAACAAGCCTGTTAGAATACTCACATACAAAGACACTCTAAGAAATGATACATGTACACAGTACAGAAGAGGAGACCTGTGTAAGGTCCTGTGGTCACACATGTAAGAAAATAACATGTTTTCTCATGTAAATATAAGTCAGGAGTACACCTGTACAGCACAGCAATTCTTTCCTTCTACCCAGCACATGAAGCCACATCTGGAATGCAGCATCATTTTGGGTCCCCCAGTACCCAAGAGATACTAGCAAACTGGAGTGAGTCTTCAGTGAAGGGTCTTAAGATGGCAGGGGTGTTGGAGCACATGACTTAGAAAAAGAGGCTGAAAGAGCTGGGTTTCTTCAGCCTAGAGAAGGCCAAAGCAGGATGTAATTACAGTCTCCTGTCACCTAAAAGAGGGTTACGGAGAAGATGGAGACAGTCTCTTCTCAGAGGAACACACTGAAAAGACAAGAGGCAACAGGCAAAAGCTGCAGCAAGGGAAATTTGGGCTAGATATAAAGAAAAATTTCATCCTCCTGAGAGTGATACAGCACTGAAACAGGTGACCAGAAAGGCTGGGGAATCTCCACCCTCAGAGACTTTCAGGACTTGCCTGCGCAAAGCCTTGAGGGATCTCATCTAGGTTTGGAATTAGCCATGCTGTGAGCAGGGGGTCAGACTAGAGAACTCCAGAAGCTTTTTCCACCTTAATTTATACTCCAATTCTAAGCTAAGCATCTCTGTAAGACTACCGCACAGGGACAAGTAGCAATCCCAAAACCCTGTTTCACCCTTTCTCAGGAGAGAAAGCACTTGTCAAGCCCTCCATGTGCAACGCGCCTAAACATGATCATGGAGGGAGAGGGTCAGGGGAGACCGCACATGTGCTTGTGAGGAAGATAACACACTCATGACCCCATCCAGAGTGCACTTCACAGAGAAAAACGCTCGGGTAGCAAACACTCTTTCTGGACAATCAAGAAGGTGGCCTACTCACAGAGCCACTTACCTGCATGGCCTTCAAAATGGTTAATCCTTCAAATCTCTCATGTGGGGTGTGAGGCGACCGTCTTGCCCGGTAGCCATCTCCTGCTTCTCCTGCTGCCTGGAATAGAAGGATACAGATGACACACATTAGGCTGTCATCTTTCCTCCATGGAAACGCTACAACCCTGCCTGCTGAGGAGGAAAGTACACACACAGGAGCTCCTACAAGACCCAGGCCTCACCTTTGTCAGCCGGAGAAGGTCCTTACACTCAGACTCCGTCAGCACCCTGTCAAACACAACCCTCTGGGTTCCATTCATCCGGCGGGAATCCATCGTGACAGCAATACCCTCAAAAGGCAAAGGACCTGTCGAGAAGCAAGTACAGACAGGCATGAGCAAGCTTTGGACAAGAAGCCCTCAGATACCAACCCCCAGCCTGGATAAGGAAGTGAAGAGACACTATACATTCTCTGAGGAGACAGGACAGTTCCCCAGAAGTGCCCATTCCTCGCAGACCTGGGCCACTTGCACCCCTCACATGCTTCAGGGGAACCAGAGCATCAGCTGGGGAAGCTGGCCTACAGCGAGTGCTTCAGGAGCCAGCAGAAACTTGGGGCTTGCTGGGAGAGCAGCAAGGAGCTGGGGAAAGTTGAGTGCACTGTGGATCGCAGCAGCAGAACAGGTCCAGCCTACTGGCGTGAGGCTCTGGAGAAAAGAAGCAGGTAAACACCTCCATCAACCCTCCTTCCGATCACACATCTTATCCCAGAATTATCTCCAGTGAATTTTTCTACTTTCTTCAGCCCCAAAGAGTAGCAATGGGTATTAGTTGGCTATTTCATCTTTTGATCTTTGGCCTTTCCCCCCCACCCCCGACCTCTGGATGGTCAGGAATGCCAAGGCACTCAGGCCCTCAGAATGATCTGCTCTCCCACATGTCACAGCAGAGAACCACTTGGGGTCACTTCAAGCAAAGACTCCAGGACAGAGCCCTGCAAGAGGCTGTGTCCACATATAACAGAGGGCCAGCAAGAACATGGGACTCTGCACTGCAGTCTATAGCATTCAGCCACAAACCATTTGGACTTGTGTTTTTCAGGGAAAGACTTGCCCAAGCTGAATAGTCTGTTTCCAATTTCCATTCCCCCACCCGCCTCCTTGTCCCCTTCAGAAAAATGTTGTTTGAAGTTGGGCTGGTGGAGTTGAACCAGGTTTGGTGTAGACACTCCTGCCACACTGAACAGGGATCTGCATGTCCACAGGCTTGTCACGTGTTCAGGCACCACTGCTCTCAGCTTCTCCAGCCACAGTGCTCTTTGAGTTCCCATTCCAGAGATGTACGCAGTGAGATTTTTGCAAGATTACACATGCATCAAAGAGGGAGAAAAGAAACAGTGAGAAGACTTGCTGAGCCATTCGAGTCAGTCTGCATCTATGCTAGCATTCAAATGTCTGAGGATGGAAGAAAAGACAGCACTTAGCCTGACTAAGCTTGGGTGACTGCATCCAAGTCCCTCTTCAAGCTCTTTTACTCACCCCTCTTCTCCCCCTCTTCCACATCCAGAGTTTCCTGCTTTTGCTTCTCTTGATCCTCTCTCGGGAGCAAGGGAGAAAACAGAGACCAAGGTAGTCAGTACACAGAGCTATGCCTAACCCTCCTCTGCGGTAGCTCTTCACACCCTTCCTGTTCCTGTTTTGCCCATTCCTCAGTATTACTGTTCCTTGTACCACCACTGCCAGTCCAACCCGATCCCCTACTTCCAACAGTTATATTTCAGTCCTAGTCAACTTGGCCAACCTTACCTGTGTTTCTCCTTTAGGTTTTCAGGAATCAGCTCATCTGGAGTCCAAAGATCCTGTAGGAACAAATGCAGACCACTCAGTACACAACAAACTTCTCCCACATTGGATCATGGCAAACAGCCAGTTCCTTGTCCTGCTTCTTCAGTGAATATCAGACCAATGGTTCTGGCATGCTTCTGACGACAACCAGATTGGGCTAATGCATATGGTTACAGCAGCAATTTCAAACTAACTTCAGTGCTGCAGCAGCTGAAAGGCCTTAAAGATCCACTCTATAAGGACTTCGGGGTCCTTCTCATCAGCATCTGATCCTTTCTGGATCATGTGCTACTGAAGTGAATTCTGGCAACTGTCTTGGTGAAATCAGGGCAGGAAGATTAAGACGATACTGTTACTTACAGGGTCGTTAAAAGTTCCTCCTAGATGCTCCACTGCATAATAAATCAACTTCTTCTCCATCAAAGATCTCTGCACATAATGTTGAATACTCTAAGGAAGCAAAGAGGCTGTCAAACAACCACCCCACAAAAGACAACCCCATCCCTGTCCGGGGCAGAAACCTGCCCCAACACACTGCTGTGCACTATGAAAGCCTGGTTCTGTCCTGAAGGGACCCTGCCTGGTACAGACTGTAAGTAAACTCAGGCTCCAGTTTCTTCAGTCCTGGGCTTGGCACACATCTGCAGTGAAACATGTTTCCCTTTTTGTCTCCTGGACTGTTGTATGGGACAGGGGAGGGCCAAAAAGTACAGACCTGGGGTTGTAACTACCTCTCTGGCTGTGACAGCTGTGTCCTCTCCCAGTTCTGTGCGATACTCTTTCATTTTCTCCAACATTGGCTCATCCGTGGGATAGAAGAGCAAGTAGGAAGCAGCACATTCAGCAGCCAGTGCCTGGTTCCCAACTTGGGCAGGGACAGAACAGAACAAACAGATATGTCTCTGAAAGACTTGATGTTAGCAACAAATGTGTATAGGCCAGCTGCACCCAATGCCCTGGTCAGGATCCAGCAGTAGGAGACCTTACACCGAGCACACATCAATCCCTGCCTAGTTGGGCCTCTACCTAATGATGGGCAGAGAATACAGGGAATGAGCCCGGTGAAGAATGGGCCCACTTTCAATACTTATTGGGAGCTTGTTCAGAGGAAACAGAGAAAAAATAACTACATATTTTGAAGAAAGACGGTCCCACCCCCCTCACGCAACAGACCTTATGAGTGGTCTGGGGTCTGGAGGCTTCTTTGAGATACAAGTTTTAGCAGTGGTCTGACAGAGGAGATGAGAGACAGCTGGGTCAGTATGGGAAGGAGCAGAGGTATCCAAGAGAAGAGCTGAGGAATATGTAAAAGCGACAAGGTGACAGGATGACCAACGTCATGACAGGCCATCAATTCAGCGAGGGTAGGCAGGGCTGACTCACAAGGAACACCACTGCTGAGATGAGATGCACGTACATGCTCTAGACAGGAAGTGGGGGCCTGGTCCAGAGCCAGGAGGGTGTAAAATACACAGCAGATAGTTGGAGCAAGGACTTGAAATGGAGAGTGCTGGAGGAAAGAAGTGGGAACAGCCACACATTACAGAAGCTGCACAAGGAGACTGAAGTGGACCACAGGGGACCTCTCCCAAGGTGGTCACAGGCTTGATCAAGAGAAGAAAGGTTCTGGGAAGAGTTGGGGGGGCAGAAGGGGAGAGAGAGAGGTAGAGCTCAGGTCACTATGCCACTTCTCCCCATGACATGCTGCCCTCCATGTCCAGAGGCAAAGGGCAAGTTTAGGGGTGCCACAGCATAACCTGCTGGGCTGTGGCTCTGCTCACCTTGATCGTAGGCAAACTGCAGTAAATCAAGATGAGAGGGTATGAAATCTTCTGTGGCAGAAATCCGCCCTGGCTTTGTGGCAATTTCAAGGACACACTGCTGTCTGCACTTCAAAACCTGAATATAATGGGCTGCAAGAGAGAGGAGCAAGAAAGGCAGTAGCTCATGCTTCTTCCAGCAGGAGCGCTGGGAAATGGGGCATGTCCACTGTGGGGAGCACAGCTTTCCTACCCAACCCTCTGTGCCTCTAACGCTACCTGCAATGGCTTCGTACAGGCCAGGTTGCATCTCCTCCTCCTCCTCCTCGTCCTCACCCTCCCAAGGCCCTTCACACAGGGCACGACACTCTTCCAGCGCTGACAGCGCCTCTGTGAGTGACTCCTCCAGCCTGGCCACAGCCTGCACGTACTCATCTGCATCGTAGTGCTGCACCCCAGCCTCATATGCTTCCTGCAAAGGACAGATCCAGGTCTCTCATCAGTGTGGGTGACACCAAAGGACGCCCTGAGACTTCCAAGTCACTCACAGGATAGTGCTGACATCTAGGGGCCTGCCTGATCATGCGCAGCCCACCACGCAGTGACAACAAATCTTCTGGACTTAAGCCAAATATACTTCTCCAAGGCCCTGCAGCCTGCCATAACTGTCACCACAAAGTCTGTGTGTCACACTTGCAATGGTTTGTCTTCACCCTGAAGAGAAGGCTTCAGGGAGACCTTCTTGCAGCCTTTCAAATATAAAGGGGGCTTATAAGACTGAGCAAGACTTCTGACCAAGGCCTGTAGTGACAGGACAAGGGGCAATGGTTTTAAACTGAAAGAGGGTAGATTTAAGTTGGAGATAAGGAAGACATTTGTTATGATGAGGGTGGTGAGACACTGGAGCAGGTTGCCCAGAGAAGTTGTGGATGCCCCATCATTGGAAGTGTTCAAGGTCAGGTTGGATGGGGCTTTGAGCAACCTGATCTAGTGAAAGATGTCCCTGCCCACGGCAGGGGGGTTGGACTAGGTCCCTTCTAGCCTAAGCCATTCTGTGATTCTGTGCACAGGGGCCCTGTCTCAAGCCGTGGCTGTTGTGTGGGAACAGATCAGGGTCCCAGACTGGTCCCTAGGATGGGCTAAGAGCTGCTGACGCCTGGCTCTGCATGGAACCCTCACCCAGTGCGGCGTGGCCTCCAAGTCTCGGAAGTTGTCCGACTTCACCCCTGACATACGCCGGTACTTCTCTATGTCCTCCCGCATTTGGAGGTGCTGGGGATTAGCGACGAAGAAGGTGTGAGCAGCGGACACGGCCTGATCCAGCTTCTTCAGCTGCAGAGAAAAGGCAGGGGCGCCCGTCACGCTCCTGCGGGCCCCCTTCTCTTCACACCCACCCCTCGCCCCAGCTGCTCCCTGGACTCACCCACAAGGCGCCTGCGCCCCGCGCTGCCCCGACAGCCCCTGCCCCGGGCTGGCGAGCCCTTGCCCACCACCTCCTCCGCCGGCCCTCCAGGAGAGCCGCGCAGAGCCAGCACCCTGCCTTGGCTGACAGGGGCCCTCGGGGCCTGCCCGGGGGCCGGCGACAACCAGCCCGCCGGGGAGAGCCCACCCCGGGGGGCCCCTGGCCGCCGCCGGGCCGCTCCCCACCTGGAAGAAGGCCACCTGCAGGTAGTTGTAGGGCTCCCTCTGCTCGAAGTCCCGGCGGATGGCGTGGCTGGCGCGGTGGGCGGAGGGCGCGGCGCCCAGCCGGCTCCCCAGGCAGTGCTGCAGGCAGTCGGCCCGCTGCAGCACCCGGCCGAAGAGGGCGGCCTCCCAGGCCCCGGCCCCCGGCGGCCCGCCGAGGAAGGCCGCCTCCCGGCGGCAGGAGGCGCGGCAGGCGCGGCGGGCGGCCCGCAGCCCCGCGTAGCTGTGGAGGGCGCGCTGCAGCAGCTCGGCCGCCCGCCCCCAGTCCCGGGCGAAGTACGCCCGCACCCCGTCGGCGTACAGCAGGTCGTAGGGGACCAGGCGGCCCGGCGACGTGGCGGCGGCGAGGAGGAGGCAGAGGCAGAGGCAGAGGAGGGAGGCCATGGCCGAGCCGCCGGGGAGCAGGAGGAGGAGAGGGGGTCCGGGGCGGGTAGGCGGCCTGGCGGGCCCCGGGCTAGGCCCACCCAGGGGGCCGGGCCGGCGGGCGGTGCCGGGCCGGGGCCGCGGTGGGCGGGCAGCTCGGCGTCCAGGTGGGGGAGCGGGGCAGCGGGCCGCGGCCAGGGGCAAGGCCCGGCTCGGCCCCCGTCCCCACGTCTCTCCGCGGGAGCGGGTCCTGCTGCGCCGGCCGAGACCTGCCGCTGCTTCGTGGGCGCCTGGACCGGCCCGGTGCCGGTGCCGGGCGGGATAGCAGAGCCCCGGCGCCTCCTTGTCTGAGGTGGCCCTTTGTCCAGGCACCCACCGAGCATTCCCCGGCGCTACCCCTCCCTTTGGCACAGGTCACCCTACGAGACATCTCCTAAGAGGTTATGGTTACTCTATCAGAATCCATGCCGGGGACGAGGCACGCTTTGACAGTCGATAGACCAAGTCCCATCACATGGAGAAGCACTTTGAAGGTGAAGGGCTACCCACCTCCCACAGCCCCTCCGATGCAGCCATACCATTGCCCGTGGCTGGAACTACAGCAGCACCGGGCAGGAGAAGGTCCATCTCCCACACGCCACCCGCGCACCTCCCTTCCAAGAGTTTTGCATGGAGCAGGAGCCTGCTCCAGACCTCACCACTCCCAGCTTTGATGGCGTGGGCGGTCGGGGACCTTCCTCCTGGAAGGCTCTGTCAGCTTTCCTGTTCAGGTGAGAAGTTTGGGCCATTGTGTTTCACATAAAGTTCGCACTGGAATCGACAGTTTGCACCAGTAAAATAAGATGTTACGGGTTGGGGTCTTTTTGGAGAGAATTTAATTGTTTTCAAGACTGGGGTTGCCTCAAAGCAATACCTTTTGCTGAGCGATATTAGAAAGCACTGAGGCCGCTCCTGCTTAGCTGTAGGCAGCCTAAGTCTCCCCTGAAATGGACAGGAAAACTTTTCACCCAGTCTCCCATGACAACTCCTCTATGGGCTTCATTCCCTTCCCTGGGCTGCTAAGCACCTGCTGCCTTCCAGATGCACTGACAAGAAAGGGATGGAGAGGGAGGAAAGGAGCCTCGCACATTCCGCATTTCCCTTCCAGAAGCCTGTGAAGCTTCATTAAACATTGGGCTAGTCATTTTGTTTCTATGGAAACAAAATTATTACTAATATATAAAAACAGACACACGATTGACACTCCAAATATAGAATTTTAATACCATTCTGCGCCTGCCTTGTCTCTTAGGGCAGAGCGGATGCAAGGGTGGAGTTCACAAAGGGACGGGACTGGCGAGGGTGCCAAGTGGTGGTGGCAGCAGTGGGTGCGTTTGTAACCTGAGAGCAGGCACAGGCTGTCCCTTCGTCAGTCGAGCTCCCTTCTGCGGGTCTGTCCCACTTCTTTTTCCCCCACCAGCGTGGGGTGCCATGTTTCCTGCCTGCTGGCGAGAAAGATGAGAATGCAAATTAGTGATCGGGTTCCTGGGACAAAGGGAACACTTGAAGTTTTATTTAAAAATCGTGATGGCACTGAACGTTTTTGATGCTGTCTCTCATAGTTTGGGATCCTGGAAGGTCTGTGCCTCGCAGGCCTCAAGGGTCCTTTCACGTGGCGCCTGCTCTCCGTCCTGCAGATGCCAGGCTTCGTTGCCAGCCAAGGAGCAGCGCCGTGGCCGGTCGGCGTTCTCCTCCTCTCTGCTGCCAAGGGAGAGGCGGCGATCACGGCGTGATGCGAGCGGGAGACGGGAGTGCCGTGGGCTGCAGGCTGGAGTGGGTTGTGGCGTCTCGTCGATGAACATGGTGATCTCATCTCGGAAGAAGCAGGCGCTGGAGCTGGAGCCCCGGGGCATCAGCCCTCCCTCCAAAAACTGCCGTAGGGTTGTCAGCTCATCTTCTGGGGGCCGCCGGCGGTGCTGATAGTCATGCAGCTGAGGAGGCAAGAAGCCGGGGCCTCCAGGCTTGCGGGGGGTGGAAATGCGGATGTCGTCAGATGAAGACCACTTGTGTAGGAAGGATGGAGCAGAGCGGTGGGCGGAGAAGATGTTAGTCTCATCATGTGACATTCTCCGGGAGATAGGGACCTGGAAAACAGAGGAGGCAGGTGATGGAAGACTTGAAGAGACAGAACAGGAGGGGCGTAGCTGAGACTTTCTCAGAGAAGAGAGTCAAGAGGACACAAAGGTGTGGGAGACTGACAGAGAAGGAAGTGTGTTGTGGGGCTGCCCCTGCTAGCTCTTGTTCACCTGCAGGTAGTGCACCTTGTCCTGAGGCAACAACATGTGGTGCATGGGTAGCAGCTTGATGTCCCGGGAGTCCCGCTTCACAGCTGCAGCACCGTTCGCATCAAATCTCACTTTGCAGATCCTGCCATCGCCATAATCATCACACACACCATCTGTTGGCAAAGAGGAGAACGGCAGTCAACACTTTTCAGCCAGAAGAGAAGTGTTATCGGGGCACCTGGATGCCATCCTAACGCTTGTCTGACTTCTGCTGCCCTACTTGCAGCCCTCAGGGCTCAGGTCTGAATAAGGACATCTTTCTGCTTGCAGCAGCACTAAGGCACCCAGAGACTGCCCTGTTTCTTCTGTCTTGCTTTTGAATTGCTCACTGCCAGAATTTGGACCTTTGGATCAGTGAGTTGGGCTGAGGCCCAGCGTGTCACTTTCATTGTGGTTTGGCAGCTATACATATCATCTCCACTCTTGCATCGACTGTGAAGGATGTTGCACTATTTTTTTCCTGGATGCTAGTGAGTCCTAAGGCGGCAAGCGAGTGGCAGAGCCTTCTCCAGAATAAATATTCTCATGGTTGCTGACTCCAAGCTGTAACATGAATCCCACCTAACCACCCACACCACCACTCCTAGTGCCGTCAGGTCCTTTTCCCAAGGCAGACCCCTCTTTCCTCTGTAGTCTTTTGGAGAGGGAGTTAGTGAAGAAAGGTGACTGTGGGGCGGTGAGGAGCTTACCATCATCTCCGTCTTCCTCAGACATGATAGCCACACACTGCTCCCACACAGTGCGGAGATCTGCTCGGTAGCGCTCGCAGGACCAGATGAAGGAGGGGAGCAGCAGGGTCTGCACCATGGAGCACCAGAGCACAGCCAGGACCATCCAGGTGGGGGCTGTATCATAGCGCAGGCTAAAAAAGCTCACGACCTTTGAGGTGAGAGAGAGAAACAATGCAGAGAAAGAAGACAGAAGTGGAGATCAACGGAGAAAGATAACGTGAGTCAATTCTGTAGCAGAATGTAATCTGTCTGTAAAGGATTTGTCAAGTAATCACCCTGTGCCCCTTTGAAAAACTGTTCCTGGGGTGTTGCCCCAGGTTTGCTGGACCATATTCCAAGACGTCATATCTCTAACATGAGACCTGGTGTTAGCATCCCTTCTTCCCCGTGCTCAATATGAGCTGGAGCTAAATAGGTGCTAACAAAGGACGCAGTTGCTGGAAAAAAAAGCTGTGACTAAGCCTCTGTTCTCTTAATGGTTCCCTTTGAGAACTTCCCCAGCTCTCCAGTTTTGCAGAGACTCAACCAGCCAGCCAAAACCTGAATGCTGAATATGACCATACAAGCAGAAGGAAAAAGAAAACTGTCTGCAACAGCTTTTATAGCTGGTGTATCAGTTCTCCAGAAGCAAATTGGAGAAATAGAAATCTCATTGTTTTTACAGAGGTAGAGCCCTCTGTAAGTTTGCAGAACAATTTCCTCTCCTCTTAGCCACTTAAAACTTTCACAGTGATTTTAGCTGTGTGGTGTGTATTCCCCAGGCTTAGACTTGTCTTAAGAAAACACTGCTGCGGAAGGATGAGAGAATTACTGCAATCTTTTTGAAACTGACCCTCAGAATAACACAGATTCAGATGCGGCAACTCTGTGGCTGGTGGACAGAAGACAGAGTTTCTTCTCTAAAACTTGAGAGAAATGGAAATCTAGTTTAACTGCAGACTCTGAAGGGAAAGGGAGAACTTGTTGCTTACCAAGATAGGCACCCCAGTGAGTGTGTCATACAGGAAGACAATAGCGCTGATGAGGTTGGTCATCTGCAAGGAGGTCTTGGCTGACTCAGAGCCATCCAGTGAAGACCTCCTTTTGCCTCGTACATCCTCCACTACAATAGCCGGCACATTGAAAGTGGTGTGTGCTGATGAAGAGCAGGATGACGCCTCCTCTGCCCTCTGATGGCGGCACCGCCGGCGTCTTCTGTGTGCCCACAGGGTCTGGTAGAAAGTGATACCCACGCACACCAAGCCCATGACAATTCCTCCGAGCAGCAGGAGGCTAAAGCAGACACCGAAGCCCAGCCCTATCTTGCTGACAATGAACTGGCAGCCGCGGGCATAGTAGCGCTCGCCGTTGTTGTGCCAGCCAATGGAGGGCAGGGTGGAGAGGATGAATGATACCATCCAGATACCCATGACTGCGTGCAGAGCCTGCTTCTTGGCATTGCTCAGCCGGTAGTTGACTGGCCATCTCACCATCCACATCCGGTGGTAGGAAAGGGAGGCCACTGTGAAGCAAGTGGCCAGCGCCAAGGTGTAGTATGTGGAGACAAAGACCTTGCAGATGCTTTCATTCCAGTCGTAGTCAGAGGACTCACGCCGCAGCTGCACCACGGCATAGGTGGTGAGGGGTACTGCTGCCATAAGGATGTGGGTCCCAGCAAGGAAGCATAGCAGCAGCTCCAGGGGCTTGTGTTTCTGTTGTTTGGCCGTGATGCTGAGGATAATCCAAGAGTTGGCCAACAGTGCCAACATCCCACATGCCAGCCACCACAGTGAGTTGTTGTGCAAGGTGGACTCTGATTCAGAGTCCCCCATGCTGCCACCCCTGCTAGGCTGCACCCTGTCCCTGCCGCTGGGATTTTGTAAGAGGGCGAGTGGGACTCCGGAGCACTGGGGGAGCCACGTCCCTCCTCATCTGCTGCTGCTGCTGCGATGCCAGGTGTACGCACGCTGGAGGGGTTCCTCAAGGCATTGCCAGGAGGTGCTAGGCAGAACAGCCGTCAACTCTGCCTCACTTTCAGTCCTCCCTTTCCCTTCTGTTTGTTTATATTTCTTTCCCTTGTTCTAACTTTTTCACCTGTTTTTTCCCTTGTTCTCTTTCTTTCTTCCACCTTCTTTCTCTCTCTTTCTCATGAACGCTTGCCAGTGCTTCTTCCCTCACTCGTTTGGGCTCACTTTTTTTTTTCCTCCCCATCTATTTCATCCCCCTCCTCCACTATTCCTCCAAAGAAAAAGCTCTCCTTACTTCATGTGCCCACCAGGCACCTTCTGTCTCAGGGACCACCTTCTGCTGGGACTGGTGAAGGCCACACACAAACAGGGCCTGCTGGGGAACAGTTTGGCAGTAGCAGGTGCCTGCTGCCTGGCGTCCTAGTAAACGAGGAACTAGCCAAGAGTTTCAGAGAGGATGGGAGGCAGGACAAAGGTCCCGTGGAAATGGTGAGGGTGGCGCATACACCGTGTGTAATCCCCCTCTCACCAAATGCCACGGTCGTGGCCAGGTAGAGGTTCCTGCCAAAGGCTGTCAGAGAGCCATCAGTGGAGAGTGAAGGGTGAGGGACAAGATTCAGAGGGTTCCCTATCCAAGACCTCACAGCACCTTCACTTCATTGTCCTTTTTGCTGTCCTCCAGGGCTCAGCCTGCTCTTTCAAGCTTCCCTGCACAGTGCAGGTCAGAGCTGGCAAACAATAAGGAGATGGTGGGGAGGGGAAGATCCTTTTCAAAGGTTCCCTTGGAGATTCAGGGCACGAGGTTCACTGTAGAAGAGAGAAAAGAGAAAAAGTAATTTAAGATGATTCTATCTCCTCAGATGTCTCTCTCTCCTTGCCCACAGAAACACCTGGTCATGATTTAGGCTGTGCAGAGCACTCCCTGTGTCTGTCAGGGAACAGAAGAGCCAGATTTGCACCAGTCCTTACATACTCAGGCTGGACTCTGGCCCCCAGCAACTCCTTCCAGTGCTGCTGAGACACCCTGTGCTCCCTGTCCTTCCGGTCTGAGGCTTCCCACCCAAAGCATTACCAGTGCCGTTTCTGTAATGGAAGGCCTGATTCACATTGCTCCCTGCCATGCTGGTCCTGCCCTCCCCACGCACCCACTCCAACACCCCTCGCTCCTGCCGCACAACTCCCACAGCTCCGCCAGTCTTTGGACCTCAGCTTTTCTCTGGCAGTGCTCTGGATTGTAACCTACCCCTCTCATCCCGTCCGGTCCCATCCACAGGTGTGTGCCACCACTCCAGCAATACCCTGCCATCCCGCAGTCTTGAAGCACAAGCCCTTCGGCCACACGCCTCGCCCACCTAGCGTGATTTTGCTAGAGCAGCTCTGTTCTCCAGACACCCCACGGTTACAAACCCAGTGAATGAGACTGCTAACCTAGTCCTGAGACTACTCACCTTTGCCAGTGACCCCTGGTCCTACCAGCTCAGACCCCCTCTCCTGTCTTCATCTATAGGGGATGCCCAAGCAGTGTATTCCAGGAAGGTATAGGCTTGCTCCGTGCCTTGACCGGAGCAGATGTAAACTTAAATCTTTCCGTGGATGGATCAGTGCCCTCCCAGTCTGGTCTTGTAGCTCTGTTCCCCCCCGCTTCCCTTCCTTCTGCTTCTCTATATTTTCTCACCCTCTCTGTAACCACCTGAGGCTTTTCCTCCTTTCCTCCCTGCTTGGAGCAGTTTGTCATGACTGGATTGGCGATGCCACTTTCTGCCCTGGTTCCTCTTTTTCCCCCCAGTGCCATCACTCTTGCAGTTAGGCCTGTGGCCTCCGGAGATGGTTACAAAGCTAGCCGGCCCTGATAATCCCAGGGGAACGAATTTCTTTGCAGCACCTCCTCCTGCCGCCCTTCCCACCCGGCTTGTTCTGGTGGCCCACGCTGTTCCCTCGATGAGGCAGGAACCCTCCCGCCTCTGCTGGCTTTGGAGCCCAATTCTGCTCCGAGCTGCGGTCCTCCCGCTCCCGGGGACGGGAGAGCCCCGGAGCTGCTGCAGGATGGCCAGGTCGGGGAAACTCATCCTCACCTGGCCCTGCTCCCCGGCCAGAGCCCTCCCCCCCCCCCACCCCGCTTCATCCCACCGCCCATCCCACCCGCGGGGAGAGGAGAGGCTCCCGGGGCTGGTGACTCAGGGGAAGGAGAGGGCGGGGGGCCTGAGGGGAAGATGACCGAGAATAATTGCCAAGAAGAGCGGAGAAAACCGGGGTGCCGGGGGATGCGGCCGGCCGGCCCGGGGCCGAGGTGCGGTGCTGCCCCCGCCACCCCCTCCCTTTGCCCAGCGCCCGGCAGCCCGGGCACGGCCGCGGCTCCCGCGGCGGCCGGAGGGGCGGCGGGGGGCCGGGCCGGGCCGGGCCGCCCCGAGCCTCGCCCGGCGGCGGCGGCAGCGGCGGAGCGAAGCGGCGCGGCCGGCCGGGGCTGGGCTGGGCTGGGCTGGGCTGGGCGGGGGCCGGGGCCGCGGAGCCCGCGGGGCGCCCCGGGGCGCGGCCGTGCCCGGCGGCGGCGCCGCCCTGCGTGCGGCGGAGCGGAGCGGGGGCCGGCGGCGGGGGCCGATCGCGGCGGGGGCGGCGGCGGCGGGGGCCGGAGGGACCCATCTTACCTCTCGCCGGAGCAAGCGCTGCCATGGCGACGGGCGCCCCGCGCGGCTGTGCGCGCCTCTGCCCGGCTGTGCCGGCCCCCGGCCCCGGCCGCCGCAGCGGACGCCGCAGGCAGCCGCCGCGGCCCCGCGCTCCGGCCATCCGCCAGGCGGGGCGACGGCGAGGGGCGAGGGGCGGGGAGCGGCGGCGGGAGACGGCGGCGGGAGCACCGCCGGGCCGAGCAGCCAGGGGGCGGGACGGCCGGACGGGCGCGGGAGCCGCCGCCCCGGCCCCGGCCTCGGCCCCGGCCCCGGCCCCGGCCCCTCCCGGCGCGGGGTGGCGGGGCAGGCTGCGCCCCGCTGCGCCGGGGTACGCGCGACTCCCGCAGCTGGCCTTGGCCGGGGCCCAGCCGGAGGGGCGGCTGCTGGCGGGCGCCGGCCGGCTCCCTCTCCTGTGCGCCCCTCCGGCCCCGCGGGGCGAGGCCGGCCGCCGCCAGGAGTGCGGGTGGCAGGACAAGAAGGTGCCGGGCTCCCGTTCCCAAAGAAAGAGGGTTTTGAGGAGGCACCCAGGGCATGAGAGATGTCGGGAGGATGGATGCTGATGTGAGGGGACAGGCGAGGGGCTAGTGCTAACAGAGGGGGGCCTGCGAGGGATGCTTGGGCAGCAGGGTGCCCAGGACACCGGCTGCCCAGGGTGAGCCGCGTTAGCAGAGCGGACTCGGTTTGCTCAGCTGCTGTGGTGGCCTCTTCCATCACCAGCCGGCAGCGTGGTCCCACAAACAGGGAAAGGGGAAAAGAAGGAAGGAGACGGAGCGGGGAGTAGTGTGCAGAGGAGTGGGTTGGTCACATCAGAGGGGTGAAGCTCCCCCTCCAGCTGTGTCACCTCAGTGAGGGCAATCCTGGCTAGAAAGTCTTCACAAGACAGTGGACATCCCCTTTTCCTGTTACGGTCTTGCTACTGAAGTGAAGGCACCAACACCTTCCTTGACTTTGTTCTGTTTAGGAACGGATGTCTACCAAAATCTCTACGTTCCTTTCCTCCATCAGAACTGGGGTGGGATGGGAGTCCGTGTTTCTGGACAGTTAGGGTGCAGCTGCATTAACACCTCAGTTTGGATCAGGAGAACATGGACAATTTAGGTGAAAGGACCTGCAAGATCTGCAGCAAATGTGCTCTGAGGACTATGAGAATTCAGCTTTGCTTTGGGATGGCTTAGCCTGAAGTAAGCCCCCAGACTTTTACATCGTGGCCCCTAAGTCCTCAGCATCAGCTCTTTTCCTCTACAGATCTGCTCCTGCTGCATCACCCTGTTTGCTAAAGTGGACCTGACCTTATGGATTCAGGGTCTGCTCAGCTTTACCACCCCCTTTGACAGGGCAGATTTCATACATCATTCTAAACATTGTTTGAGGTGATCCCAAGTGCCTTAGATACCAAGGAATTTCATCTGAGGTTTGTATGGTCAGCAGAAGGAGAAACTCCTGAGTAAGAAAGCTGGAGTTACTGCTGGTTCTCAGGCCCAGGGGCAGCAGCGAAGGCAGTTCCAGAGGTATAAAAGAGATCATCTCTGCGACAAGGTATGTGTTTGCATTGTACTGGCCATTGTGACTGGGACCTGTTTTAGAGACAGTGAGTAGAATCAGGAATGACTAGAATAGATTTGGCTTTGCGTCAGGTAGGTGATGAGAGGTATTTTTGAGGAGGGCAGGTGGTGACGATGCTGCTGTGCTCTGGCTATTCTTTGGCGTGCAGGAACTGCCATGGTGGAACAGCCCCGAGGTGGTCCACTTCAGTGGTCAGTCCAGCAATGGCAGGCACCAGAGACATGAGAAGGGACAATTATGGCCCCCCTCAATCATTTCTTTTCAACTTCTATCATTTGTGGGAGGTTTGTGCCTTGAAGTGAGAAGGTCTATACCCACAAATGTAAACATTTGTGCAGCTCCAATTGTGTCATTTGTATGAGTTACTCAATGTGGTAACTTCTGATTCAGAAGTTGAGTCTTCTTAGTGTGAGTTGTTAACATGCCTGTGTGGGTGAATAAATCCTCTTGTTATCTCAGGGAAACAGCATACCAAGCTTCCGGCACTTTTGTGCTGCCTGCCTGCCTGAGCTCTGCTCAGGTAGGGACATCCTGTAGCCCAGCATCTCTTCACGGCTTGGGCTATACCTGGCAGATCCTGGTGAGCAGAGCTGGATGGGGACAGGTCTTCCTATCTTGAGGAGGCTTCTTGTATTTGCAAATGTGGCTGGGTCCTTAGTTTGAATGAAAGCACAAAATTGAAGATTTACTGTGAAGCAGAATAAACTCTGTGGGAAGAAGAGCATTTACCCTAGGGCTGTCATACTCCCAAGCAGATGCTCGTCCATCCATCCATCCATCCATCCATCCATCCATCCATCCATCCATCTATCTCATCTCAATGGATTTAGACTCTTTTTATTGGCCTAGGATTTCCAGACGCCTGGTTTCACTGGTTTTGATAAGCAGTGGGTCGCAACTGCATATGTGCTGTATATTGACAGCGCACATGCAAAGGAACGCCAATGTTCGGATGTGGAAATCCTGAAGCCCCACAGTGCAGGGTTCCCTGTGTATCTAGGAAGTCCAGGCTAGAAGTGAGACCTCACCCCCCCCCCCCCCCGCCCCCAGGCTCATCTCCTAGAAGGACTCACAGAGCCAGGAGTGATTTTTAATTCCTACAGAGCCAGGCTGGATTCTGACAGGTGATCTGCTGTCTGAAGGCTCAGTGGCTCACTAGAGTATCCTAAGGCATCTAGGCCCAAAGAAAGATCACTGTTACAATGGCAGGGTAAGAAATGTTTTCTGGAAAAGTTCATTGCATACAGATCAGTTATTTCTGGACAGCAGCTCAGCAGGTCCAGGGAAATGCTCTTCCCAGAGGTGCCCTGAATTCTTAAAGGAACAGAGTTCATTAACCAAGAAACAAAACACCAGAATCATAAAAGCAAAAGCATTAACAGAATAGCCAAATTGACTTCACAGGGCTTTGATGGTTCACAGCTTTTACTCAGGACTTTGGTAGAGACCATGGGAGGTTTCACACATGTTTCTCACAGATCATGGATGCACTTAAATCCATCCTCAGAGCCCCAACATGGCTTACACAGCCTCTTGTGAGGCTAAGCTGGTGTGCTTGCAAGCAGGTTTCCTGGCATCCTTCCTGGCTCTTTGAGCAGGGTGTGGTTAATGGCTAATGAGAATACAGCCAAGCAGATACGTTAGCATATTCCTTCAGAGAAGACAGAGACTGCAATGGAGATTTGTCATATCCAAACCTTAGATTCTATTTCTAGCACTGTACGGAAAGATTTAGTGAGATTTCTCGGATAATTCATCGGCAAAATGGGCAAGTGATAATAGCTCCCATCAGGGGACAGACGAATAACACTGGTCATGAGCTACACAGAAATATTAAGGGCTTGCAATGTAAAAACTAGGATTTGAACTTGTGGATGCTTGTTTACAGCTGAATGTTTTTCCTTACACAGCTGGGTACCTTCCAAAAGATTTTTTTTCCTGTCACATACATAAATATTTGTATATGATATTTTCCTTGAGAAAAGGAAGTACCAGAGCAGGCTTGTCAAATACATGGTTGTTATGATGCTGCATGCCATTTGGCAGAGGTATATGTATCCTCCTGCTTCCCCCACCCCACTACCCGCCCAATGTAACACTTCTGTATTCTTCTTTTCTCTATGTTACCGACCCCTTTTTCATCCCTCCTGTCCTTGTGGCCTCACTGATATCCCAGCTCAGTGAGTTCCAGTTGGTAAAGGATGTAAAAATATAATTTCAGAATTTAATTATGCCACTTTCCAAAATTACTGAGCACTTACTTGTTTGTTCTCATACACAGAAAGGATAATTAGGAGCTCTTGAATCATTAATCTGGGAACCTACGATATCTGGAAGGAGCTGAAATGATTTCTTTTCTTTGGATTTGTAACACAGAGCAATTTGCATTTTACCACCTGTTCCCCTAGCTTGTCTAGGTATGTCTGAGGTTTCTCAAGACCAGAACAATCTTTTCTTAATTCAAAAATAGGCTGGGATTTCAGGAGCACCACTGACATGCTGGATGCACCTGGTCCGTGCCAGGGAAGCTCTCTGCCTCCCCTTGTCATTCCAGCTAGTGTGGTGGCCCCTCCGGAGTCGTGGTCCTCACAGAGCCAGTGTCGCTGTTACTGCTGTCCAACTCCAGGACCTCACCTCCACACAGCACACAGACAAGCTTAGAGGAGGGACTTCCCAGCACCGGAGCCTGAAACAGGCACTTTGACACCAGCCAGCTGGTGCTGACGTATTGAGAAGCTGGGGTTTCTCCTGTCTTCCCTTTTGTTTGCTTGCCAGCGAGGCAGTCTCTGCCACCACCTCTTATTCTGCTATTCTCTAATTCTCCAAATCTGGAAGCACCTCTAAGGCTCAGCCAAGCTGGATAGAAAATGAACAGGAAGAGCGCCAAAGACTTCTTCAGGGGGGATGCTGGGGAAGGATGCTGACACACATGAGGCAAAGGCAGCCCGCCGTGGTTTGGAGGTGTTGCTCAGATGTGAGTGCACTGACAAACCCTGGGGTCCCTCCTAGTAAACAGGCATTTGGGAATATGCTCAGAAAGAAACCAGTCCAGGGCTGAGCATCTGCAAGGGTCTGGTACTCCTACTCTACCCCTACCTCCGAGAAGGGCAGATGGAAGCTACTCACCCTCTGCAGCTGCATTAAGCTGATAAACCACTCAGATGGACACTGAAAACTGTTCTTTGTTTCCCCCTGACATAAAAAGAAATTAGAAGAGGCTGAAGTGCACACAGCTTCCTCCCTTCTAGACCTTGGGAATATGCAAAGAAACACACAGGGTCATTTGGCTCTGAAGGCTGAGGGATGCAAGTGCTTCACTGCAGAGCCCGTGGGGAGCATGAGTCACATGGACTGCCTCGGCAGATCCGGGCTGACAGCATCCACCAAATCACAGCCTCACGTTGCACTCAAAGGGCAGAAATAAACTAGGAAGCAGGAGGGGCTTGGGGAGGTAGCGCTATGGGCTGGGGTTATTTCAGCCCACGTGTTTCTGGTTCAGGAGAACTGGACAGGGCAGTATAACCTCAGCTGCGACCAAGCCCCTTCCTCAGCTGGAGCAAGCAGGTCTGTGGGTCCTGGCAGGGGACCTTGCATTGGAGGTGGGTCTAAAGGACTGAAGCATGTGCTTTTTCCCTTCTGCAGCCCAGAAACGTGGGGAACAGTAGTACCAGAAAGACCAACACATCAGGGAAAACTGCACTTCTCATTTTTTTTCTAAATTCTTGCTTTCCGTGATGATTCCACATCACTGCACAGAGCTCTGGTTGCCATTGTCATTTTCTAAGTATCGCCGTGTATGCCTTTCTGAGTCCTGCCATCATCTCAGGGCTACTCTGATGAGCTGTCACCACACAATCAAATACATCTGTCATTGTATTTGCTGCTTCGTAGAGTTGTACATCACTGTGGTTTGCATCGTGCAGAAGCATTATTCCATTGCATAATGTAGATACACCGTTGCCACACCTAGCAAAGGGGGAAGTCCTCAGTGCCTCCTGAGAAGGAGCACGAGGATACATGCAACACAGCCTGTAAAGCCCTGGGGTGCCACAAAAGTGATCTGATAGGGACACCTGGCTTCTCATCTCTGTATTCAATGCTGCATAGGAGTGCTGTTGCCACAGTGTTACCTGCTGCACAAGCTGTGAAGACAGTGTGTTGTGTCAGAAAGGGAGTGTGCTGTTGTATTACTGCAGCCCAGGCCTGGGCAAGATGTTACTGCAATCCACTCCAGCTGGGGACTCGTCAGGTACATCTACATCAACAGCTATGTTTTCTACAAGCTTGTTCTTATCTGGTCTGAACCTCTACCTCCATACTGCCATTGAAGTCCATCCTGAAGCTTTCAGTATGGCACTCAGACGGAAAGCAAAGACCATTTAGGACTCACTCTGTGGATGACTTTTCTCTCAATCAGGGCAGTCTGTGCATCTAGAGAACAAAGAAGGTTGTCATGTGGAAAGATACAGACAGGAGAGCTGCCAAAAAAAGACATTTGTGAGATTAGAGCCTAGAATGGTTTGTACTTGCAGGCGAGTTTCAAGTAGAGTAGGGCAGGGTCACGGCTGCTGAGATCAGGAGACCTACTGAGGAAATGTGCAGTGTTGAGGAAGGCTTATCATTCTTGTTATGTCCATCCAGATGGGAGAACTGGAAGCTGTGCATCTGTGGACGCGGCTGTACACTTACAGGCATCCCAGCGGCACCATCACATCCGCTGTAACACCGGCCAGGCCACCTAGAAACGAGTGGAGAGACCTTCTGCATTGATGGCAGAGGTGTGAACCTGACCATGCTTCAAAGGTTAGTCCCAGCTGTGAGTGGGGACACAGCCTTTGGTCACTTGCAGGGACTCAACATGCCTCTTCCAGCCCTTGGAAGAGAGCAGAATGCGGCACTGGGGTTGCTGAGCCAAGGGTCACGTGTCCACACGGTGCCAGTCCTCGGCCCATGAGAGGACCAGTCTGGCTTGGAGACAGCACTGCCACCTGCTAGCATACGATCAGGGCTGTGCTGGGGCTTTGACAGCCGCGGGCAGTGCTGTCAGGCAGCACAGGCACCTCCATGCTCTCTGAGCCACCGGTGCGGGCATTCTCTGCTACCCATGCATTTCATCCCAGACAGGCCAGGTTTGATGGACCCTGTGCTGGAGGCCAGGTAGGCCCTATTAGCTTAGTCTTTTTTTGTCACTCTGATCCTCTCACTGAAAAAGTCAAGGCTTGTCTTTTTAGGTACAGAGGTGGTTGGTTCAGCTGCAAGAGTCTCAGGTGAGCATTTGAACTGCTGGAGATGGCTGCAGTGCCAGAGGAGCTCATGATGGACACTCACTCAGCATGCTGCTTTGTCCCACCCAGGGGTCAGGTGGTACAGGATAATCCTTCTGCTCCGCACGCCCGTGTGAGTGCAAAGAGAAGCAGACTTGTGTGCTTAAGCAGTTATTTAAGGAAAAGGGTTTGGACTGCAGGAGCAGGGGTTGGTTTTGGTTGAGGGGACTCTGCCAAGCCCTTTGTCATGATCGTTATATCGACCACCACCACTGACCCTGCTCTCATTTTCCCTCCTGCAGCTCCCCAAACTGACCTCTCCTTAAGCCCTGATAATGCCTTGTTTAGCAGACTGACGGGCCTCAGCCGGCTCCCAAATTACACTGGCAGTTCAGGAACAGGACAGGACCAGGAGGAGTGACTGCATGCACTAGGATACGGACCAAGGCTTTTCCACAATTAATGTAGTTTTGTGTGCACAAGCACAAGGTATGGGAAGGAAACGGCATTAGCTGCAGGCCTTTGTCACTCCTGTTTGTGTGAGGATGATGGTGGAGGAGCAGGCATGACACCGGTGGTGGCCCACACCTGCTGCCACAGCTGCCTGGGGCTGCGTCCCCACTCCAGGGGAGAGATGGGGTTGTGGGGGGAAAGATTTCCCCCCGCTCACAGATGTTGTCTCTGCCGTTGTTGCCACCTGTCTTTTCTCTGTCAATAACAGCGTGCTGCTGGCGTGACTGCTACAGAGAGACCCCCTCCTCCAGCACCGGGTGTCCTGCGGGGGGGTCTCCGCCACGGGGAGCCCTTCCCACAGCCCAGTGCCCCTCTCTGCCTCTCCCCAGCAAGCCCAGCACAAACCCAGCCCAGAACAAACCTGGACTGCAGCCAGTGACAGCTGTAGGACCTCAAGGCCTTTTTGACCCGCTGCTAGCAGACAGTAGAATAATTTCTATAAACACAAGGCTTCTGTGTACATATTTTAACAGTATTTTTCTTTCAGGACATTCTGGCATCTCTGCAACAGGCTTTTACTTCCATCCTAAATTTCCTGGGCTTTTCACTCCCTCTTCCCATCTCTTTGAGCCAACAAAGAGTCATTTTGGTGACAACCATTTCTGGCGGCTTTCTCAGAAGCATCTGTTCTCTACACTCTGTGGGCTTGCTCAGTCCAAGGCTGTTTTGTTCTCCTAGAAAATGACTTTGTCACTCCCTTCCCAAACTTACCTTCTAGATCAACATTCACAACTTCTTCAGGCTCTGATTTCCACAGGCTGTTGGTATCCTGAACCGCCTTCCCGACAAAATTAGTCCTGAATTTTCCCACTGCTCACGGTGTTTTCACTTGTGCATTGGTTTGTTGTGGGAGAGGTGAAGAGCACAGGCTGACGGATGGGTCTGGGAGCTACTGTAGGGCTTAGACTGCCCAGGAAAGGCAAATGAGGATGGACAGGTTTCACAGAGAGCAGAGGGCTGGTGCATTAAGGAAGGCTCGTGGCAGCCAGGGAGGCGGGAGATAGTGATATCAGGATTCCACATCCTAGCAGGAAAGGGAGAAATGTGAATTTGAACCAGACAAGCATGCCTCAGAGAAAATTTAGTCCAGCTTGCAAAAAAGAAAAACCCAAAGTAATTTATTGTGGCTCAGGCAGATAAAAGAAGAACATAAAATTGGTTCCACAAGAAGGTCAAAATAAGTGCATGAGCAAAATACAAGCATATTTATGTGTGTGTATATATATATATCTTCTATTCAGTGTTTCTCATTATAGAACTGGGGATCTATCATAACCCTTAAGGGTTTCTTGTCTTCTCCATCGGCTCCTAGCTAGACAACATCCCTCCATGGCATTAGACTGGGGGAATGATGAAGGAGTAAAGAATTACATCAAAACAGGAGAAAGGGAGGTGGATTCACAGAGCACTATGGGCTGGCAGGTGTTTAGGTACAGGCAGAAACTTCATCAGTCCTTCTGACTCCAGTGCTGCAATACTACTTATTCAGCCGGCTGCAAGAAAAAAGTATTATGTGAGTACCAGTATTGTAGAGGTGAAAGGCTTTATTTGGATACCTCAAAGCCAGCCAACCCCCCACTTTTTTGTGTAGTGTAGAGAATGCCCACCTCTGTAGCTGAGGATGCAAATGGTTACTTGTGCATCCACATGGCTGTGGCTTAGGTTTCAGTTACACTGAGCTGCTTACTTAGCAAAGAGAGTTAAAGAACTGTATTAGCACTTGCATTGCACAGGTTTATCTAATCTTTGATGTAGCTGTATTGGCTTTGTCCTGCCCTTACGGGTATTAGTTTTTAACCTTGATAAAAAGTACGTGAAAATGAGGTGAATTCTTTGACATGTTATGCTAATCAACTCTTCACCACATATACATCCCAGCTATGAAGTAGTATTTGCCCATAAACATTCTCACTGAATTGAGTGACAGTGAAAAAAATAGGTGAAACTATCAGTTTGCCACTGTCACCAGTGAAAATTAAGCAGAAGTACAGTTCTGTACCTATACATTCATCAAACTTGTTCACGCAATCATTTATACTGTCCTTAGCTCTCCACTTCCAGTGACAGAGTAGCTGTCAGTGTTTCTCCACAGCTGCTTCTGATGCCTGATACCATCTTAAAGACCTGGGAAAGGGCAGCTTCTCTGCTGAGAAATCCTTGCTCCCTTGGAAAGGGCCAGGACATGATGGTGTCATATACCCAAGGCCTTCTGGACAGGGCATGGTTCAGAGTGTTCTGTGATTATTTTCTTCGCTTTCCTTGCTCCCAGGAGGTTATTGGCAATTTTCACAGATTGCAGTCCAGCACTGTGCTAGCAGAGCTGGAATTACATTATGGATATCATGGATTTTTAAAATTTGGGCTTCATCCTTGAGCTTGGTTGTGTGCCTTCCACCTCCACAACCTCGATATCCAGGTCCAAGGTCCACTGTGGAACCTACCAAAGGACTCTGGAGCTCCTGCCTGGGTTTGGCTAACATCTCTCAACATCAAGGTAATTCAAGTGAAACCTGTCTGCTCAAAAGTTTCCTAGCACTCTGCTACCATGGGTTTGGGTCATAACAGGAAATTCATTAAACATAGCTCATAACTCTTAAGCATGACTTAACGTGAGTAAGAACTGAAAATGCTGAAATGCAGCTGTATTGTAGCACCAAGCAGGCTCAAGCTCCATTTCTCCCTGCTCGACCACCCAGGTCCCCTGTCTTGAAACCAGAGTCTTTGCCCATTCTGGGTGTTGTCATTGCCACTTACTGTTGACACTGACATGTCTTCTTTTCCAGCAATAATTGTCTTGCTCGTGCCATCCTTTTTACCCGTTGCTGCCAGGAGAGAAGGGATAAATAATGATTGGATATTTTTATGCTTCAAATGCTTTCCTCTGAAATGGTAGTAAAGTACTGACATCTGCAGACTGTCCATCTCTAACCATTTGCTTCGAGTCTAAGAATTGACCCTTTATCTGTTCTGCCCTGCACCCAGAGAGAAAATCAGACTCCTCCTATGGTTTGGGAAGACTGTCATCTCTTCACCTTTCACAGGGACCGGAGCACTCACCCTTCTCTGCTGCCACCTTATACCGTTCCTGATGCACAGGCCAAACACCAATACGCTGACTCCAATACTTGCTCCAGTTACCACATAGCTAATCCAAACAGGAGCTTCCTCTGTGGAAGGAGAAAAATATATTCAGACGCAGAAGCAAGGAGAATTTTAAGGCTTTTGGATGGAGGCAGAGCTGTGATTCTGATTTCCATACCCACGGTGTAATTAAGGCTGATCTTCCTGTTATTGTCTTCTATGAGATGACAGTTCCACAGCCCTGCAGCACTGACATTCACCTCCACTTTTACTTCATGCTGCTTTGATATCGTGATGTCCGTCGGAGTCCCATTCACACGTTCCCAGCGCAAGTGGGCGTTGGATGGGAGTGGACCAGAGACCTGGCAAATCAGGGTCATCTTGGCCCCTCTGGGGAGTGGCCCAACAGGGTTAGCTGAGACTGTAAAGTTAAGAAAAGAACATGTGAGTGAGAGGATGGGAAGATGGGTCCACCCAGACTCGTGGCTTCCAGGTTTCTGCAGCAACTCATGTCTTGACCCACTTCTCTTTCTCTCACCTTTCATCACCACCAGCTCTGTCTTGCTCTGCACGTATCTTCTGTTGTATGCCAGCTGGCACTGGTACTGCCCAGAGTGGTTGAAATGGACTTTGGGGAGTATCACTTCTATGGTACTTTCAGGGGTTTTTTCACGTATCCCAAACCAAAAGTAGCTGCTTTTTTTGGTCTCATGCTTCTCTCCTCGTGATGTGACGTTGAAATCCAGCAGCTTATGAATGGTTGCACTTTCCTGTTGTTTCCAATTCAGTTGTCCTGTGAAACCTGCTTTCCATTCTATCTTCTGGAAGTTCAGATGCCAATACAAGATGACACTGCTATCAACAGTTGCATACTCTCTTTCCAAAACTGGATGCTGAAAGCCTGAATTCAGAAGAGACAAGGAATACAGAGGCAGGGAAAGTCATGACTACACTCCCCTGTGCCCACCCTTGATCTGGACAGATGCACACTGTGCTCAGTTGAAAGAAGACTTGGAGAAAAGCCACGAGATACCCCAGGAAGGGTAAACAGTTAGTGTCTGAGAATAGGTTTAAAGAGACAAAGCTCCCAAGCTCACCAGAGCTGAGAAGAATAGACCCCAAGGAGACGAGGATCCTCTCCTCACCAAGCCTGAAGAAGAAAATGGGAGCAATTGTGGAACAGAGCTCAGGCAGCAGAGCAATCCCCAAGGTGCAGTGTTGGAAGCCCTAGGAAACTGACCCTGGAGCACCATTGCTTGGGATGCTGGAAAGTAAAAGCTCAGCTCATGAGCTGGAGGGAGCACTGGTTCCTGAGCCTGTATGTGATTTACATTTTTGTTGTTGCATACCTAATACCTTCACATCAAAGGAGATGTTTTGATTAATCAACGGAGAGTCTGAATGGACATGACACATCCAGGTCCCGCTGTCCGTAGCCTCCAGTTGCTTTAATTTCAGTATGTATTTTTGACGGGTCTTGTTTTGTGAGAGTTTTGGTCTTACTGCATTATTGTTATTGTTAAATAATGTGATGTTGAGATCAGGTAGAGGATGGGATGAATTTTGCATTAAAGTCAGCTCGGGGACTTCATTTGGCAGGAAGTGCCCATCTAAAGAGATCGTCACTGTAAAAAGAAAAAGTGCAGCCAGTAAGTCAGCTCCTCTTCCTGTGAGAGAGGGACAAGTGTCACAGCAAAGAGAATACAGAGACTTTGTGCCCTGGAGGTGGAGGAGAAATGATCTATGATAGCCCAGGCCAGAAGAAATGGCAGCTGGATAAAGAATCCCAGCAGAGATGTCTCTCCGAGCTCTACTGTCTCCTCCACCCTCACCTCCTCATGGATAAAAGCCCTCTAATCACTCACATTTGAAGACATGCAGTGAGATACTGACTGTGTGAGAGTCATATTTACAGGTGTAGATGCCAGCGTCGGAGAGTCTTAAGTCGAACACCTTCAGGTGTTTACTCTGGGGGTTGATTTCAGATCGATCAGACATGGTAGCTTTGCCTTTTGAAAAAATAAGCTTGGTTAGGAGAGAAGAGGTTTCTCAGCCATATACTGGGGAGAAGAGGTGATGAATTGGAAGTCTTACCTCTCAAATAGCCAGATTGTAATGACCTTATAACAACCTTATAGTAATTCCAGGTCACACCTGCATCATGAGGTATGCCTCTGCAGTTCAGGATCACCGCCTGTCCTGCAACCCCAATCTGTAGTTCATTTTGCTGAGCCATAATGGGGATCAGACCTGAAAGTCAATACCCACAAAAAAAGGCATACAGTCACTTTCTGAAGGGTAGCTCAGTGAATACTTCCCATCCCTCCAGAAAGACGCAGATATTTCTCCTCCCTTTCCCAGATACTGGGAAGATGGTTTTGGCTGGGATAGAGTTAATTTTCTTCCTTGTAGCGGGCATAGTGCTGTGTTTTGGATTTACTATGAGAATAATGTTGATAACACACTGATGTTTCAGTTGTTGCTAAGTACTGCTTATGTTAGTCAAGGACTTTTCAGCTTCCCATGCTCTGCCAGGTGCACAAGAAACTGGGAGGGGGCACAGCCAGGATAGTTGATCCAAACTGACCAAAGGGCTATTCCATACCATGTGACGTCATGCTCAGTATATAAACTGGGGGCGGGTTGGCCGGGGGGCAGCAATCACTGCTCGGGAACTGGCTGGGTATCGGTCAGTGGGTGGTGAGCAATTGCATTGTGCGTCACTTGCATTGTGTCTTATTATTACTATTATTATGATATTGTTATTACTACTACTACTGTTTTACTTTGTTTTATTTCAATTATTAAACTGTTCTTATCTCAACCAGGAGTTTTCTCACTCTTACTCATCCGATTCTCTCCCCCATCCCACCGGGGCAGGGGGAGTGAGTGAGCGACTGCATGGTGCTTAGTTGCTGGCTGGGGTTAAACCACAACAGAGTATTATCCTAAATTTCTGATTTTTTCACTCCTTTGTCTCAACAATCAATCAATCCCTTTTCTTTTCAGCTCCATAGCTTCCCTCCCCTCCACTTCAGGCTCTTTGCCTGGCTAATGGCTATTCTGCTTCACCTACATTCAGAAACAGGGAAAATGCCAGTGGTTGTGGTGGATTCACCATCATTCACAGTTTTGAGATGTCAACAGTTTTACTGAAACACCCTTTTTCCACTGCTCAAGATTTAGTTGTCCTACTGGTAGCAAAGGCAGGACAGCATATGCCAGACTTCCCTCACTCCCCAGTCAAGACTTGAGGGCAGCACTGGCCAATTTGCTCACTCCTTCTTCCAATTTTTGCATGGAGCAAGCCCAGGAAAATGAAAGGATAAAGTAAAAAGGTAAGAAAGAAGGCTGGCCTAACATCAGGTTCCTGTTCTTGGGATGAGGGCTATGTGACAGTAAAAGAAGTAGGATGTATAATGTTGAAGAAACATTAGGAGCGGTTTCTTGGAAGAACCACTTCCTTTCCTTCACTGTAAAGAGGATTTCTGCAGGAGACCATAAGAAGGAGATGGAGTTGCCAGAGATACGATTGGGAATAATGCGGTTGTGGTCTCCTGCCTCACTGCTGGTTAGCTCTCAGAGCTGCCTAGCCTGCAAATCCCCCAAGTGACCCTAGTACTAGAGAGCCACAGAAGTGCAAAATAAAAAGTTTAGATTAGTTTAATGGAGGGTTATCCACAAGTTACATATTCCTCCAAGAGCATAGGTGATCTGCAACATTGCCAATACAGATTTTCAATAATCACACATTGGACCACAGAAAATGATGATTTTGTCTTAAACTGTGAAAGTATAAATGTTATTAATAAGACTTGGTATCTTTGGCCTTGCTTTTGGTTCTAGGGTTCATAAAAGATTTCCAGTCTTTCCTCTGCAACCAGAGGAATCAAAGCTGAGTGTCTGAGAAATGCAGGCTTGGCCTTATTCAGTTGCCTTCCTTTCTTGGAAAATGAGCACTAAAAAGTCCATCAAACCTTATAACATTAGCAGTCAAACTAAGCAAGCCAGTAGCATCACATTTGTAAGGGCAAATCTGTGATGAGAAACACGTGTTTTTGCCCAGGCAGCTGCAGGCAATATTTTCCACTCTGTGCTCGGTGTGCACCCTGACTCTTACAAGGAACCCCACTCCTGCATCTCTACAGGGCAGCTCCCCAAATCTGGTGATGCTCCAGACACCCTGGTTTCAGCAGGCAGGCTGGGAACAACCTGAGTCCCAAAGCTTGAGCTGTCCATGCTGCCTCTGAAATAACAGGGCACAGATGTAGGGAGCCTCTCCACTTCTAGCCCCTCTGTCCTAATCTTCACTGCATGGCCCCGCAGAGAGTTGAGCACTGCAGGGGTGGGCCAGACAAGGTAAGAAGGCAGCTGTCACAGCTTCATGGCTGGAATGAGCCTGCTCTAAACCATGTGAGGTATGTTATATGGCAAATCGGAAGGAGCCTAAAAACACCCCAAATGTTGTGAGGCTTGTGGAAAGGCCGGGAAGGGTTCGCTGAGCCGAGGACTCACCCAGATGCAGAACCAAGAAGACGGTAAGCATGGTGCTCACCACCGTGCCACATGACTCCATCACTGCGGGAACACTCTTCCCTGCTGCAGACTGCAGGTCTGGAAATGCTGTTGCTGCCAAGGGATGCTATCCTGGAAAACCCAAATGCGCTGTTAATAATAGTTAATTTTCAGACCTTGGTGGATGGGGGGCCACCACCGTCAGCACCCACCATCCTTCAGTGCAGTGCAGCAAAGTGGAAACTCATTGGTAAAGTCACCTGTGTTTCAGCAAAGAATCCAGCTGCAGTGTTCCCCCTAGAGTTTGGTATTAAACGTTTCATTTTACTCATCCCTAGGTTTCTGGCATTCATTGGACTGCAGGTGTTTATACCGCCAAGAGTTCTGTGCTTTTTTACTTCTCTATGGTGGGTTATCATTGCTCTTACAGCGATTAAGGCTAAACACATACAGGGCTGCATTAGCAAAAGCACAGCCAGCAGGCTGAGGGAAGTAACTATTTCCCTCTATTTGGCACACCTGAGGTCTCATCTAGGATACAGGATCCAGTTTTGGGTCCCCAGTACAAGACAGATGTCAACAAACTGGACAGAGTCCAATGGAGGACTACTGGGATGGTGAGAAGGTTGGAGCACATGATATACAGGGAGACACAGAAAGCTGAGTTCAGTAGAGAGAAGAGAGCCAAGGTGGGATCTAATTTCAGTCTCCCATTATCTAAAGGATATTACCTAGAAGAAGGAGCCACATTCTTGTCAGGTGTGCCCAGCAGAGGAACAGGAGGTAGCAGCCATAGGTTGCAGCAAGGAACTGTTGACTAGATATAAGGAAAAATTTCTTCCCACTGAAGGTGGTTCAGCATTGGAACAGATGCCAAGAGACGGCAGGCAGTCTCCACCCTTGGAGATGTTCAGAAGTTCCCTGGACAAGGCCCTGAGTGACATGCTGTAGTTTTGGAGTCAACCCAGCTGTGAGCAGGAGGTTGGACTGGAGAACTCCAGAGGTCCCTTGCCATCCAAATATTTCTGTGTGATTTTGTGATTCTATGACTAAGGCCATCTTTAGGCTGTTATTACTATTTTTCTTTAGTTTGTTTTTTCTCTACTTATTTCTTACTTTACAAATCTCAATAACCACCAAATCTGATGTTGTTGGAAAGACTTGCTTGAATTCTTAGGACTGTTCAACAAAAAGTCTGGGGAGAAGGGAGGAATTGATGTCCAAAAGAAGTTGCATTGATGGTAACAAAACCTTAAGTGGGAACTGGGAGCTAACTATCATGTTAAGGTGAGTTATCAAATTAGACGAAGTATCTGACTGTAGCAGAGACCAAGTGCTGGTATCAGCTGCAGCTGGGTGGGCTGACAAGGTGAAGGGGACCATGGATACTGGTGCGAGGAGGCTACGAAGCTCTCCATCCCTAAACCAATGCATACATCACGAAAAGGAAGCCAAGCAGGTTAACTGGTCTGGGGAGCGAGCAAAAATAGTGAGGCAATATCACTTCTCCAAAAGCAGGCACTCCCCATGCCAAGAGCATGATATACTGAAGGCTGGAGTCATAATGGGACTGAACTCAAAAGAACTCAAAAATGCAGGAATAATTTTATACAACATTAATATGTATTTTGTGCAATATTAAATATAATATATTCTACTAGAGGATAATTTAATATTGAAATTCATTTAAATGATTGGAGCACATGAAACCATCAAAGAGTAAATGAAAACATCAGCACTACATTTACATGCAGATCAGGTCAGCACGACCGACAATCTGACAGCTAGAGAGATGTACACACATGCACATATGAAAAATACAGGTGCAAGAGCAAGGCAGCAGCCATGTGCACCATCAGAAGAGAAATAGATGGCAAAGCACAGTCAGAGAAGATTTGTGGCTTGCCTTGTGCAAAGCAAAAAACCCATCCCAGCCCCAGGGAGTATTTTCATGAGCTGTATTGTGCGAAAATAGTAAACCAAAGGAGCCAGTGCATGTGATTGGAGATCACTTCTAAAGATGCAGTAGCAGTGATCAAGCATTTTGCTGGGATATGCTACAGAATAAAGAAAGGGGCAAACAACAAGGCATCTGTGTGCACCTCACTCTGAAGAAACATCTATAACCAAGAACTGGCGTAGGGCCCTGAGTAAGATCCATTCCTGAGATGACAGAAGAAACCTTGTCCCCACTGTGAACCCTCACATCACCTGTCCCAGCAGGACCAGCAGGAAAAGTCAGCCCCCACTCTAAAGTGATACCTACAAATTAACAGGGTCAGTGCTGTGTTTCAAATATTTTAAGTCATTAAACTTTATATAAAACCTGAAGGTAATGGAACAGGTAAAAATTAATGAAATCGCTGAGTCACACACCATCATTTTGTTTTGGTTGGGAATCTCTATTTTCATGTCATCTTGTGGCTTCAGTTAATTCTTTGCCTTCTTGCTACCTGGTTATTGAGCAAAACCACGCAACCAGAGCACCGTGGGACCGGTGAACTGCTGACCTTGCCGCAGCTCGGTAGATGCAGATTGATGCACCTTTGTTTTTGTTTCTTCTCACGGTTTCACACGTTCTGCATTCCTACTTCATTCACACTAATCTTTGTATTTCTGTGGCAGATCTCTCTCTACAATATGATGTTTACCACCTACAAGTTACAAGTCAGTGGGGAAAATGGGTTGCCTTCAGCTAGCATTTCTTTCATACGCTTTCTCTTTCTCCCTGTTTATCTCTACTTCTCATGCATGCCACTTCCTATTTCTCCCCTGTCTTTCTCTCTCCTTCTGTATTCCTCCAGGCCAGATCACAGGCAACGCTACTGTGGAGTTTACAGATCTCAGTGAGCAAGGCTCTGCTGTGTTAACTAGGCAAGCTTCTCTCATTAGCGGATGCCTGTAGCAGACCTGCAGCCTCCTTACAGGCAGCCCAGCTGTATCTTACGGTGGTACTCACAAATTAAGTGGTGTCAGGGAATGTCCCCAGGCACTGGAACATACTCATCAGTCCTGTTAAATTGCTAGAACATTTCCTGACACTTTTTTGGCCCGGGACAACTCTCGCTCTCCCGAGCAACTCCTGGGATGCATTTAGGTGTTAGCATGGGCCAGGGACCACTCCCATTAGGCGGCTGGCATGTAGCCAGTTTATTTTGGAGGTTAAGTGAGTTTAATAGCCCAGACCATCTCATGCCAGTTGGCCTCTGTGCCAGAAACAGTCCAGGCATACTTGATTTATTAGCACATCAGGAGCGGGGCTCCCTCCCAAGTGAACATTGATTTCCATTTCATTTTAACTTCCCCCTCTTATTAAACTGGTTTAATTTCCTTCTTGACTTATTTTAATAATCCCTGCCTCTCTGAGGGATAGGAAAAGGAGAGCTGAGGTAGTGAGCGGTCTTGCTCTGGGGAGTGATGCCTGCAGGACCAAGTCTGGCCTGGAGAATATCTGCTTGGGAGAGCAGCTGGCAGCCCCTCGCTCCCTCCAGCACCGAGTCCCAGCGGGCGATGACTGCAGAGAGCTCTCCCCCAGGCTGGCACCGGCATGACACAGGAGGAAACTGAAATTAAAAAAACAACCCAGAAAACTCAGAAACTGCTCCCGTTGCAGAGTAGGCCATCTCCATCTCTTGGTGCGTTCCTTGTGCCTCTTTCATGCAGTGTGGTTTTCTTGTTTTCTTCTCTCGCTCTTGCTTGTGGCTGCGCTTTTGATCTGGCTGCAGCTCGCTCTGCCGGGGCGGGGGGGCCTCCCAGCCATCCGTCCGTACAAGGGCTCCACACCTCAGCCTCTGCTGCTGCACCGCGTTTCCCCTTGCGGTGGCTGCCAGGGGAGAGTTGAGGGACACAGCTGCCTCTTGTGCCTGCACATCAGTTGGGCTTGGCTTTGGGGCTCTGGGTTACAGAGCATCACCTCTCTTTTTCTCAGTTTAAACATCTGAAGCAAAGCTGATCTGGCTCTTTTACTGAGTAGCTGTTTCTTTGAAATTACTTATTAACGTTAAAGGAAACGAACGTGAGAAGCAGGCAGGGTAAGAGACCAAGTGCAACAAAAATAGCCAGCGGAGGGCGAAGAGATGATAGCAGAGAAGGTCATTTCATGGGCCCCACTGTCCCCCCAAGACTGGCTGACCCTGCCTCGATTTCCCCTTGAACGCCTTTGGCCATTCATCTGGGAGCCGCTGCCACCCTTCGGAGCTGCTGCGAGAGGGAGGTGCTGGAGCGGGGTCCGCGGCGCCAGGCAGGTGAAAGCTCCAATCCCCCCCCGAGAGAGGTCCCACCATCAGGACAAGGCAGGGCAGCAAGGCCACCGTGTCAGCGCCACCCATAAAGTGCCCCTGGCCTAGCCGCCTGCCTGGACCCACATGGAGGCCACGAGAAGCGGCTCCATCGCCGCAGCCCGGGCTGCTCCCTACGGCCTCCCACCTCTCCGGCAGCCCAAGGGGAAGCCAAGACCTGTCTTTACCTCACAGGCATTTCAACATTTGATTTCTGAGCTTTTTCCCCCTCCACCTAGCCCCTCTTCTTTCCTCCTAACCCTCCTCTTTTTGGCTCCACAAACCATCTTTCATCCTGCAGTTTGCAACTGCAGCCCAGCGGTGACTTTCTAAAGCCGCTGGAGGCTGTGACTAGTAAAGGCACTGAGATGCCCTCCGAAGGCAGGCCCTCCATCACCCTCCCAAGCCATGTGCACACTTGGGATGACATTGAGGTATCATTCATGCAGCTGCCAAAATAGGAACAGTGAGATCTTACCATGCAGTTTACTTGATGCGCAACCCAGGTGGGAAAAGGGTCTATATACATATCGATAAGGGTCAGCACAGCAAAATGGCGTATGTCTGCCTATTCAGAGCAAAAATGCATCCCTCCTTAATTTTTCCCTGGTGAATACAGGGTCCCTGTGTGAGGCTGCAGCAGATTGGGTGGGCACCGTCCCTGGGCACCCGAAAACTGCAAGCGGGAATGAGACGGATGCTCAACTTAGATGATGCAAGCCCTGCCGTGCTGCAGGCAGCTTTGGCAGCCATGTTTGTGAAACACTGGGGAGGATAAGGGAAAAGTCTGCGAATTGAGTTGAGGCTAATGTGCACCAGGGACTTAAGAGGACTGTTCAGTTTACAGTGGAGAACATTAAGTAGTAACCTAAGCTCAACCTTAATGCACCATGTAGAGGAATATCTGAGGTGGCTGATGAAGGTTGAGTGGGATACATCACCTGAAAGTTGAAAAATTCAACCAGAAATGAAACTCACATTTTCAACAGTGCGGCAGCCTGTGGAAGGGGGATGCAAGTCTCTTTTCTGGTGTCCTTAAATTGAAAGGATCCCTCTTCTGCAAGAAATCATGCTCGCTCAGCCCTGAGCTAGTGGATGAGGCTCATCGGCAGCCGGTGTCAGGCAGTGAGCCAGTCAGCCTGGATCAGCAGAACAGACCCCTCCGGTCTCAGCACGTACAGATGTAAGCAGATGTCCCTAGTTAGCTAGAAACCAGTATCTTCTTATTTTTCAGGCTTTTTTTAGAATAAAGTTCCCCTTCCTGGAGGGCACGTGGAGAAGGTAATAACAAATGGCAGCTGGTGGAGGGCTGCTCCCCAGTGCATTTTCAGCCCTTGGGGGTATATGGTCACCAGTGGCAGGCCCTCATATTGGACATTTTTCACTATATGTGGGTTTAAAAGACCTGTGAGATCCCCAGGCTCCAAAGCAGGTTGAGCTTTTTGTAACTCCCTTTTTTTTCACCCCTTTCGGGGAAAAATCCAGGGACAAAAACATTTCTTAGTTAAAACTAAAACACCTCAGAGAATTGCACAGCCAGAAGTATTATCAAGTCAAAGGTTCAAGATGGTTTTACATCAGACCTTTAAGTGGGGCAAAACCAATCCATCTATGCCGAAACAGCAACTCGTGTGGAATAGTAAAGTTCATAACATTAAAAAAAATGAAAACAGATTGGCCTCTTTTCTCAGAGAAAGAAAGAAAGAAAGTTTCCTTACCTCTTTTCCTTCCTCTCTGCCTCTGTGTTTCTGTCTCCTTGTGTTTGTCACCTGCCGTAATTGATCTCACCCAGCTACGGCTGAAACAAAAGAAGAACGAAGTCAATGTTCAGAAAGCATCTCAACAGACGTCGGCCTTGATGTCTCCTCCTCTCCAGCCGGAGCGTCAGCAAGGTCTTGCTGCCAGTCCAGGTTCTGCTGACATCCGCCAACTTCTCTAGGTAGATGGTGATTTTCCAAATGCATGTGATTTCGACTCTGGGTGTGAACAGAAATGGAGACCATAACGGAAGGCGATGTATTGCAGCACCTGGGGAGAATGAGTGTGTAAAACAGAGAGAGCCTATTGGCCATATGTCGGCTGATGGGAGGCCGTGACTGGGCTGAAACTTAAAAGCAGATGTTTGGAAACCAGTTCTGCTCTACCAGAAAAGAAAGCTTGCAAATCAACGTGTTAGCTGAGCAGATCCAGACCCAGCCCATGCCTCTGATACTCTGCAAGGCAAGCTGACCTCCATTTCCCAGGCTGTCTCCTGCATCACTGCTAAGAGGAGGCACTTCTGAGGAGTGGGCCGTGGACCTGACCCCAGGGGTTGCACAGGGATAATAACAGAGGAAGAGGGGACCCCTGACGATATGTTAGGGGCACCTGTCTGTGGAGTATGGCTGACATTTGGGTTGAGATAGATGAGAGAATATTTTCTTTATAGCAGTGGTGGGTTGACCTTGGCTGGCCGCCAGCTGCCCACCCAGCTGCTCTCTCACTCCCCCTCCTTAGCAAGGCAGGGGGGGAAGGTAAGATGAAAAAACCTCATGGGTCAAGATAGGAGACAGGGACATTGCTCACCAGTTACCATCACGGGCAAAACAGATTCAACTTGGAGAAAGATTAATTTAATTTATGGCCAATTAAAACCAGAGTAGGACAGTGGGAAATAAAAAAAACCCCAAAGCCAAAACACCTTCCCCCACCCCCTTTTTCTTCCCAGGCTCAACTTCACACCTGACTCTTCTGCCCCTCCTTCCTCCCCCCGAATGTCGCAGGGGGAAGGGTAGTGGGGGTTGCAGTCAGTTCATAGCACTTTGTCTCTGATGCTCCTTCCTGCTCACGCTGTTGCCCTGCTCCACCATGGGGTCATTCATGAAAGGTTCCAATGCAGATCCTTCCCATGGGCTGCAGTTCTTCACATTTATCTCAACATAAGAAAGACATGTTTTACAGTGAGAACGATCATTCACTGGAACAAGCTCCTCAGGGACATGGTAGAGTCCCCATCACTGGAGGCTTTCAAGATGTGATTGGACAGGGTGCTAGATAATCTCATCTAGGGACCCTTTCCAATGAAAGGCTGGACCACGTGATCTTTTCAGGTCCTGTCCAACCTGGGGTGTTCTATGATTTGATGATTCTAGCTGCTCCAGCGTGGATCCTCTGCATGGGGTACTGTCCTTCAGGAATGGACTGCTCTAGCATGGGTCCTCCATGGGCCACAGCTCCTGCCAGAACAGCTGCTCCAGTGTGGGCTCGTCTCCATGAGCCACAGCTCCTGCTAGGAGCCTGCTCCAGCATGGACTCTCCAGGGGCTGCAGTGTAGATATCTGCTCCAATGTGGACCTCCATGGGCTGCAGGGGGACAACCTGCATGACCATGGTCTTCCCCTGGGGCCGCAGGGAAATCTCTCCTCTGGTGCCTGGATGGAGCACCTCCTCCCCCTCTTTCTTCACTGACCTTGGTGTCTGCAGGGCTGTTTCTCTCACATTTTCTCACTTGTCTCTCTCACAGCTGCTGGGCAGTGTTTTTTACCCTTTCTTTAATATGCTATCACAGAGGTGCCACCAGCATTGCTGATTGGCTCAGCTTTGGCCTGCAGTGGGTCTGTTTTGGCTGGCTGGACACGGCTCTGGCTGACATGGGGCCAGCTCCTGCTCTCATCTCACAGAAGCCACTCATGTAGCCCCTCCACTACCAACACCTTGCCATGCAAACCCAATACAAGGTTACTCTTGGGTAACCTGTACCGCTTCTGAATCTCAGCTGTTTCCCTTCTCTGTAGGGTGGAGGAGGGGGCTTTTGTGGTTTTCCACCCACATTTGGTCTCTCTCTCTCTGAATCCCAGCCTCAGCCAAGACGGCGGAAACCCACTGAGCCCCAGACATGGCTGAGATTTCATCTCTGCACCGCCCACTCTTCTCCTCCTGGCAGTGACTTGCCCCCTTTGTCTGGAGGATGGGGGTGCGAGATGCAACCAGGCTTTGGAGGAGCAGGGACAGACAGACACAGCACCAAGGTTCATAATGTGCCACCAGGTCCTCGAGTGCAACAGCTGGTCCATTGGTTGTGTCTCTGAAGAAAGATGAAGCTGTTCCATTGCAGGGAAAGAGCCACCTGTGTGAGACAGGAACTGCCCAGTGTGGGATACAGGCTACGGGACGGGACGGGACGGGATGGGATGGACGCCCGCTTTGCCAGTGTCCAGAGCCTGTGAAAGCCCTGTTCTGAGCCACAGCTCTCCTGCCAGAGCCTGCCACATCACATCAGTATCTTCAAAATGCTCTCACATGCCTGCAAATAGAAACGTCCCTCCTGGTCCCTAGGTGCCAGAGAGGGTCTGTCCTGGGAAAAACACAGCTGAGAAGTCAGGTTGGGCTTGTAAGATCCTGGTGTCTTGGGGCTTGGGGCTCTGGGGTACTGAGCTGATGCTTCAGTTCACACGGATTCTGGCTTGCATTTTGTCTCCCCAGCATGCTGTAATACAGAAACACTGGCTTGTTTTTAAACAGTTCATTTATGTCACTGCAAGTATCTACCAGAAATACCATTCCCTGAAGGGGTAAAGCTTCCAAAACGCACTTGAACTTTCTGCAGAGTTGCAAGGAGAAGCAGGGCTGTGGGTCTGAGGTGACAAAGCTGCAGCCCAGGCCCCCCACATGGACCCATTCTCACCCCAGGGGAGGGATTCACGAGGGAGCCTCATCTCTCAGAGCTGCTACAGCTGTATCGTGAACAGGTACCTCTGGGACCAAGGGTCACAGCGTGCGGTGACGTGTTTGTATCACTTTCATCCAAGGACCTCAAAGCACTTTGCAAGCATTAATTAAACATCAGAATCCAGGAGGGATGAATAATATTAGCCAGCCAGTCTGTCTTCTGAATGTACTGTTTCTCATAAATATTTAACTGGTTTTTAAATTCCATGTGAGTCAGTTCTCACTTCCCTGGGACAGTTGCTGTGCTGCACCCATGGGGAAAGTGGGGCTTATCCAGCATCACACACTGACCCTGCGGCAGAGTGAGAAGAAGAGCTTGAGCACTACACACCACTCCTCCCCCCGCCAAGTTTGTGGCTGTCATGTTTCCCTGTTTTCTCCCCTGCAGAGACACTGCCCACCCACCCTGCACTGTCTCTCTTTCCTCCAATCCCATCACCAGCAATATTTTTGCAAACCGGGGTTGGAGAGTAACAGGTTCTTGTAGACCTCAGTGGAGAGAGGAGGCTCCCAGGCTATGCTGGGTGGATGTCACAGTCTGCAGGGACACAAAGTGTCTCTGATGAAGTGCGAAAAGAGGAGAAAAGGGTCTCAGAAATCAGATGTTGAGAAGGACCTTTTACTGACCCCAGTGGAAAGCCAAGAAACCTCCAGAGATGGTCTCCTTAAAACCAAGTTCCCTGTACATCAATGAGGGCTAGGAGTGTGCCTGTGAACCCTTGATGGGTAAAGGATACCCAGTTGTATTGGGATAATTAGTGATTGTTCAGTGGTATTGGAGAGAAGGAAGGACAAGTGTTGAACACAGCATGAAAACCATATCTTCAGGCACCTGAATGTCAGCCGCTTCAAAGGCCAGGATCTTTCTCTTTGCAACAGAATAGCTGACACCTGTTGAGCTTGTTGAGGGGCATTTCTGATGCTAGATGTAGAGAGCTAGAAAAAAACAGCCAGCTGGCAAGGAGGCCTGGTGATTTGCTGCAGCACAGCTATGCACCTCAGAAAGGAGGAAGGCTCCTAGGTTGTGCTGGGGGGAGATACCTCTCTGCAGGCGCTTGGAATCTCTCCGGAGAAGCTTAGATTGGGAAGAGAGGACTCTCTAAGCAGATATCATGAAGGTTCGTTTGCTGATCACAGTGGAAAATCAGGAAATCTCCAGAGATGTTTTTCATGAGCAAGGGGTCCCCTGTATTTTGGCAGGAGGTGTGAAGTCTGATGGAGAAAGACTAGCCAGGGAAGCTGGGAAGTCAGGGACTGCTCTGGGGCACTGGAGAGAGGGACAGTCCAAGAATCACCCACTGCAAAGTGTGTCACCAAAAGTGACAGGAGCTAAAGTGAGCCTAAACAAAACCAAACCGAAGTTAAAGTTGTGTCAGAAATGCAGCTGGTAGGAGACAGGTGGCTGGGGGAGTTTTTAAGGACCTGTATGGGACGGATATGACTTACTATCTTACTATTAATGACCTTGGCAAAAGGAAGGGGGAGAAGTTGGTGGCAGTATTTGTTACGATGCACAACTGGAGGGGTTTCATCAGTACGGAGGGTCTGGAATATTGCACTGGAAGCAGCTCGAGGCTCGGAGCATTAAAGCGGGATGCAATTCAGCAGCACACGCCGTAAGGCTTTGCTGCCGAGTAGTAATTACAAGATTTTTTTTTGCTTTAACTTCCTCAGCTGAAAGCAGAGGGAGAGAAGGACCTGGGCGTATTAAGCGGTCCCTGGAGAGCTGAGTCACGGGCGTTCAGAGCACAAAAGGAACAAATGATGCGTGTACCTGACAATGCAAGCGCGGGTGGGCGGGAAATCCCCGTCCTGCGTGGACACTAGATGGCGGCATTAACCCGGGCCGAGGCGAGGAGGTGTCTCACGGCGGGGAGGGAGGGAGGGAGGGGAGGAGGCGCAGCGGTAGCCCTTGGCGAGGGGCGAGGGGCGAGGGCCGAGGGCCGGCCGGCCCCAGCCGTGCCCCCGCCTCCCCCTGGCTGCCGCCGCCCTCGCCCCCGGTGCCTGCCGGGGCAGCCGCGGTGGGGGACACGCGTGATGGAGGCGCACGGCTCCGTCACGGGGTAGCCGGGGCCATGGGGCTGCGGGAGGCCTGGGCCCAGCGGTGGGGCAGGCAGGGGGACCCTTCGGGGGACCCTTCCTTCGGGGTGCCTGTGCTCACCTGGGCGGGAGTTTTCCAGGGGCTGGGGAGTGGCTGACTGGAGGGTCCCGGCTGCGCTCCTGCCAGCCCCCACAGCTTGCTAGGGAGTCTGCTGGTGCCTCCTCCTCGGTCCAAAAACCTGCATTGTTTTCTGTGAAAAAAGGGGGATGCTGACCTGGCGACAAGAGAGGAAGACACCCGGTGTTTGCAAAAAAAGAAGAATACCAGAAACCTCAATATATTTTTCAATATTTTCAATATTATTTTTTTGAACCTCTGTTCAAAAAACGTGTAGACGTGGCACTTTGGGACATGGTTTAGTGGGCATGGTGGTGGTGGGTTGACGGTTGGACTGATGATCTGAGAGGTCCTTTCCAACCTTAATGATTCCTAGTTTTACTTTCATTAAAACATAATCCAGCCACCAAGCGAGGAAACATGAAATTAATTATTACTCTGCCCTTAATTGGTTTAGTGGTGGACTTGGTAGAGTTAGGTTAATGGTTGGACTTGATGATCTTAAAGGTCTTTTCCAACCTAAACGATTCTATGATTCTATGATTAACGAGAAGTAACAAGTCCCTCCAAAAGCTGCCCTTGCGCGTTACCTCCTGCCATCTTTCCTAGGCAGAGAGAGTGTCCTGTGTCCTCTTACCGTAAGACCCTCTGAAACCCATCCCTTCAAGTAGGAGCGACAGCCATTTCAGAGGTACACCGTGTGACAGCTTTTGAGAGATGGAGTGAGCTGCAGGCCAGCAAGACGGAGACCTAGGAGTAGAAGCTCTTGAGCATGATAGAGTCAACAGCTGTGTAACCACTGTCCAGGATGCCTTGGGTCTCAGTGGGTGGCACAAGATGCAGTACCTACAACAGCAGCGCTCCTGTAAGGAGCTTGGTTTGAGGGAACCTTTGGAAGGCAAAATGAATGATCCCAGATATTTTGGGTTTATTCACTGCTGCATCAAAGTGTTGAAGAAATCCAGGCAGGGTAGTGAGGCATGGGGGTTTTTTGCAGAACTGGTGCTGATGTTGTTCCCACCAATTTGCCAAGCAGGTATAAAACTCAGTGTGATTTAGTGTCCTAGATCTTTCGAGATCTGGTTCTAACTTTTTATTCTTTTAAAAGACTGTGCAGAATGTACCAAGGCCCCAATAGACATGTTGTTTCCAGTTGTTTCTTTGTCAGATTACACTATTTGCTAGCACTTATTTAGCCTCTCACTTGAAATCCCTCAGAAGTCTTGCATGCAAAACATCTGGACCTAGTCATATTTTTTTTTCTGGTAGTGCTGGTCTTTTGTATCAAAAAAGATTAATTTGGGATTAAAGATCCTCTTCTTATTCCTTTTTGAGGAGTCAGATGCAAAGGAATTTGTATGCATAGTACTTTCTTCGCCTTCCTTTACCACTCCCCTCTGCCAAAAGGGAATCCACTGGATTTCTTGTGGTTTTCTCAAGCTTTCTGCTTCTGGTACATTGAAAATATTAGTCTGATTATTGCACCTGTAACTGTTTCCTTGTGGAAAAGTATCGCATCTCTTTCCTTTGTATGACATTTGCTTTATTTGATGCTCCTGCTTATTGACTCCACCTGGGACAGATTTCCAGATTTGTTTGCTTTATTGTGCAGACTCTTGGTCCTTCCACTTCAGCTGTACTGATTTGCCTTGTGCCATCTCGATTCCCTCAGTGTTCAGAAATATTGTCCTACTTCCTAGTGTTGCACTGATCCATTCTTTATCCCGCAGCATTTTGGAAGTAAAGCTTCCTGTGGCTGTAGACAGTTTCTGCATTCGTGGCAGCTGGCTTTTGAGCATTTTTCCTTGAGGTCTGTCAAACAAAACAGCTCAATGGCCACGCTTGTCACTTTTGTTGGTGCCTGTATTTTGTCAGTAATGCTCATCTGCGTGAAGTGCTCTGCTGGTTACAAAAGCAAGATTGCAACATCTGTGAAGCTTCAGATACCATTCTCAGCGCCTCAGAGCTGGCGGAATTTGTATTTATATACAACCATGTCTGAGGCCTCGTAGCCTTTGTAGATGGTGTCACCCTAACCTACGCAAATTGTGCACCTCAGCCACCATTTTCCTCTCTATTACAAAGAAAGTAATTTCAGGACCTGGTACAGGTATTACAATGATTGTGGAGGTGCCTACTGCATACCCAGGTCTTGCAGTGTAACCGTACGGAATTGCGTGAATGCCTCTGGTCAGACTGGCTCCAGGTATCAACAGTTCTTGGTGAAGAGTCATGAAGCAAGAGTACCTGTGTTACAGTAAATAATCAAGTGCTCAGCTTGCGCTTTGCATCTTCGAAGAGCTTGCACCTTCTCCTTGCCCCCTTGGAGCTGCAGGACTAACCAGGGCAACGGATTGACCCTGCACAGGGGCGAGTGGGACAGCTCTGCTGTGTGCCTGAGACTGGCCCTGGGGTGGGAAGCGAGGAGGAGGATTAAACTGCCAGTTGTCATCAGAGGCAGCAGTGAGGCCCAAACGTATCTGAATAAAGACATGAGTTACTAGTGTTCAAGGAAGTAAGCAGCAAGAAGGCCAAGTTATGTAGATGACATGAAGCTATTTAAATTTGTCAGGAGATGAGAGAATGACAAGAGCTTTGGAGACATGTAAGAAATCTGTGCTCAGCAACAGGAAGGCAAATGAAATTCAGCATCACTGTTCCCAAAGTCATGTAGCTGGAGGGAAAATGTAAGCTGTATAAATACTTCTAGGCTTTGGCTTACTGTAACTGTACCAGGCATCACGACAGGCATTTCACTGTGGACACAGTGAACAGCTCAGTACAAGCTCAGTGCTGTTCAGTGGGGAGCGACAGTCAGAAGAGCAGACAAGATGTTGGGACCCATGAAGGGTGGGATGGAAGTAATGCAGAGAACGGCACCGTGCCTCCACGTAAGCAGTGCTGCTCCCCCACCCGGCTGCTGCCTCCTCTTCCAGTACAAAGGATCTGAGGAGAGTTGACCATGCATAGAGATGGGCCTGAGCAAACTGCCAGGGAGAAAGTCCCCAAAATCTAGGATTTGTACCTGAAGGGCAACAAGTCAGGAGGGGAAATAAGAAAAAAAGGGATGTGATAAAAGGCCACAGAATAATGACCAGCCAAGAGATGATAGACTGGGAGTCCCTCTTCTTCCAGCCTTTGTGACAGGAGAAAAGAAAACAGATGATGAAAGCGGAAAGCTTTGAATTAAAAACTGATAAAGACAACCATTTTCACAAAGTGAATAAGCAAACCCGAGGACTGATTGCCAGAGGAAGTCAGAGAGTACAAGAAAATAGTGAGGTTTAAAGACAGACTGGGCACACATCTGAGCAATGAGAACTTCCAGGCTGGTAACAGGCAATGCTAAAAGTATTATGGGAGGAGAGAGCCTCCCATTGTGCATGAGAAGGGAGACCAAAACACTGTCAGGCACTGAGAGAGTATGATGTGGTCCTGCTGAATACTGGATTGCTCCTTAGCCCCACTGGGGCTAACCCACCTTTTCTCTTTATCCAAAGCATCTGGCAGAGAGAGGAGTCTGAGTCAGACAGATCACTCCCAACTTGAAAAAATTGCAGCATTATCATTTGCCGAGGAAGATGCCTGGTACCAGGCTGGACTGTCCTTCCTTACGTTGGTTCTGTTTCAGTGTCTGCCTGAAATTTCATGAGACAGCTGAAGCAGACAAGTCTACCTTATACCTCTGATTGCATTTCTCTAGGACTTAGTGGAGAAATGGTTATCATTTTCAGTAAAATACACGGCTAGCTGAGTAGTTAAAGAGCTGCGGAGTCCAGATGTGCTCCCAAGAGTGGGCTAGTTGGGCTTTTTGGGTATTTCTCAACTACCTGCAGTCTGAGGATCCCAGAGTGCATTTATTACCTGTGTGCCTGAAGCTCTTGGGCCACACACCAAGAAGGCCTCTTCATGTTCCTGCTGAAATAATGAAAAGCTGGCCTGGTAGTGAAGCCCTCTGCTCAAGTCAAGAGAATCTCTCTTCCTAAACAATGAGAGCTTCATTTTCATACCACCACCTCCTTGCTTGAGCAGCCACAGCCCAGTGACCCATATGGGAGAAAGTACATGTGTGACTCTCTTTCTTTACTAGTAAGGCTTTCTTCTGGGGTGGCATGCAATGACTGTTCAAGAGCAGTACCACAGTCCTCCATGGGTGTTTGGAGAGTAGGTGAAGAGCATTCTCTAATGCTCTTTAGATGAAACCTAAACACATTGAGGCTTGTGGGAGATGGGACCTGGTGGACTCACAATCACATTAGTAAGTACATCCTTAGCCGGAGGAGTCAGAAACCCCAACATCAGTGGGGGATCTATCAAGAAAATGTGAGGACTGAGAGAAGGAATAAATGAATGAATGAACAGGGAGCGCCAGACAGGGGAAAAAAAAAAACCACTCTGAAGCACAGCAAAAAGGAAAGACTGAACCTGTGATTCTTTCTTCTCTAGTGGCATTTAATTTCCCCTTCCCCACTGTCAAAATATCAGAAATGAACAGGCAACTTCAGTAAAACAGAACTGAAAGAGAAAGAGAAGGCAGCAAAGTCTTTAGAAGCTGCTTCACACAGGCAGAGGTACAGCCGGCACTGTCAGTAGGCACGATCCTCCACAAGCACACTCAGAGGCCAGCGGGTTTTTTTGTCAGATAGATTTATTTTAGGTTCTAATAAAATAAAACGCTCAAAATGTGCAACATGTGCAGTCCTCTGTGGGGGTCCCCTCTGCCACTGAATGAGCGCAAGAGCAGGGCAGTGTGGGGAGAGGGAGAAGAAAGTGGGCAGGGGGAAAAAACACCACCAGGCTGCTGGGGAGCTGGGTTCCAGCCGCCTCCCGCATTTAAGTGTCCCACCAGTGAAAGGCTGTGAGAGAGGCCGTGAAGGAGGGGCAAAGGGTGGGAGAGAGAAGTGGCACTGAAGCAGGCAATAGCTACTGGCTCAAATACTCCCAATAGCTCCAAAGCGTCTGTGCTGCCTGCTGCCTTACTGCAGCGGTGAGTCTCATCTTGCCTGGCTATGTGGCTTCCAGCCCCTCTGCAGGTACAGAGCTCCCATGGCCTCCTGCTATGTTCATGCCATCCCTACACCCTCCTGAGAGGTCTGCATGGTGTCCATCTCTCTGCAGCACGGCACAGAGTTTCATCCTGCCATGCAGACTGGGCCCGGTGTCCCTGCTCCCATCAGCACTCAGTTTGCTGGATCTTCTCTTTCTGGTTCTCCTGCACCTCCTTCTTCCTTGGCACAGTGACTGCAACCATCCCTTCCAGCGCTGGGAAGGCAGGAGACCGTGCCTGAAAGGGAAGAAAGGGGCAATATCAGGCATGGGAGGGAGGCTAAATGGCGCAAATCTGGGCTTCTCCTTGCCATGGAAAACGTGGTCCTACTGATTGCAACCACGAGGCTCCCATTCCCTCCTAGAGCCAGGGAAGAGCCCCAGTCCCACTCTTGGAGACATGCAGTTTCTTCTGGGGAAGGCTTCGCTCAACACTACCCTCTGTGGTGTCATGGGCATAAGGAATAACAAAGACAGGACACACTTAAGAGAGAGCAAAGAATTATCTGGGCAATGGTCAGGCCATTGTCAGGTTCAATGGTATGCCAGATTTTACGACACCTTTTCAGAGAGAATAATTAAAGGCATGAAGGTTTGTGCAAAATGAGATAAGAACAAATCAAAGACAGAAGCACTTTCACATCTTGCTTTAACAAGTGACTTTCTAGACAATGGAAAACAGGTAGATCTCAGGGCTCCTGATAACGGTAATGTATATGGTGACACACAGGTAATCAATACAACTGGAAAGATGAGATTAGTAAAAGAATGGCATGGTAGGTGTTTTCTCAGCTAAGAGGAAGGAACTGGGATTTTGCTGGCAGGTTTCTGCCAGGCTGTAGAGAAATGATAAGCACAAGTCTTCAAAGATCAGTTGTGGGACCAATCATTAATGGCACAGGCAGTGTGAAAGTGCTAATGAGTTATGTAGCTGATAAAGTTGAGGAGCCTCATTTGGAAGAAAGAGGATGAAAATGTCACCCAAGACCCAGATATTTAGGAGAATGGAGCAGTAAACTGAATGACAGGGTGAATGAAATGCAACAGTACCAACCACGCGTTGATAGGCTCAGAGGATCAGAACAGAAATTCCTAATGTGGAATGGGCAATAGCCCATCAAGGGACACGGGTGAGCATCCAGTGTTCAACCAGTGCAAGACGACCAAATGTAATCTCAGAGAATGCCAGCAGAGAGAGGGAGAGAACAAGAGAAGAGCTAGTATCCTTGCTCAAGGTGCCTCATCTGCACTCTCACAAAGGACGAGCCCACCAGGGAGACTGTGCAGAGAAGGACAGGAGGACCATCCACTGATGGGTGGAGGACCTGTGCTGCAAAAGAGAAGCTTTGCTTATTTGGCAAAGCAAGGCTGTGAGGGCATATACAAATGCTTTGAGGCGGTAAGTATCCTGGCTGGATTAGAGCTGTATCCTGGCTAGCAGAGCTGGACACCCAGGTATCCTATTTCCTGCTAGTGAGGGTTTACAGTTACAATGTAAAGGGTTATTTATCCAAGGTTTTAGGCCAGAAAGGGTCGTTCTGAATATCTTGTCCTGGACTTGCACAGTCTAGAGAGTCACCCAGAAAATGTAGATCTCTGCCTTAGATTATCTTTTACCACCAGTGCTGATTAAGGACCTATGACGAAGAAGCAGTCACAAGTCTCTCTAGCGCTACCCGCAGTGTTTTTTTTAAAATGCCCATCTTGCTTCTGTTCTGATGTTGCCTGTCTTCGGCCTCCAGCCACTGGGATTTACTAAGAATTCGTGTCAATGCTGTCACATCCCTCATCTTCAGCTCAAGGCAGCTTCAAGGCACCCAGCTCTTTCGCCAGGGCAAATTCTCCCAACCTGAGATTGCTCTGAGGCCCTGGATGCTTCTGCATTAGAAGCGGATTTTCACTGTGGGCCCTTTCTAAGAAGCTGAGTGGAAGGTAACTACATCACAGCTACTCATGAAAGGTGTCCCTTGTCAGCAAAGAGAAACCCTGAAGGAAGAATTTGGCATGTAATTAATTTGCAGAGAAACAGTATGAAAACTGCAGAGAAATGGTCTGACTTGTTTGCACAGTTTTTTCCAGTGGCACGCTGGGGAAGGATCAGTCCTGGCCTGGCCTTTGGGGTGATAAAAGCAAGGCAGAGTTTTCAGAAGACAAGATACTGGAACAAGCTGAGTGAACAAAGGGCAGTAAATTGCCGGAAGCAGACAACCGAGGCGTGAGGGCTGAGCCAGCAACAACAGACCTGCATCGAGATTAGTGTCTGGGGACCAGCTTGCATTTATAAGGAACAGGAGACTCTGTTACATCAAAGCATCCAGATAAGGAATAGAGAGATGACACCTACAAAGCCTGGAAATTAACCCTCCTCTATTATAGTGTGGCTTGATCTCTGCAAGAATAAACAAGAAGTTTTTCAAGGCTGGGCTGTGATTGTCTCCTAGGAGGTTCTACCCCTCCTCTGAAGTGTCTGACCTGCCCCCAGACAAATGCCACAGTTAACCAGACCTGCCAATGCCCAGGATACAACTTTCACTACATGTCCATTGACACCCTCAGCAAGCTGCCCGAGCCCCGTTCTTCCTCTGGCTGCTGTGTCCCTGAGACATTTCACTGCTGTCTCTTGGGTACCCAGGAAAAGGTCAAATAAGAGATGATGACTAACAGAAATGGGGTGGTGGACACTTACCCTTTTTTGTAGGGCCAGAGCCAGAACACAGACCATAAGCAGGAGGAAGAGGGTGAGCGTGAGCCCAAAAGTAACCTGCCCACTGAAGATGGCAGGAGGGCTGGAGACCTGGGCACCTGTGAGGAGAAACCACAGTTAGGAAGGAGAGGAAGGTTGATTTTTCACTGAGGCAAGGCTAGGACTGCACAAAGAGAGGCACACTGGAAAAGGGTGCAGGGAACTGGAAGGAGAAACAGGAGGGACTGGTGAGAGCTCAGACAGGATGACAACAAGATGGCATCCAAGTGGTCAAAGGGGAGAATGAAGGGGTGAGGCTGAGAGAGGAAAGAGCACCAGGGAATTGAACAGGGTGAGAAGAAGGGATTGGTTACAGATCCGTGGGACACAGTACCTGTGATGTGCAGCCCGTACTCCACTGCTCCCAGTCTGCCTTCTGGGCCATATATACTGCATTCCCACGTGCCCGTATCCTTTTGTGATACTTGGAGTATTTCCAAGGTAGGGCCTGTCTGGGACCTCTGGCCCTCCAGGTTATGGGAGGTGGCCACAGCCAGCTTGCTGTTAGTGGGGACTGAGTCAAGGTGCTTCCACTGAAAACGTTCATGTCCCCGGGGATGTGTGAGGCTGCAGATGAGCAGCAAGCGAGACCCCTCAGAAACCGGTCCTTGGATGCTCGGGGTGACTGCAGGAAAAGAAAACTGTCCTCAGGAAAGACTACAGGCAGGTCCACATCTCTTCCCCATCCCTCCTTCTTCTAATATACCCCTCCTTCGTCACCTCCTCGAATTTATTGTCTTTGTCTTCCTCAGTCTTCAAGAAGAATAATCAAGTTACCCAGGAAGACCCCTGCTTCCAGCAGAGTCCAGTGCAGTGCAATGCCCTAAATAGAAACCTTGTTTCCTGCCTCAGGGTGAGAACCTATGAGCAGGAACAACCCACGCTCACTGCACTGACATGCAGGGAGGTTTATCTGCAAGTGGTGGGGGACCCCAGAGAGGTGATGCACCTCCCTGTCTCTCCTCTCACCTGTAACCACTGCCAAGGTCACATCCCTGGTGATTGTCTTGCTGCCAACAGAGACAGCACAGCGGTACTGCCCTGCATCACCTGGCCCCACCTCAGGGAGATGAAGGGGGAAGCTTCTGCTACTTGAATTCTGGGAGATGTCCCAGTCTTGTAAGTGTCCTCCTGCAAGGCGGCTCCAGTGGGCTGCCACCACGTTGCTCCCAAAGGCACTGGGAAGGTAGCTCAGGGTGCATGGTAGATCAGCTGCAGAGCCAGCTGCAGCGTAGACCACAGGGTTCATTGGGCCATCAAAACCTGAGACAGAGAGAGAGGACAATGTGGGGTGGTTGTTGGAAAGAGCTCTGCAGGAAGGTAACTGGCCTGGGAAGTGAGGACAGGGTGGGAGCTGGGAAGCTGGAGCCACTGGGGTTGGTCAGTCACATCAAAAGGAGCAACTTGGGGATGCTGGAGTAGCAACACAGAGGCTGAGCTCACCTAGAATTTGCAGGTTGTACGTGGCAGAAATGATCTCATTATCTGAGTATCTGAGCTGACAGCGCCAGGAGCCCGCATCACTCACGGCTGGCCGGAGGATGGAGAGAGCCCCATGCAAGGAGCAGAAGGTCCTGGAGGTGGGGACGAGGTGCCCGTTGTGGAACCAGCACGTCTCCACAAGGCTGGCCCGGTGGCTAGAGTTGCAGCTCAACAAAAGCGGTTCATTTTCTACCACGGGGCTGGGTGGACTGAGGGTTACTGCAAGAAAAAGAAAGTGCAGGAAGACGGGGAAAGTTAAGATCACAGGAGGACTACCAAACCATCCTTTTGTGCCACTCCTGTCCTATCTTTGTCCCTTGGGCAGTCCTCTCTCTAGAGCTGAGAGCAGACAGCAGGAAGCTGTGTGCTTTCGGGGGGCTGCTGCCTGTACTCTAACCTGCCCTGGCAAACACAGCATCCCCACCCCATCCCACCCTTACAACCTCCCCGGACCTAAAATCAACATTCTCCAGGGTTTCCATCTTCTCCTACCTGTAACTACCCCCAGCTCCACCTGGCAGCTCTGGATGTCCGTGTTGTATGCCACCTGTGCCTCATACAGCCCGGCATCCTCGCTTCGGACCGGGTCGATTCGCAGGGAGAAATTGCCGTTGTGTAAGGCAGAGTCCTGAACTGACACCCGGGGCCTCATGGGCAGCGACATCTTCCGGAGGCCGGAGTACCCCACCTCCAGCACCATGTGTGACTCCTGGTGGGCGCTGGGAGTGGGAGAAGTGAGTGGCTTGTGCCAGAGGCAAAGGTGAGATCAAGGGTGGAGGGCCAGGAAGGAAGGAATGTGGGGAAGGAGAAAGGGGGCTCAAAGAATCTGCCCCCCTCCCCAGCCTCCCCCCCCCCCCCCAAGGACACAGATCTATCTTGGCCCTGGAGTACCTTCCCCCATGTCGCTTCCACAGCACAGATGTCTTGTCAGGCAGTTGCTTCCCGCTCTTTGACATCTTTCTGGGGCTGAGGTGGCAAGGCAGCACGGCTGAACTCCCCGCTCTGGCCCACACTTTCTGCTCTCTGCTTTCCCCCTCTGCTACTCCTCGTAGGATGTGGCCAGCTGTAACGAGATGGAGGGCTGAGCAAAGGGTGGGACTCACGGGGCAGAGGGCAATATCTGGCCATCTTCAGTGAGGTTAGAAGGGCACAAATTCTCCCTTTCAGACCTGTCAGGAACCAAGTAACAACCAGACTCAGTTTCCTGAGCTACTCTGCCCTCCCTGATATATTCAGCCCCTCTTACCATTGAAAGCCAGCAGAGTGAAGGTGAGGAACAGCACTAGGGACGCCAGCGTCATGGTGGCATCCAGGAGAGGCAAGGGGCTGCGTCTTCACACTCGGGTCCGTGCTTGATCAGGTCCGAAGTTTTAAGAGCTCAGCAAAAATGAGGCATGGGCAAAGAAGATGTTAGAGTAGGTGGATGAACCAAGGGGGGTCAGCTGGATGTGCTTGCTCTCGTGCTGTCTCTCTCTCCGATCAAAGCATTTCCCTAGATGACCTTATATTGCAGTGGGCAGCCAGTTTCCTCATATCACTAAGAAGATGCGTCACGACCAAGAAACCAGTATAAGTCTGAGGCACGTGAAGGCAGAGCTTAAGCCAGTGAGAGAGAGGAGGGAGGGACCAGAGACACTGCTCTAAGCATCTTTTAGTGGAAATTCTTCAGGTCGCTGTTGTTTTTCTTACAAGTTTTGCTTCTACATAGACAGTGGAAAAAGTGTAGAGGACACTTCCCAGCAAGTGCCTTTCATGTTTTTCTTTCATCTCTTACCTTTTTTGGTTTGATCTTTCCGCCTTTTACAGCTTCTCTCTAATTGTTTCAGGGCTTTTGAGAACGTTTTGTTCTTTTTTTCTGCTTTTCTTTCTTGTTGTTGTTGTTGTTGGGTCTTTGGGTTTTGGGTTTTTTTTTTTTTTCTCCTTCTTTAATCTTTCAAATATGCTGATTTTTTTGCTTTTTCTCATTGGCCAGGTCACAGACAGCATGAGGAAAGGGTCTATGGTGAGCTCCAACCAGGGCACATGTGACCGACCCATCAAGCCAGAGCCTAGGTGAAATCTGGGACAAAGCTGAGGTGGTCTGAGGAGACAGAGAGGAGCATCCAGGAGAAGCAACCAGCACTGAGAAGAGGGGCTGCACTCTGTGGCACTGCGAGGGGTGTGAGGAAGGGACCTTCCTCCCCCTGCAGCACTGGGGAAAACCCACCCGAGCTCATGTGCTGAGGGGGCTCATCCTAGCTCCTGTGTAGCTGCTGAGCTTTGCATAGGGCAATACATTTCCATCTGTGTGTCTCATCCTGGGGCTCCTTTTGCCTCAGAGAACCCCCACTGTTGTGGCTCACACTTTCCAGCAACCCACTGGCTCTGACTCTTTCGGACTTAATCAGCCCTTCATGGCGGGTGTCAGACACCGAAGCCCCTTGGCAGCTCATCGCCCAAGGCCTGGGCTGGGGCTTTTCCTGGGGGTGAGGGAAAGGAGATGACTCAGAGTGGCCGCTTCTTCACTGTGGAAGGATCCTTGCTCACTCTCTAGTTTTCCTCAGCTGGGTAGTGAAGGAGGGTAGAAGAGAGCAAGTGGTACACCTTACTTCAGCAGCTCCCTGTTGTGGTGACAGCTCTCGTCTCTTATCATGCATTACTCTTCAGTCTCCTGAGGAGTGGGATCGGTGTAGGGGAACCTGGTGCAACCTTGTGTGCCTCGATGTCCCCGGGCGACTGCTTCGTAGTGGTCCTTCACGCCCTCTGTGTTACACAGCCCATAGGATTGCGTGAGAGAGGAAGAGAGGAGAAAAGATGGGGGAGAACTTGTGACGGTTGACAGGAGGTGTTTTTTCCTCCTGTTCAAGAAAAACAGTTTGTGGTGCCCAGTCCAAGCAGAAAGCATCAACTTCTCTTTCCCCTGAATCAGCAGTGCGAGAATGGTGTGAGTGTGTGGGTGAAGACGAGAGAGAGAGAAGGGAGATGGAACTGTGGTGGGGAGACACGTATGGCTTTGCAGCCTGGCACTGCCTGTTCTCCCTCCCCTGGCTTCGCCCAGGGGACACCGAGCTCGCTGCTCTCCCCCTCGATCCCGACCCGTGCTGCACTCTTAGCCTCGGCGCCCTGGCACTATTCCCCTTTAGTCCCCAAAACCACCCTTAACTGAATCCTTTCTCTAGGAAATGCTTCTTTCTTGTAAGAACTGGCAAAGCAGAGAGACGTTTCCCATTCTGCTGCCGCTTCCTGAGAGGCGGTCACGAGGGACTGATGGAGAGCCCAGGAAAGTGACAGGAGCTGTCTGGCACTGCGGGGGGTTTGGGACTGAGGGGTTATTATGCTGAGAGAGCATGTTGTGAAATGAAGGTTTTGGAGGCACTGTTTTACTCAGCACCAGGCTATCTTTAGCAAAGACACCTGTGACGTTTCTCTCTAACGACCCATTTTAAATGCTGACTCCCTTGAATGGCATTTTCGTCATCTCCCTGAACAGGACCCTGCCGCAGAAATGACAGTGACCGCAGCAAGATCAGCACAGGGACATCTTCTCGGAACCGCCTGTGTGGATCCCCTGGGGCTCGATGGGCAGAAAGGCTGAGGGACATGTGGGACTCTGGCAGAGGCATGGAGAATGAGGGGCAGGCTACGATGGGAGTAGCCCAGGACGGGGTACAGAAGCCCAGCTCACTAAATACTCTTTTGTCCGTGTTAGGCATTAACTAGCTTCAGCCAGGTTCCAGACTTACCCGCAGCAGTCACCTTGCGCACAACCTTAACACATTGTTTTTGTTGTCTCTCTTGGCATGGCTTATGGGTGCAAACTACACTTACCAAGAAAAATAAGAATAGAAAACACTATTCTGCAGTATCATTGAATTAGTCTTGCTGAAGGAATTTTCCGTTGCATTTCCAGATTTCTGTGATACCATGTTTTTCTTTGAGTGATGCCACTTTCGTGTTTTGGTCCTTGCAGCATCAAGTCTGAAGCTAGTCATAGTCTTCTGCTTTGTGCTGACTTTTTAAGGTGCTCTATAATTTATTTGCAGACTTTAACTGACCTAAGAAATTGTGCTGTGACTTGAAGACTGGGTTATCAGCCGTGCAACTTAAGATCAGCTGGTTTGGGTGTTCCTGAGATAGAGCGCTCACCAAATGGGCCTCATGTAAAACGGCCTGACTGCTGTTTGCCCAGAGCTAAAGCAAACATAACAAGCAAAAAGAAGTTACTTACTAATAAGAGATAAGTAATAACTTTGTGGCAAGGGACTGTCAACAGAAAGCAGGTACGCCTGGGGAGACAGAAGGGAAGGTCTGGCAGGGGATGTAGAGTGAGTAAAGGCTGCCAGGCAGGTTGGTACTCAACAGGTGCCTGGACAGGCAACAGGGTTTCCAGGGGTCAGACTGGGATTCACTGCAAGACTTCTGGCACTGACTGGGAGGCTCAGCTCCAGGGGGGAAGTAACAGAGCTGCCTTTCTCTGGGTGCTCAGGAGAGATACAGTGGTTCCAGGGTCGATGCCTTGTGGCTACGGAGGGGCCAAGCAGCAGAATCCTGAACCAGAAAGAGCCAGTGCCCACGGCTTAGCAGGCTTTGTGTGAGATGCACAATGTGGAAGTGCATCCAAATAGGCACCCCTGAGGCAGAGGGATGCAAAACACTCTTCCCCTGCAAAGGGCCATGATGATTTCTACCAAGGCACTAACCTGAGATCCATTCTGTATATGAAGTTGCTCAGCTCCTCTAAGTCCAGGGTGGGTAACAAACATGCTTCCTTTCTCATGGGAGGAAGTGGTTGCTGCAGGCTTCTGTCCCTCCGTGATGCCTGGAAGCAGCATGTTATCTTCCCAGGGCCAGGGTGCCCTGTGCATCAGAGAGTGCTCTTGGAGGAGGAACCTGTTTATCTGAGGTGAAAGATCCCAAAAAGGGCTGAGGAGAAGAGGATTAGAAAAGAGAAAGTTCGCATCTCTTAGTAGTTCTGGGCAAAACCAAAATGTGCCCCTGCAGAAGTGCGAGGAGGAGGAAGAGTGGGTGGCTGCCTGACATTTGTTGGGAGACTCTTTACTTTTGAAAAGGTCCTTTTTAAAGGGTTTGCTGAATGGGCAGTGCCTGGGTCATCACAGGTCTCTCGTGGAGCTGAGGACAGTCTAGAGGTGGCCTGCTTCCCAGAATCCTGAATACCTGTAGGAAAGCATAGCTTTTTGTCTTTGGACAAATCTGCAGCCTCTTTCTTTACAGTACTAAAAGGCAAACGACCTTTGTATGACAATCCTCAGCAGACAGCTGAATATCCCAGAGGAACCTGAATTAGAAAGTCAGGAACAACATTGGAGGGTGCTGACTGAAACTGTGGGCTGCATTTCTGCTAAAAAACTCAGTTTTTCTCTCCATCACTGGAGAGAATCTGCAGCATTCATGGGCATATTTGGCAGCTAGCATCTTGTATCTGGCCAGCAATAGCTGTAGAGAAGTGTGTAACCATCCTCTTTCAAAAGGCCTCCAGATCCTTCCCAGGGAAGAGATGGGTTGATGCAGGATCCTCTTTGGACATCCAAAACCACCTGTGGAGATGGTGATGGATATCGGTACCCTGGCCAAGGTCTAGTTAAGCAATGTCTTTGATGCCGCAGGATGTCTTTGATGCCACACCCTCTGTGTTTTGCAACACAGAGGGTGAGATGGATTAACTACAAAAATCCATGCAGCAAGCTAGGTTACATTTTGACTCACTTCTCATTGCAGCATTCATGCCATGCTTTTAATCAAATGGAAAAAAATACGTGATAGACTCCCAAGTGTCCCAGGGCTGCAGTGAGTTTTCTCAAGAGCAAAGAGGTACCCAGGAGCCCGATGCATGCAAGGGACGGGAGAAGTGTGCCAGCTGTGAGGAGAAAGCTCTCACTGACACTGAGGTGAAGGAGTCACGCACTGACCCAATATGCCATATGTCACTGAGTGACTGGGACAGTAGCAGAACAGTCCTAAAAAATTCCCTTGACTCAGGTATGGGCTGAAAGGAGCTGAGGAGTGCTCTGATAGGAATCATAGAATCATAGAAAGCTTTGGGTTGGGAGGGGCTTTAGAGGTCATCTAGCCCAATCCCCCTGAACTGAACTTTGGTCTGAGAGTGGGACTCCCAAAACATGGTCTGTTCTTACAGAGGTACCTGGAGAGAGAAAGTCTGACCATCTGCAGGATCCCTGGGCCCCAGAGGGCTGGAAGCTCCGGTGCCAACAGCAGAGCTGGATGACAGACTAGTGCTGGATGCCAGGGCTGGTCCAGAAAGCAAGTGAGGACTGGCAGAAATGGCCAGCAAACAAGACCTCCAAAAGAGCCGCCAGCACCAGGACTGGTGGTAAGAGTGGTGTCAGGACAGGTTGGGAGGATGATGCTGGACATGTAGTGACACCAGGGCACCCAGATTCCCCCAACAGATTACACGCAAGCCTCTTCTTAGGTGTGGCTTCTTTGGTTTGCCAGTCTCTTGCCAGTTTTGCAGGGAGACTGTATGACTGCCTGCCCTGGGAGCTGTTATGGCCTGAGAGATCTCCAGAACAGGTGTGGGTTGTGTCTGCTGGTGTGAGACCGTCCAGCAGCTGATCTGGGGGAATATCGAAGGTCTCCTGAGTGCCAAGAGAAAGATAGGTTGATTGAGATATGCCAGGCTCATATCCCCATTGCTGCTGTTACTCTCAACTGACAATACAGCAAGTATTCCCTCAAAGAAAAACTGCCACAGAAGGATGTGCCTTCTGCTCACAGGGCTTGAATCCTCTCTATGTCTTACTCTTGACAGCAGTGTGGGTCTCTTTGACAGAGAAGAGGCACCTTGGACCTGTTTCAGATGCCGGGGGATGAGCATGGCACAGGGCACAGAGGGGCCTGGCTCTAGGCTTGGTTGCATGTGTCCTGAGGAGCTGTGAAAAAGTAGATCTGGTCCATGTGCTGTGTTTTCATGGTGTGTCATGGCAGGAGAACATGAGCCCGTAGCTTACGGTACACTGGAGCTCTGGAGATTACAGGCAAATACTTATTAATAAAGAATATGTTATTTCCTTCTTAGTGGGAAAGCTTCATATAAAAAAAGTAGAGGGTAACTAAAGGACCATGTGATGCTATGAGAAATCATCTGCAGAACAATACAATCCCTGGGAAGGTTCATATGGACAATGGCACAGCAAGGAAGGGGACATCAATGCTCCAGAATACTCCTGAAGAGAATAAAGTCTGATTTGGTGATCCCCAACCACTTTGCTTTGAACAAAAATTGCTAGGGAGGGAGATGGTGCATTTTTAAACTGAAAGGGCTCATTGCAAATCAAAATGGATTTATTTCTCTACAATTTAGTTTTCAGCTGGATCAATTCTCTGATGCTCATCAGTGTTGACAAAAGAGAGACAGCAGGAGAGATGAAAGGGAAGATGGGATTGCCCCTTCCTGCAACACGGCTTTTGCAATACACATTTATGCTGGATTAACATGATTGTGTGACAGACTGAGATTCAGAGCATGGTGGCAGCTGAGCTGTTTTTTCAATTTCTTCTCCATTTGGCACCTCATGGCAGGTAGCAGCCTGCATCATTTTGTAAGATAGCTTCTACTGCCCCACTAAGAAAAAACAGAAAATCAAATGAACCCACCTGTTAGTCACAGCATTGCAGGAAAATTCATGTGGGAAGGGACCTCCGGGGTCTCCACTCCATCCCTGGGCTCCCAGAAGGGTGACTCTCAAACTAGACTGGGTTGCTCAGGGCCTGGCCCAGACAAACCCTGAACACCTCCAATCATGGAGATTCTGCTGAAACACCCTCACAGGAGAGGCTTTTCCTTGTGTCCCGTAAGAAGTTCCTTTGTTGCAAACTGTGCTCCTCGCCTCGTGCCCTTTCTCTGGCCCTGTGAGAGGAGTCTGACTGTATCGTCTTTCTAACTCCCTTTGGGCAGTAGCAGGCAGCAGTTAGCTCCCCACTCTTCTTCAGGCTGAACATACGCTCCTTGTCACGCGTCATGTCCTCCACCCCACAGCCATCTTAGGGCCCTTTGCTGGACTTGTTCCAGTGTGTCAACATCCCACAGTGTTGCAGATGTGGCTTTTCATGTGCCATGAAGATGGGATTAATCACTGCTTGCTATGTTCTTGCTAATGAGGCCCAGCATTCGGCTAGCCTTCAGCACTGCAAAGAGACCCTGCTGACTCTGGAGGTACCCCCATTCTCACCACACTGGAAGACGACTGGCTATCATTATGGTATGTACACCAGGCTTTGTTGGTGTAAGGGCTGACTCTTATTTACCCTTGAAGGAGGCTGGGACCAAAGAGATGGAACTATACTTCTGTGTAAAGGAGCTTTAAAATTCCCAAGAAGGGGTGGCACCTCCTGTGTCACGATGAGGGGTGGGAGAGATCTGGATTCTCAAGATGGAGCTCCAACAAACTAAATATTAGCAAGTTCTGCCAGGAGTCGATCACTGGGGTGCAATTAAGGCCACATGGGGAAAACATGGGTTTAAGCTTGATTTTTTTTTTTTTGTGCCATTTATAATTTTTCCTGGTTCTAAGAATTTTCTGTTTGCACATGTCAGGTCCCATTCTCCAGGAGGTGAATGGGCCAGCGTTCTCTCCACTGTAACAGGCTTCTCTGCCAGGTTTTTCTCAGAAAACCAGAAAAGACCAAAGGACCCTCTCTAGTGTGTGTAAGGGTAGAAGATAAAGCAGCTAATGCTTTTGTGTCCTGTGTAAATACTTCAGACCCTTTGCTGATGAGATGAAAGCATCCTAGAAATTTGGACTCTGTGAGCTTCCAGAGCTAGGCTGCCACATGATTTGTTCAACATCCAACTGCCTTCTGATGTCCGTGGCTTTCTTACGCTGCCAAAATGTGGTTAGGAGGCCTTCACAGCTCTGCAGGTGTGACTGTCTCTCCTGGCATGGTGCACACTTCATATTTGGCAAGGTTAATGGGGAGCAACTGCCTCCTAAGACCCCTGGTAAAATCACACTTAGAATTAAAACATAAAGTTTTATGTTGAGGAACAAAGTATGTGGATCACGCTTCCAGAACACAATACAGTATCCCGGGAAGACAAGACTCCAGGAAGGGAGATACATGATAGCATGCTGTATAAAAAGGGATCTCAAAGAGTGAACAGATTGTGTTACCTCTGTTTACAGCACAAGTTACTGGAATGTGTCCATGATTTGAAAAAGGATGTGGAAAAATGGAAAAGGATTTAGAAGAGTGGTACAAAAAACCCTGACTTGGGACCTGGAGGTCTTGCTTTTGAATGTACAGTACTTGAGGTGTTTGATCTATTTTACCTAATCCAAAGGAAGCAGTGGTTAGCTCAGGCAGTGATTTTACTGCAAACAAAAGGAAATTAATTTTTCATGTCACAAAAACAGTAGAATTATTGTTAGAGGATGTAGAATAGAATCACAGAATCATAGAATCATTTAGGTTGGAAAAGACCCTTAAGATCATCCAGTCCAACCATCAGCCCAACACCACCAAGTCCACCACTAAACCAATTAAGGGTAGAGTAATAATTTCATGTTTTGTGGCTTGGTGGCTGGACCATTTCCCAAAGAAAGCAAAAACTAGGAATCATTAAGGTTGGAAAGGATCTCTAAGATCATCAGTCCAACCATCAACCCAACACCACCATGCACACTAAACCATGTCTCAAAGTGCCACATCTACCCGTTTTTTGAACACTTCCAGGGATGGTGACTCCACCACCTCTCTGGGCAGCCTGTTCCAATGCTTGACCACCCTTCCCATGAAGAATTTTTTCCTAATATCCAATCTAAACCTCCCCTGGCACAGCTTGAGGCCATTTCCTCCCTTTCTATCGCTAACTACTTGGGAGAAGAGACCAACACCCACCTCACTACAACCTCCTTTCAGGTAGTTGTAGAGAGCGATAAGGTCTCCCCTCAGCCTCCTCTTCTCCAGACTAAACAATCCCAGTTCCCTCAGCTGCTCCTCATAAGACTTGTGCTCTAGACCCTTCACCAGCTTCGTTGCCCTTCTCTGGACACACTCCAGCACCTCAATGTCCTTCTTGTACTGAGGGGCCCAAAACTGGACACCGTATTAAAGGTGTGGCCTCACCAGTGCCGAGTACAGGGGGACCAGGAGTATAAATGAGTTCAAATAGGGATTAGGTAATCTGTGGAGGATCAATTCCTCCCTGGCTTTTGAATATGATGGCCTGGGCATGCCTGCCAGCTCAGGATGTCCTTAGGTCTTGTTTACAGGAAACTTCTATATGATGTCCTGTCTCTCAGTGACTTTTCTTAGGGATCTTGTATCAGCCATAGTGGAGCACTAGGCTAGAGAGACCATTGGTACAACTATTTTTACGCTCTTACATTCACAATCTATCTTTGATATTTTCTCCTCATGAGGAGAAGATGTCAAATAGAAGCAGGTTCTCTACTCCAGCAGAGGAGCATAAGCATGACCAGTGGCTCAAAATTAAACCCAAAATCTGGCTGGAAATGAGATACCTGTTTTTCACAGCAAGGCTCTTTCATGGGAAGAACTCTTGTGGTGGTCTTTTCACCACCTGCAGACTGTTGATGTGAAAAGTGGTCGATGGCATCCTCTTGCTCTGCCCTAGGCTATGGAGCTCTCTGCAGGAACAAGGAAGCCAAGCCAGCTGATCACCATGATGAGAATAAAACACTATCTATCCATATTTCCCCAGGCTTTTCCCTTACTCACAGCCCTAACTGGAGGGCTTCCCTAAGACTGCATGTGGGCCATTTTTAAGACTCAGGGAAAAAGCCAGCTGGTCTTGCTCTGCAAGAAAACTCCAGTGCAGGGCTGGGAAACAGCAGAGGAGCATGACTGCTAACCTGAGGCACATAACCCACAGGGAAAAGGAAGGAAAAGGCTTCTGGACTCAAATGAACTGAGGTGGTGGTGGCATGTGGGTGTGGGGACTTTCCCCTGAGTTTAGCAGGGACCTGCTGTTTTTTCCCTAGCTACAGGTGGTCAGAAGGCTCACTTGTTCCAGACTTGAAGGAGATATAGGGGTTTCTCTTTTTTTCATGGTTTTTTATTACTATCATTTTCTTCTGTGTGTTGCTTGTTAAGTCAAAATAAAAGTCACTCTGAAAGACTGGTAACCTCAAGGGTTCTGTGTGCCCCTGTCTGAACTGAAAGACCAGATCAGCTTGTGCAGAGGGGGAAATACAGACAAAATGGCCCAGTCATGAGCCAAGGTAAAGTTCAGAAGCTTTAATAATGGAAAAGGAGGCTACAGTCAAAATACTGGCCCAAGAGTAGTTTTCAAAAGGAAAATAAAAAAAAAAGGAACCAAGACTAACAGCATTTCCTGCCATGGTCTGTGAAAAACAAACATTTGGGGTAGATATAAAAAACAGATAATTCCTCGAAGTGAAGGGGCATGCTCATTGAAGGGTCAGAAGATGACCTGGAAACCTTCCCAGGTCCCTGAGGGTGGGATTCCACCTCACAGCTGCTCTCATGAGGACACTGATCCAAGAGACTCACTTCCAAGTTTGCCTTCCTGTCTCATTGCCACCGGGAATGACTGCCCCTGGCTCCATACTCACCTCCCCATGCACAATTTGTGATAATATGGCCTTTCATGGTGCCATAAGCTAGACCAATGTAAACATTAGGTTTAAAAGGAAGAGGAGAAGAAAAGGTGAGTGTGTAATTAGAATAGGGAATAACTCAAATTACTTCCAGGGCAGGTTCCTACAGGCAGCTGCCTAGCACAACTGAGTGGATGAGAAACTGTGCTGAGGAGCGGAAAATGCAGAAAACTTTTTAAATCCCATTGCTGTCCCATAGAATTACACTCCAGATGGCTGGCTGATGTCTGCAAATAGCTCTGGGAAAAGTGGACTGTCCAAGCAGTGTCTTAAGCCCAGGTGACAGTGCAGCACTGACAGATTTTAAGATACTTAGGGCAGTTGCTGTGGTTGCCTGGGGACTTGCGGACCTGCCAGCTAAACCCAGAAGTTTGTTTCCCCAAGAAAATTCTGCAGCTGACAATCCTAAAACAGGTTCTCCAAAAAGTTGCAGTGATTTCAGGTACTGGCTCTGCTCTTGGGCATCCAATATAGGTTCTTCATAACTAACTGGGCTTGTAGACAATGAGAAAAACAGGCCCCTAACTTCCTAAGGGGGAACAGTCAAACTCTAAGGCTCTACATAGGGTATCCAATATGGGAGGGAATGCCACTGGGAAAGGGTCCAAAATCAGCTGCAGCTGAGCAGACTGTAAGTGGCATGAAGGTATATGTGCCTTTCTAGTAGAGGGGCTTTGGGACCTGCATGGGTGGAGTCAACTCTGGCCACAGAAGAAGAGTCGTGAGTCCTGGGATTACTAGATCCTTCCCACAAGTTCTTTAAGGCTCCTGAAGTTGTGCAAGAGGCTCACAGGACCTGTTCTGTTCTGTTCAGCCTTCCCTTCCAGGTAACCTTCCTCTGACAGCATATGAGAAAAACAGATGAGAAGAGGGTATGGTTACACTCTGCCTGATGCACTTGATAGTATGGTGCAACCCCAGAAAGGCTGTTTTTTTGAGAAAGGACATCCCAGATGAAATATCCCTTTTCTGACCCAGAATTGTTCCAGACAAAAGCAGAGTAAGAACTGTACTGGGCCAGGAGAGAAGATTTTTGGAGCAGATATTAGGAAAGTAATACAGTATTCCACTTAATAGGAGTGGATTCAAGAGAGAAGGAATCTCCTTCCAGGTCCTGTAGACCTGCCTTGGACTCACGAGGCAAAGGACTGTTTCTCCTGGAAGCCAGGGAGTAACCTGTGTGTGTTCAAATCATGCTGTGGACACCCGGCCAAGACAAATCTGGTACTGATTGACCACACAGGTACTTCTTGTTTCTCCAGGTTTGAGTTAGGCCTCTCATAACGCCGGCAGTGTGATCAGAGCCATTCCTGGTTCTTCCGCTCTAGGAGACAGCTCACAGCATGCTCTGTGCCGGGCATTTTGGGTAGAGAGAAACTCGGATGACGACTGCTCGCAATCTTTCCGTGAAGTATTTACAGGCATGTCAAGTCTGGTGCCACCAGAGGGCCCCTGAGGCAGGAGAGCTGTAGACCTATGCTTAAAGGACTCCAGAGATTCCTCTCACAGTAATAAATCCGTTCAAGAGGATCAAGAAAAGCAATATAAGGTGCACCGTCAAGCTGAAAGATATATCAGTTTGAGCTACATTTGGTTGTGCTGCCTAGTCTCCCAGAGTGGTGATCTTTTTCAGCACAAGCAGGGGTCTTGAAAGAAGAGACGGGGGCTTAGCCTTTGTGTCCCAAGTTACACAGAAGGACTGGGTCCAGCTAGAGGTCCCCTTGGAGTATCCAGCAATGGGAGCACGTATAGCACTGAGATGTTCTACTGTATAGCTATTGGGACACCACAGGTGTCACCGCTGTATCCCAATTCCATGACAGCAGTCTTCCTTCTTGTCTGCAGTCTGGGATCCCATCAGCTATCTGTAGGCTTTTCACCCTTGGAAGTAAAAGCAAAAGCAGCACTGGGGAATACCGGGAACAGCTATAGGAATCCTGCCACAGATAGGAGACCTTAAGTCAGGATTTGATCTGGAAACCCTTTAAAACATAGAGAAACTGAGGTGGAACAGGATCCTCTCCCAGCGAGAAACTACAGTCAACACGGCACACTGTTAGCCAGCCTCTACAAGAATGCTTATTTCTACAGCTATGAAAACGGATTCACAGACCCTGAAGCAGTCTGTATTTTCTTTAGTTATGAGCAAAACCTCATGACTCATTTGAATTACAAGGTTGGCTTTCCCGAACTTCTCTACTGAATCTTCTGTAAAATCTACCTGGCAAATTCCCAGCTCAAATCTGGGTCCATATCTACCATGCTGCTATCCCGGAAGCTCAGGAGGTTTGTTGGAGCCACATACGACAGCCTCAGCTGTTTTCAAGACTGGATCTGACATAGGAAAAAATTTAGAAGTACCATTTAAGAAACTGTCCTTCACATAAGAAAACAGCAACTAGCTGTAAGTTTTCAGATGGGATTTCTGGTGTGCTTATGGACTCAGAGCACTACCTTGAGTTCATGTTGTGGAGTGCTGTCCATTGAAGACCTTTTTGTGAAGTCATTTGGATGTGCAACAACAGAAGAGCTGCTGAAGGATGCTTCAGGTAACGGTCTTTGAAAATTTTCATTACAAATTATGCAGCCTAGTAAATGCATCCCAAAATGATGGATGAATTGCTGTAAGACCTGGGAAAGTCTAAGACATGACTCTACCTGAGCTGCCAAGAGGAATTTGCAGACATGCATAATCACAGAGCTCTGGAAGCTGACTATTTTTGCTACATCTTACAGCCTTTACTGGCTTTAGGATCTTCCATCTTGGATGCATGAAGCCCCAGCAACATTTCAGACTTAGGGACAAGATTCTTCATTGCAGGACATGGACATGTGGCCAAACACCCTGCTGACATTATGACAACACTTCATGGATTAAGGGACTAAACTGAGACTAAAGCATCCCGAACCCCACTAGGACACTGGAAATGTTCAGCTGGACTTTTTGAGACAAAGTGTTTAAGGTACACGGTAGAGAATGGGAACAATAAATGTCATTATAAAACACGCTGGAGATCTGTAGAATGTGCAGCTCCTACAGCCCCCCAATGACAAGTAGCATCAGGTAGATATGACCCACAGCACATACATGAGCTGCATGCTCTTCTGTCCTCTTTAATGGGTGATTTGCAGCAAGTCACCTGGTCATCTGCCATAGCCTGCCTGCACAGGTACACCTGACAAGGTGAAGCTTCCCTGCTCTGATATCCCAGTTCTCTGAGGCTCAGCTAAGGAGCCACTGCTGTGCACAAATAGTTCCAGCTGGGACTCAGGCTTCCTGAACAGCCTGAGATGGAAAAGCATCCTCTTCTGTGTCTGACAGAATACGCCTCCCACAAGAGCGAAGCTGTACCTGATGGCATCACACTTCGTCCATAAGCCATCTTTGTGTGGCTGAGACCCTTGAATATTAACACCTTAGATCTCTCCTCACCCCTGTGACTGTCCAAGTTTTGCTAAAAACTTAAGAACTCACCAGGAAACAAACCCCAAACTCATTCACTGATACGCAGCGCTCCAGTCCTGTCCATCTGCGATATGTCCCCAGTCTGAGCCCACACATGTAAACACAGACTTCTTCCCTGAGAAAACACACAGACTGGATCAGCCATGAGCGTGCCTCTCTTTGACTCCACTCTTGAAATAAGGGAGAGAGGTGGGAGGGAAAAGTACACAGGCTTCTTAAGGATCTGGGAAGGCAAGTTGTTTCAGTTTCCCATATGGCATATGGGAAGCAGCTGAGTGATGCATCTCCTAACCAGAGGGCCTGAAGAAGCCCCTGATCCCAGAGGAAGAGGCAGCAGGGGGAGAAGTAATTCATCTTCACTATTTTTTGAAAGCTAGTACAACAGGGTGATTATGGACTTTCCTGAAGCAAGAAGGGTTTTCCTCCCAGACCAGCAGCAGCTGGAGGGCTCACTTTTTCCAGGTCTGAGGGAGGGTTCACGTTTCTGCATGTGCGATGGTTTTGATTACGCCAGTCTTGTTTCATTTATTGGCTTAAAACTGGTGTGAAAGACCAAAGAGGCTGGGCGGAGGGGATCATTTGCCTAAGGGGGAAACGAGGAAGTGACAGCTATAAGATGCAAAGAGCATTTGTTTCTGGGCTCAGCACTTCAAAATATCTTCAAACTCAGCTCAAACTTTCCATGGCAGGCATCTGTTTCTTCATATATTGCAGAAAGATGTAGGTGGGAAATGACCTCTGGAGATCCCTAGCCCAACCCCCTTGGTCATGGCAGAGCTGACTCCAAAGCTAGGTCAGGTTGCTCTGCTTAACCAGAAGTGTTAACTGGTTTTATTCACACAACACAGAGATCAGCTGCCTCCTCTCATGCTTGCCATCTGCAGCTCACCACTGCAGCCAGAGCTGTCCTCTTCAAGATGTTGCACCTGCATGGTCACCCAACAAGGAGCTGCTCACATCCCACCAGCACCATCCCGGCAGGCTTGGCACCCCCAGCCACAGACACAGCCTTCAGGCACCCAGCTCACTACCCCAGTGGGTCCAGGACCCAGCTGTCAGGTGGTCCCTGCCAGGGAGCAAGGAGTTACTCGCTTGTCCAAGCTAGGACAGGGACCCAGCTAAGACCTCATAGGTGGCTCTACCTGCTCTTCACACTGGCGTCTGCATTTGCTTTTCTAAACCACACAAAAGGGCCATCGGAAGCAGAGATTGTCAGTCTAGAGGGAATCGTAGCAGAGCCTGCAAGAGCATGACTGTGCCACCTCCACAACTCTCTCAAAGCAAGCAGCCTCGGAGGAGAATGAGAAAGAAGGAAATCTCCAGTGCCACTCAGCTGGCAGGACCAGAGCTGCTAGGAGCAGGTGCCATTGGAAGCAAGGAAGGGACAGTTGAGGGAGTTCTGCCCCTGGCTGATGAGGTTAACAGATGGTCACAGGAATTAAATTAAATGAGTGGAGAATTAGCACAGAGCCAAGGAAGGTGAATAATGCCCCTGAATGCTATCGTTACTTCTGAGGGATCACTGGTGAAGATGGGCTTTGTTCTTAACCTTGATGACACCAGCACAACACCATTGATCTCACTGTGGAAGAAGAATTAGACTGAAGGATAAAAAGCATCTTCAAGTTTGGGTGCAAATCAAGTGCACAGGCAGGCTTGAGATGAAGAGCAGTGCAGAACGCTGTATCATCAACTTTTTCTGGAAATCTGTGGAAGTTCTTGCTGTGATCGCCTTGTCAGCTAAAATACCACCAGATACAGCATAGATCTTTGCAGATCTAAGGAAAGGGAAGAAACTGTGCAATTTCCCATTATGTTATCTGTAGCCCTCCCCTCAAGTCAGTGATGATGTCCCGCAGGTCACCGAGATGAAAAAATGCCAAGGCAGACATTCTTCTAACTATCCATAGACGATGACAAAGGTGTTCAATAAAACTGAATAAGATGGAAGAACTAGTAGAAGCTATGGAGTGAAGGGGACCATAGAGACATGGGCAACCTGGCTGACAGCCCTTTGTCACTTCCCTCTGTCCTTCTCATTCAGAGGAAATGAGGGATGTCTGCTCACATTGCTAGTGCTGGCCTAACAATCAGATGCTGCCTCACTTCCTTCTGGATGACTGGCTGGATAGAACCAGAGGTACTGGTGTTGCACCCACATAGAAAGCAGAGATGGAGTTATCTCTCCACAACTTCTCATTGGCAAGTACATTCTTCACTATTCATAGTCAGGTACTGCTGCAGTGGTGGGGAAGCAGCATGAAAACTGTGATCAGCCTCTGCAGAGATTGTATCATCCGCTAATAATTTATATTCAGTACCGAACGGTAAAAGGTAACTGGACAGCAGAAAGTTTGGGGGAGTCCTGAGGACTTGCTCCAGTGTAAAAGTATCTTGAACAGAGACTAGAATCCATTGGTTTTTAAAATGGAGCAATAGTAGGAATACAAAATTGCAAAAGCACAGCTAAGAGAGACACGCAGGTTGAAGCAGGACATTGATCACAGTGCCCAAGGCAGGCGGGAGCAGGGAGGGGTGTTGCAAGTCAGTCCCGGGGAGCAGCAGCCTGCTTTTGAAATGCCATTCACAGAGGGAAGGCACCCAAACTGGCTGTGGCTCCAGCTGCCAAGGGAGCTCTGCAGGGCAGGACGGGGCTGTGGTGAACATGGCTGAGGCTGACCCTGGGCAGCAGAGAGGGCACGGCTACAACAACTGTGCTGCAAACGCCCCTGAACGCAGAGCCCTGCACGTGGCTCCAGCTGGAGGTGGGGATGTCCCAGGACCAGAGGGGCCTGCTTGCACCAGGCTCATCCCTGCTGGAGGAGAAGGGCCCAAATCCCCTCCCTGACACTGAGCCGGGAAGGAGTGAAGAGGCTGGGCCAGGAGCACCAGGACTGTGGTGGCCCCTGGGCTGAGATGGGTTCAGACCCAGCAAAGGCTCCACCAGCAAACGGGTGCTGGGGGAGTGGTGTACCCACACCCCGCAGGGCGGTGAGATCCCACCTGGCAGGCATGCGTCCCTGGAGACATTTGCAGGTGAGAAAGGGCTGGGCAGGAGCTGTCCCACCACCACGCTTGTGTCCCTCCACGCCCCGGGAGCAGTCCTGCAGCCAGATGCGGACATTTGGAGAAAATCACGGTTGACACTTTGCCCCTCTGGAGATAAGCAACCATTCGCGCTTCCTGTATCTGATCAGTTGCTGCAGTCGGGCAAGCACAACGCCACTGATGCTCAGACAAAAGTTGGTATTTACAGCTCCCGGTCTCGGTGGCTCATTGCACGATCGCCAAAGCACGGGTTTAAAAAGGACGAAGTGCTAACACCAACTGTAAAAGGTCTGCAAAGATAAAAAGACAAATGCTGGACAGATCTTTCCCAGGCAGCTGGAGGCACAAGGAGCTGAAGCTCGTACCTCTTGGAACGCTTCCCTGTCGCTGTGTCAGGGGAGGCTGCAGGGCAGCACACGGTGAGAGCGGCACTCGGTTGCGTCCAGCTGCTGCAGCTCAAGGTCCCTTTTCTGAACCTCTGGCAGCCGCTGCCGGGGCCCGATTGCCGTTTCAAATGCTTCACGGTAGCCCTGGAGCTTTACCTTGGATTCGTGCCGTGCCCTCGCCGTGGCTGCCCAGCAGCTGGAGCAGTGCAAGAGGGCAGGAGCAGGACCCACGCGTGCTGGTCTCCAGCAGGCAGGGGCCATTTGAATAATTAACGCAGGCCTTTTGACTAACTTTCTGTTCCCCCTTCTACCCCCGCTGCTGGCCAAAGCCACCCCGTCTTTCTGCAAACCAGGTTCTACCAACCCAACCAGAACGCAACCCAAGACGTAGAGACGCAACCATCCACACAAGGCATTTGAAATATTTTTAAACGCTTTTATTTACAGTGCTAGTTGAAAACAATATATATATTTATATCTATCATCCTCATGATGTCTGTGCCATAGAAAATGCTGTGGCTATATCGCCTTTCATTTACAAAAAATGGTCACAAGAAAATCTGAAGGGAAAAAATGGAAATCAAAGTTTGGTCCCCAATTGTTTCTCTCGATTTGTTTTTAAAAAAGCCTCCAAATTAAAAAAATACGCAGTTCCGATGAAATTCATATATAAAAACAACCCTTATCTTCTGAAAAATTCACGAGGCCCAGCTTGCTGTCATGTAAACTTGGGGGGAAAAAAAAAAGCTTAAAATAAATTCTGTCTCCATGTGTGGCTTAATAGAACCATTATTTGCTTGTAATATTCTTTTTCTTTGTCTCTCAGGGTTCAAGGGGAAAGCAGATGAGAAGGATGCCTGGGACTGGAAAATGCACTATGAGATCTGTGCCTGCAGCCTCCTGGACTCAGGAAGGACACCTGACAGCAGGTCTGGAGAGCAGGAGCTGTCAAGAATCTCAGCCTTACTAGTGACAAAAAAAGGCAGGCAAGTGAAAACGGAGGGAGAGGTGCTTGCCGTGTGAAGAGCCTGGCACGCGGGCCCGGCGAGGTTACGTACTGGGCCCCAGGAAACAATGAGATTCTTGAGGGAAGAGGATCATTTGTAAATGGGGCACAGCCGAAAGGATGTCAGGGACTGGAATAATTTCAGCTGGGGAACGTCACAGATGGACTAGACCTTCGGGTGAAAGGGAAACTGCCGTCTTCCCTGTTTGAGAGCATTTCTAATCTTTCCTCATCTGAGATTGTGTGAAGCCAGAGGCTAATGGACAGTGCAAGCACAGGCTGGAATGGAGGAGGAGAGATGGACGGAACAGAGGAGACGGGAGGGGAGGACTCAAGCCGAAGACCCGTTTTCTGTCTTCTGCCTCTTTGGATCCACTTCATCCTACATAGGACACAGAGAGGAAAAAAGAAAAAGAAGAGTTACCATCAAACAGTCACTACACCAAGGCACATCGTTTCCCCACAAAATTCTTACTGCTGCTCTTTCCTCTATATGGAAATCTGTTTGGCCCACCCTAATTTAAAGGATCTTTGAGTGCCTGACACAACTGTTCTGTTGATGGTCATGGCTAAGACGTGGACAGCTCCATTTGGAAGGATATCTGCGCTCTTACTTTCAGGAGGTATAAGCCCAGGCTCACATCACTTCAGACAGACCCTGAGAACCTGCCCTTACAAGCCCATTGCCCAGTGCAATTTCAGGCACCTTGACTCTCAAACCCTCAGCACTGTCACTGCCAGTGGAAGGACCTGGATCCTACAAGGAGCCTACAGGGGTTTATTATCCCCTTGCCATGTCAGATTTGTTTACCCATCTGCCGCTGAAGCGGCAATGAGACCCGAGACCAGTTTGAGATGTTCAGCAATGGCATCCACACAGATTTCATCAGCACATAGCAGGTAACCTAGTTCCTTCTCATTGCCATTGCTCTCACACTATCACTCACCTCTTCCTCCTCTGCAGATCGTTTTTCTGCGTGACCATCCTGCTCTTGCCCATTCTCGTCTCCTTCTGAGCACAAGCAAGAGAGGAAATTGCAGGTTAACTGAAGTAGCATTTAAGGGAACGTAATCTCACAGTCAGAGGGCTCAGAGGAGGGATTTCCCTCCAAGATCTTCTATTCCCCCACAGCCTGATTCCTCCCATTCTTCCCACACCAATTATTCCTACCTTCATCCTCATCGCCACCTTCTTCATCCACATCATCAGGATTCTCTTCTTCATCCTCTTCAGCTCCGTTTTCCTCATCCTGAGTGAAACAAAGTGGTCAGAGCAGAAACTGACATCAGGATGACATTCCCATGTGCTCTTTGCTGCAAGTGCAAGAATAATCTCCACAGCTCTGGCCACTTCAGACTCCAGTCTCGGATGTGCATCAAGTAAGCGACCTCTGCACTGTTACTCAGACACCCTCACTCCCACCATCCCAGCTGAAACCCTCCTCCCAACCAGCCTTCTTTACAAAACCAATCCATCCAGTCCCTCCCCACCAATATGAACCTCCTTGACTTCCACAAGCTTACATCCTGACAAGCTGCTGCCACCCCATCCCAACAATCAGAACATCTCTCTGGTTACAGGCTAATGACTTAGCCTGTGCTCATAGTACGTCTGCTTCCAGATCCCTTCTGACCTTCACCAATCTGTGCGTTTCCTCACTGTTCCTCCCCCCACCTTCTTCAACTTATATTCCTTATGCACCTCGGGATGCTTCCGTAGGCGCAGGACCACATCTCCTGTGGCACCTTCCTCCTAACTCCTACTTGCCCTTGTCTCCATTCCCTTCTTTGACCTTTTTTCCTTCTCACTGGGCCATGCTGACTATGCTAAGTCTTTCAAGGCTCACTCTCCACAATTATCCTATAGCCTGCTCTTCATTTGCCCCTCTCCCTTATGAGCTGCCCTGGCCTGTCCTCTTTCTTAATCTCCCATATTGCCTTCACATTCATTACCCACAGCAAGCCAGGCTAACCACCCCTTATAAAACCCTCCCCGACGCCTCTAAATCTATCCCCCAGAAGGGCCTCACCTCTACTACCTCCTTCACCTTTTCTTTGTGGACTGTTTTCTCCTCGAGTTTTTCCTTCTTTTCCTTCATTTCCTACACACGAGATGAGAAAAACCATTCCGGTGGTCAGCAGCAAGAAAATAAAAACACCGGGATGCTTAAACAAAGAGGGTTTAAAGGAGACGCAGAATAACGGTGAGGAGAGAAAACACACTGGGCGTTAAACCTGCCCTCCCTGACAAAGAAAAAGCAGCGAAAACGCGTCAGGGCTACTCCAAGACAACGCACATGTGGAAACCAGAAGTACGGAAGAGGTCAAATTTTTTTTTTTTTTTTTTTTTTAAATAATAATAAAAAAAACCGTGTCCGTAGGATCGAGGCGTTTCCGGGCCCCGCCACCCGGGGGCCCGCGCTTTGTGTCCACCACAACTTTTCCGCCCGCCCGGTGCGGCCCCCGCCGCCGTTCAACCGTTCCCTAACGGCTCGGCTCGCGCCGGCGCGAGCCGAGCCGAGCCGAACCCAGCGCGCGCACCGCCCGGCCAATGGGGGGGCGGGGGCGGGGCGGGGGGCGCGAGGGCCCTCGCGCCCCCCGCCCCGCCCCCGCCCCCCCATTGGCCGGGCGGCGCGGGGGGCCTGCGCGCGCGCCCCCCGTCGGCCGGGCACCCTCAGACGCCGCTGCGCGGCCCCGCGGTGAAGCGAGCGGGACCCGTGCCCTTCACCCCCCCCTACGCCGCACCCTCCTCCCCCCACCCCGCATCGGGAGCAGACCGGCCGGGGCGTCTCTCACCTTAGCGCTCAGCTCCGCCGGCGCCTCCTCGACGCGTTTTTCCGACATCCTGGCCCGGGTAGCGAAGGGAAGAGGCCGGTGGGAACCGTCCGAGGGAGCCCCGCGGGGAAAGAGCGAGGAGGGGCGGCGGGAGGGGGGTGGTCAGCGGCGGGAGCGCAAAGTCCCAGCGATCCGGAGGCGGCGGGCTCCCGCCCCGGGGGCCAAAGTACCAGGGTCTCCCGCGGTGGGGGGATACGGCGGGGAAGGGGATTTATACACCGCCCGGTGACGAGGGAAGGAGGGACCTGGGGAGGGAGGGGAGAGGGACGGGAGGCGGAGGAGGGAGGGAGGGGAGAGGGACGGGCCGCGGCGCGCCGCGGGGAGGGCGGCCGCCAGAACAATGTGCACTCGGCGCTCCACCAGGGCCGGCGGCCGCCCGGCAGCGGGGGCGCAGCGCAGCCCCCGCGAAGGCACCGCCCCCCCCTCCGCCGCGGCCCGGCCCGTCGAGGCCAGGCGGGGGCGCGAAGCAGGGAAGCCCCGCTCCGCTCTCCCCGCCCAGCCGCGGCACCAGGCACTGCCCTGGGGGAGCCGAGCCCTGTGCCCGCCGCCCCTGCAGCACGGCCGCGGGGGGAGGGGAGGGGAAGCTGCCCCTGGAGCCCGGCCGCCCCTCCCGGAGGAACCCGGGGTGGGAGAGGAGCGGCGCTACGGGGCCGTGTGGGAGGGCAGCGCTGGCGACGGCCGGGCTCACGCGGCCTCCTGCCTGGAATTTTCCACTCCAGCTGCCCGTCCTCCCTCCCTTCTCCTGGAAGCGCTCCCGGCGGCCGGGCTCCTCCCTGCGCGGGAACCCGCCGGCTGGGGGCGGGGCGGGAGCCAGCCTGCTTTTCCCGCGCTCTCTCCGCGGAGGAGGGAGAGGGCGGGGCCCAGCTCGCGCGCGCGCGCCGGCGAGGCAGTTCGCAGCGGGGGGGGGGGGGGGGGGAGGGCGGCTCAGCCAGCGCGTCCCGATTCCCCATATAAGGAGGGACTAAGGGGTAGGCGCCTGATTGGGCTATTCAAATGAGCCGTCTGCCTGGCAACAGGCTTCCTATTGGCTGCTGGGGGTAGGCGCTCTGGTTGGGGGTGCGGGGTGCAGGGACGGTTGCTGTAAGGGGGGGGAGGGGCCGCTGGCACGTGGGGCGGCGGGGAAGGCGCGCGAGGGACCGAGGACGTGGGGCGGCGGTCGCCGGTGCTCCGTGGCGCTACCCGGCTCGGCTCGGTGCCGGCCTCCCCTTCCCGGGTGTGCTGGCTGGCCTCCGGGGCGGCTCGAGAGGAGAGGGGCCTGGTTTGAAGCGCCCGGGGAGCGTGGGGTGCGGGCGGCCCCCCTGTGCGCAGCTGGCGCTTAAACCGGGGGAGCCCTCGGTGGCGTGAGCGGGGGTCCCCGCGGGGCCGCACCCCAGCGTCCTCCTCAGGCCTGTGTGCCGCCCCACGGGAGCACGGCAGGTGCTAGGGCCGGGGCCCCCCGAGATACCCCCCCGGCGTCGCGGCGGGCGCTCGGCAGCCCGAGGCGGCGGCGCCCCGCTGAGGCTCTTCGCCGGGAGCCGCTCCAGCCGCCCGCAGCCAGCCCGGCCTCCCGCTCCAGCGGCGAGGCGGAGCAAGCGCAGGCCCGGCCGGGCAGTATGCGGCAGGCAACACTGACCCCTGCCGCCTGCCGCAGCGCCCGGCCCGCCTATCTCGGAGACCGGGCTCGGCCCGCCTGCCGCCCGCGGAGGCGCTGGCGGTGCCTCCGGGCAGGGGTGGCCCGCTGAGGAGGATCGCCACCCTGCGCCGAGTCTCCTTTTAGGCAAAAGCCCTTTCTGCAGAGTGGCAGGTTGTGTCTTGCAGCTGCAGGGATTTGTTGCTAACTAAACAGGCGTTCTTATAGCCGCACTTCAAACCGTTGTTTTATCAGCTTGAGCAGACCGGAATGACTAAATTCCCTTTACCCTTCCCAGAAGACTTATATTGTCCCACTCTTCGTCTGCATGCATTTGCAAGCCTATGTGCAAAACTAAGCATGCACATGAGTAGATACGGATGTAGACATGTACACAGCCGTTCTCACAGGTATGAGGCAAGGTTATTAACCCATCAGGTTGGAAAACGTATTTAGGCAGGCAAGCCCTTCTTGTCCTTCTGATAGAACCTCAGTAAGATTCCGTACAAAGTCAGGATTTAGAACTGGTGCTCTGAGTTTAGTTGAATATGTTTCAGTTTGAGCATTTAATAGAAAAAGCGATTGGTACTTGCGCAACAGGGAGGGTAATAAGTATGTAACTCCTGAAGGAAAGTATGAAAGAGATTGGGTAAGTTATAATTTGTGTGACAGGGAGGTAGGAGGTCCCCACCTTGGCATCTCATCTCCTCTGTAGCTACAGCTGCTTCTCTCAGATAATCTGACTAATCTGTGTTCTTCCTAGCTAGAAACAGTGTCTGCCCCAAAGAAATTGTCATGTAACCCAGACACACGGATCTAGACTAGTACCGAAATAACAAAGCATGAAAATATGTGTATTAATTTCCCCCCCTTCCCCTTCTGTTTCATAAGCCCCTCCGGCCAACTTCTCAGGTGCAGCTTCTATCAGCATCAAGCCCTGGTTTGGTTCAAGTACCCCTCTTTCATCCCTCTCTTCTTCTAAGAAGAAAATCTTAATTTCTGGAGCTGCACCCAAAAATAGAAGCCACAAAACTCTATAAAGTGGCAGATGTTGTTCCTCTCTGCTTCTGCTTGTCAGGAGATGCGTGGCTCATTGCTCTACTGTTGTCTTCACCAGTCCAGGGTTTTCATCATTTCCTTCACATGCTCAGCTACTGAAAATGCAAAACTACACCAATACGCATCCCTTGGCAGAGACATTTTCACATTAATGCACAAACAGGCCTTGACACAACATCTGAGAGGGGAGAAAGCAAGGATGTTATGCAGTGGTGTTGCTGTGCCCAAAGCGCGTTGTTGACACAGACAGTGCACCCACAGATGCAAATAGACAAACACCTGTTTGTGTAAGGGAAGCCTGTTCCCAGCAACCCGTAGGATGGGGCTGCTCAGTCAGCTCTACAAACCGGTGTGCCACCTGTGACCTTTCCCCCCAGCACTTGCAGGTGCAACCTCGTGTTTTCCCTTCTGCGCTCCACACCATGTCCTCTTTGCAATTCTTACCTCATCTGTTGCTTCTCAACTTTTGCCTTGTACCTGTATTCTTGGCAGCATTCTTCCCGTGGCCCTCTCCCTGGCTTCCCTTTATGACATCCTTTATCCCACATACAAAATTAATCTCATGCCCCCCCTTCATTTTTCACATGTCCCATTTTGCCCTGCATGCCTGCATCAAGTATGTTTTTCCCCTTAAATCCTATGTGAAACTCTTCTTCGTGCCTTGTGACATGCCCGCTTCTGCATCCCAACTCTTGCCCTTCGGATCCTGATGGTGGGATTCCCTTGGCTTCTAGCGTGCAGCCGCTTCACTCAAGCCCTGAGGGCATCTTCTAACTGTCTCACCTAACTCTTCCCTGTGTCTTCTGCTGCTCTGTCTGATTTGTGCTGCTCTGCATTTTGTCTGCCAGATCGATTTGCAGCTTTTCTCTGCTCCCCTCTCCCATCTGTGTTTTTCCCTTTGTTGCAAATGCGAGTATACTCATTGTGCGGTCTGCAGATGCGAGTCCCTTTTCAGCGTGTTCTGTAATATTTGCCTCAAGTTGCTTTGCCAACTCAGCAGAATATATTCCATCCTTTTCAGAGTCTTATGTCCTTAGACAAAATGAGGGAGGTGCAGGAGTTACATGATATATCATTGTTTGGGAACATAGACAATATGCATGTCTGCAGCCCAGAGAACAATCTGAATGTAATTTTCTCAGTACAGTAAGTTACAATTTTTCTGCTGTGCGCTGTTTGTGCTTTGTCTTTATGCAGGTGCGTGCATGTGTTTAGGTGCAGTACATACCTATTTGTGTACAGTGGTGTATTTTCTCTCTATTACATGCATTTACTTTTGTGAGTATAGAAACTATGGTACTTTTCTACTGAGGCACGTGTTAAGCTTGCATGTGTGTGTCTTCCTACACGAGCGTGTGCTTGCATATGTGTCTGGGCTTTCATGCGTATTTCATGTATTTTTCTCCTAGCATATGCAGGGTGCATGCACCTAGAAGCAAATATTTATGCATTTTGTTGAAATACTTTGCTAGTCTTGTCACTGTACTGGGGGGGGGGGGGGGCGGGGACTTTGTTGTTGATGTTGAAGGCTGAACTAACTCAGCTGTTTTCTGAGCAAAAGCAAAACACAGTACTGGGTATTTAAAAAATTTTATTTTGTGAGCTAACTCATAAGTTCCAAAACTCTTCCAAACTGTTTGCTGAACAACAAATGAGCAGAAGGTTGTGTATTTGCATTAACTTTTCTTAGATTTACATAAATTCAGAGACAGAGAGTATCTGTCCTTTTGTTACGGCAAAATCTCAATGTGCGGAGGGAATGCATTTATGTATTTAATCCACACTGTTCATCTTTCTGTCCTGCGTCCATTAAAAATCCAAGCAGGTAATCAGTTTTGTTCTTCTTCCATGATGCTGTATCCTGAAGTCAAGAGGAAATAGCCAAGAATTCAACCACCGGCCGACTTTGCATTGGGAAGTGGCTTCCTGAGAGGCAACACATTTCAATAAGCACTGCGGAGGGCTGGGAAGCAGGGTAGGTAACACGAGAGGAAGCAAGAGGAGTAGAAGGGAGTGATGAGGGTGACACAGCCTGTCAGAAGATTGGGAAGGGGAGGAGGTTTTGAATCGTGATTTTTGTGAACCTCTCTTTGCTAACATGGCACAGATGGAGGTCGTGGTTCTCACTCACAGTGTGACAGACGCATTCTTCACACGAGCAAAATATTCCGAAAGTAATCACTGCTGTGCAACACAAGCTGCAGCCGCCACAAGCTGACTCTATCATCCCAAATATGAACTGTCACATTTGAGGATCAAATCAGAGCTGTCCTTCACTCAGGGTGCCCTTCATCTGAGGTCAGAGTTAGTTGTTGGGTGAGGATTACATAAGCGGCACAGATGAAGGGAACCGGTGAAGAAATGGCTGTGGGCAGCTCCGACTTCTGGTAACGAGGATTTCTTTGTCTTACAGGCGTCCACAAGGGCCCAGGAACATTTGGACGCATTAAGAAGCTGTTTCTGTCTTCCTGGCCAAAATGATGGGTCCCTGGCAGCAGCAGGTAACAAGGGATGATTTTGCAGCGGGCCGTTTGTTTACCCTCACCACGTGACGCTCAGTTTGCTACTAAAATGCTTCCGCCGTGGCTGCCCCTGCGGCTGACTGTGCCGCGGAGGGCGATGGGGATGCTGGGGGGGAGGCGGCCTGGCAGCAGCAGGCAAGAGGCGGGAGAAGGTGGAGTTGAGGGCAGCGGCGCCATTCGTCCCTCTTCCATTTTGCCCTTCAGTCACCTCCTTCTTCCTCCCCTTCCCCCATCCTCCACCGCCTCCAGCACAACCTGGGCAGCTTAAAAAAAAAAGAAAGGAAGGAAATGGAGAGACGTAGTTAACGGCTTTTATTCATGACGGAAAACAGAAGCAGCCTAAATGGAGAATGTGACCGAGGCAAGATGGGAGTCTTGCTTTTCATTCACACCCTCATGTGCGTCATTATTCTAACCTAGCAAATGGCCATCTCCTTGGTGCACATTAGACGTAATGTGGTGAGTGCTATACAGAAACCTCTCCTATGAACAGGGCAGGAATACAGCTTCTGCATTCCTCAGAACTGTGGGCTTGTCCACGTTCCAGAAAAAGGTTGCATTTCCAATTCCTCCTGCCAGGGTTTCACCCAGCGTTAGCCACCAGCATGATTCTTTGCAAGCTAGATTCCCTCAAGATTTGCTGAAGTCGTAGTACCACTGGTAACGTAGTCTTTGGTAACAGGCTCATCGGGTGTAATGACTGCCTGTAAGGCTACAGAAATATCCAGTAAGACACGGTGTCAGCCCCCAGTCTCGTAAACTCAGCCCTGTGGGTCGCGGGCCGCTTGCAGAGGAGCAGCATTAGGGAAAGAAAAAGGATCTGCGAAGCAGTATTTGTTCCAGACTCCATCCTATTCCTTCCCTATCTCTCTGTTTGGAAGGCAGCAATGCCTGACTTAGTATTTGGTAAAAACTGAGGGAGTCCTACCATCTTCAGGACATTCCAGGAGTGGAAGGATCACTGGTATCTGGGGGACAGCAAGTCATTTTATCCCAGATCTGGGAGGAAAAAAGAAAGAAGAAAAAGAGATGCTTACATTCTTGCCCAAGCAGCTCTTTACCTGCCTTTTAATCCTGCCACTGGAGGTCAGCTCCACATACTCTTAATCAAACACCAGGAGAGCTGCAGAGCAAAAGGAAAACACACCAAACAGGAAATGCTTTCCAGTTTGGAGGTCTCTGAAGGATGATTCAGGGTTGCAAAAGAAGAGGCAGAGAGGCTGAGGCAGCATGAGCAGAGGCTCTGTATGAACTTCAGTGCTCGCAGATCAGCTCTGAGCTGGTGACGGGAGAGCGTTTCAGCAGTTCACCTATGAACAGCCTCCCTAAGGAGCAGCGCCCGAGAGGTCTGTCACTGCTTAGCCCATGCCCTGCCCATAGGGTCTGCCTCCACCTCACGATCCTGCACCGCTGTGCTATCCACAGCTTCCACCTTGTGGACATTAGTTTCAGCCTCTGAAGAATGCACTTACAATGGGGGACATCTGAGGAGTCTTCTGCATGTTCACAAGCACAGGCCTCTAGTGAGAGGTCTTTCTGGACACCAAGCTGTTTTGAGACCCGTTGTAGCAAGAAGTATTATTGCCAAAGCCCCTATGCATTCCACCACGTAAAGCATGCTACCGGGTCAATTTCCTCTGTCAGACTCCAAAATCCAAGGACATGGCTGCTGCCACAACCGAGGAGTTCGATTTCTCAACCACATCTTCTAACCTGCTATTTCCAGTCTTCTGGCATGGGTTTAGGCTGGCTCCTGCACACCGCAGGCAGGACGCGACAGTCAACAAAAACACTGCTAAGGAAGCCTGCGCTGGTCTCAAGCTGGAATGCGTTAGTCTGCTCTTTTCCTTCTAATCCAGCGGAGCAGGAGGTAGCTGAAGGCAACCAGCATTCCCCAGGGATGGTGACAGAGGCTGTCACCCCACTGATCTGTGTGGGGGAGCTTCCCTGACGCTGCCGTAGGCACATGCTCCGAGTACCTGTGCTCCGTGTGTGGTTCCTGGTGGCTGCCCAGGGGCAGCGACGGCCCACAGCCGGCTTACAAAGTACCCTCCCCGTTTCTGCCAGGCAGAGCACTGGTGCGCGTATGCTGTCCGTGCTCTCAAGCGCAGGCAAGCAGGTCTGTCTGTGCCTCCCGCCTGCCCGCGTGGTACAGGAAGCCCAGGCCAAACGCTGTCGCCGCAGCGGCCCAGACGGAGCTGTGGACTGTGGCCATGAACTAAGCGGTCACCAGCCGCTGGGGCTGTCCTTACGGTGAGCTGCCAGGTGGCAACCTCCACCTCCCCCGTGGCGTCCCCCTGGCCAGCCAGCGTGGCAGAGGCACCCGTGACCGCGCTCCCACTCGTTCCGAGCCTTCGAGCGCTCGCCTCGCCCGTCAGCCGCCCCTCCTCTTACCGAGGCGGGACGTGAGCAACACCCCTGGTGCCCGTCTGCCGTCGCCTCTGCCCCAGGAACGGTGGCCCCTCGTGACTGGGCACGTTTTCACTTGCTGCCAGCTGCAGCTCACTCCCGGACCCACCGGGCAGCGCCGTGCTCCGGGCCGGCTGGCGCTAGCGGCACCCTGCCGCGCCGAGGCCTCCTAGAGGGTAAGGCAGGCTGCGGAAGCCACCGTACCGGCGTTCGGCCTGCGACCCCTCGGGCCCGGGCCGTCCTTGCGGAGCCGGGCCCGGGACGCCCCGCTGGCAGCGGCGCGGCCGTGGGGGGGCGCGGGGCCGCCCGGGGGCGCGGGCTCCGGGCTGACGGCCCCCGGGGGGCGCCCGGCGCCAGGGGGCGCTCTGCCCGCCGGCCCTTCCGGCCTGCCCGAGCGTCGGGGCGGTGTCGGCGCGAGGCGAGGGGCGGGGCTCCCCCTCCCCCCCCCCCCCCGGTGAGCGCGTCGCCGGCCGGGGCGGGGCGGGCGCGCATGCGCGGGGCGAGGCGGCTGGCGCGAGCGGGGCGGCGGGGGCGAGCGCGGTCCCGGGCCGCGATGGGAGCGGAGGCGTGAGCGGCCCGCGGGCCTCCCGCTGCCGCGGAAGGGGAAGGGCTGCGCTCGCCGCTTGGCACCCACCGGCGCGCCGGCAGGCAGGGGAAGGGGCCGGGGGCGGGGCCTGGGCCCGGGGCCGGGAGGGCCACGGCGGGGGGTGGTGGCCTAGGGCGC